>NC_140564.1:0-385794 GCF_057381845.1 Rhamphochromis longiceps
TCCTTTGTATAGTGTATCAGTTCAGCTACAATTGTGATTATCTCAGCGACATATTTTCAAGGCACGAAATAAAGAGTTCTTTCATTAGTGAATTCTGAAACAAACCATCTGGCCTTCAACAGGCGTCTCCTAAAAGATTAAGAAACTAATGTAGCTGAGGGAGTGATCTCTGTGGTATTTCAACCTTGTACCAGCCTGTGATTCTCACACATCAATTCTTGGGTCAAAGAGAAAAATAACTAAAACAAAGGGGCCTTATTGAATGACAGAGTTTTCCTGCATAATGTCACTATAAAACAATATCCAGTAAATGCTCCCATGGTACTAAAATACCTAACAGTTCCCCTCTTTTATTATTTTTTTAAAATAATAACTCAAATAGAAAGGAAAAATCACAAATGTAATAACATAATATAAAAAGCAAATCATAAAATGTAATAGTTCACAGCCTAATGTTCAATATACACACCAGGATCATCATTGGTAACATCTGGCACATCCTCAGGATCAATTTGTGCTAATTGCAAATACATTGAAGTAGCTGTACTAGGTGGGTGTCTTGCCAAGTGGAGCATGAGGTATTGTCAGCAAAATGTGGCTTGTAGAAATGTGAACAGGGTTGCAGTTTACAATACAAAATAGTAAATAAAAATCCTAAGGTTAATGCAGTAGATATGATTAATAATCTAAATATATAAAAAAACACAGTTCTTCAGTCGTCTCCTGGCCTGGTCCCAGGTTCGAGAGACCTAAGCGTCGTGTGATGACAATGGGCATTTCATTTTTTCCATTATCAGGATGAAACGAGTCTATCTTTATCAGGTTAGACATTGTGTGGTACTCTAGGCTTTCTGTTCCTGCTGGATGTTCGAGTACCTTGTTGTTGTTCAGGTGGGGGATCAAAGGGCTTTCTGAGTCTTGGCTCTTTCAGGCGTTGTGTGTTAATCAGCGATTGTGCGTGTGTAGGTGGATTGGATCCGGGCGCTGGCTCGCCTGAGTCGTCATCTACTTGATCCGACGCCTTAGGTGGTTTGGTGGGGCTGGTCTTAACCCTGCTGGCATGAATCCACTGAGGTTGTCCGTCTGTTAGGATGCTGGTTCTCGTCACTGCAAGTACAGTCTGGGGGCTGGAACACGCGGCCTCCCTGAGTGCCCTTGGTTTTAGCGACTTCACCAACACCGCGTCTCCTGGTTTCCACGGATGGGTTGGATCTGTGGAAGGGAGAGGCTGAGAGAGACAAACTTTCTGATAGTTATTATTCAGTGTTTCTACCAGGTTATGAACATAGTCAGACAATGCAGTGTCTATGTCCCCTTCCAATAGCGGTGCCCCTCTGGAGGCTGACCATGGTGTTGGAAACGGTCTTCCCATGATTATTTCAAATGGAGATAATTTGGTTGCTGCGGATGGAGTCATTCTAATCTCGCAGAGGATTTGAGGAAGTAGTTTGATCCAGGTCATTCCTGTTTCTATCATTGCTTTAGTCAGGCGATTTTTTATGGTCCTATTCATTCTTTCTACAACTCCTGAACTCTGAGGATGGTATGGCACATGATATTTCCAGTCTATTCCTAGAGTTTTAGCACACTTTTGAATTACTTCTGATGTGAATGAAGGTCCTCTATCACTGTTAATTTGGTGAGGTATTCCAAATCTGGGTATTATTTCATTGCACAACTTTTGACAGACTACTTCTGCAGTTTCTTTTGATGTTGGATAAGCTTCTACCCATTTACTAAATTGGTCCACTATTACCAGTAAGTACTTGATGCTTCCTTGTGCTGGCATGTGTGTAAAATCAATTTGTAATGTATGAAATGGGAAATCTGGTTGTGGTAAATGCTGATGTTTTGCTTTTGAGCTACCTACATTAGTTCGTGCACATGTTAGACAGGTTGCTAATATGCGTTTTACTGCGTGTGATGTTTTCTCGATTACAAATCTTGATTTTATTGCTCCTATTACCCCTCTTTGTCCGACATGACTCACACCGTGAAAATGGCGGACAAGGATTGGCAGTAGTGAAGATGGGAGGGCAATCAAACCCTCAAGGTTTTTGTATAAGCCGTCTCTGTTATCTAAGGTACAATCATTACTTTCCCAGTAAGTGTAATCTAAGGCAGAGGCTTGCTCTTGTATGAATTTTAGGTCAACATTTGCTTCTAAATAGTCTGGGAGTGCGACAAGTGGCAGCTGTAAAGGCAAAGATAATACTTCCTTTCTGGGTGGTTGCTGTGAGGCAGCAGCTGCTTTCGCGGTTACGTCTGCAAGAGCATTTCCCACTGCTTCGTCTGTGTCAGCCGTGCTGTGCCCCTTCGTTTTAACAACTGCAATTGCCGATGGCAGCTGTATAGCCTGCAAAAGTCTTTGAACAAGATCAGAATTAGCGATCGATTTTCCATCAGCAGATGTGAAGCCTCTCTGTCTCCACAATGTGCCAAAGTCATGCACCACACCGAATGCATAACGGCTATCAGTGTAAATTGTTACCCGCTTATCCACATGTAACTCACAGGTGCGTATTAAAGCCATGAGCTCTGCTTTTTGTGCTGAGTGAAATGGTAATGAGTGAGCCTCTAGTATGATGTCAGGCAATGTCACCACCGAATAGCCACAAAGAAATGAGTTGTCATTTGGTTTTGAACAGGACCCGTCCACATAAACAATGACTGAGTCTGGTATTGGTGTCTGCTCTAAGTCTGGGCGTGGTGCTGTGGATTCCTGTATACGTGTCATACAATCATGATCGTCAGGGTCGTCTGAACCATCCTGTCGGTCAGAGGAACACAGCATACGAATGAGTAAGTGTGCTGGCGAATTGGGTGTGCTGCTTGCTTTTATAGTGAGATTTGCTGTTGAAGTCAGTGTAGCTTCATAACCTGAGCGACGTTGTGCGGTCATATGTTGTGTAGTTATGTTTGCTAGAATGGTCGTGACCTGGTGATTGGTGTGTAGAATAGTGTCATGTGAGAGTGTGAGCTTCTCGCAGTCCCTTATCATGATAGAGCAAGCTGCTACTGCTCTCAGGCAGGCCGGCATCCCCTGAACTACTGCTGGCAGCACCTTTGAGTAGAAGGCTACTGGACAGTAGCCACAGCCATGCTCTTGGGCCAATACGCCTGCACAGGTTGTGCCGTTCTCTGTGACGTACAGGTGGAACGGTAAGTGGTAGTCAGGCAGACCCAAACAAGGGGCAGAGGTCAGCGCTCCCTGTAATGCATTGAAAGAGGCAGTCATTTCTGTTGACCACAGTATTCGAGGAGGCTTGTCTTTTTTGCAGCATTCACGCAGAATGTGGTCATGAAAAGAACAGTCTGGTATCCACTGTCTGCAATAGTTCACCATGCCTAGGAAAGACAGCATTTCCTTCTGTGTAGTGGGCTTAGGGACAGAGGTCACAGCTTTGACCCTGTCTGTAGTCATGGAACGTTGTCCGTGAGACAGTGTGAATCCCAAATATTGAACAGAAGTCTGACAGTACTGCATTTTCTTTGCTGATGCTTTGTGGCCAGTCTGTTGGAGGTGCTGGAGTAGCATATGTGTGGCAGTTTGACATAGTTTTTCACTTTCAGCACAGAGGAGGAGATCATCCACGTACTGGATCAAGGTACAGCCCTCTGGAGGAATGACGCCGTCCAGGGTAGCACGTACCACCATTGAGAAAGCCGCAGGGCTGTCTACCATGCCTTGGGGTAAGCGAGTCCATGTGTACTGCTTATCTCTATGTGTAAAAGCAAATATCGGCTGTGTGTCTTCATGCACAGGTACTGAGAAAAAGGCGGAGCACAAATCCACCACAGTAAAATGTGTGGCTGTTGCTGGAATAGATGTCAGTATGCTGGGAACATCTGGGACAAGAGGTGGCAGAGGCATAATGACTGCATTAATTTGCCTTAAGTCTTGTGTGAAACGCCATACGCCAGGTTTGTTAGGCTTTGGCACAGGATTGACAGGAGTGTTATATGGAGATACTGTGGGCTTTATTACTCCAGCTGTCAATAAATCTCCTATGATGATGTCTAAGGCTGCGGCTTTTTCAGCGGAAATGGGATATTGCTTGACATATACCGGCTTGTTGTTTTTCAGCTGAGCATGATAAGGTGTACAGTCGATAAATCCTACATCATTCTCACCTCTTGACCATAATGTCATGTTTTGATATTCAGCTGGCAATGTGACAGCAAAGATAGTACAGTGTATGGGGTAGGTTAGATCTATGTGTCGACATGGTGCAGTAATGTCATAGCCTATGTCTGAGTTATGCGACAAAACCACTGTTTGGCCTTCACTGGTGTGAGCAGTTATCATGTTGTTGAACAGTGTGAGAGAAACAAATATGTGGCTTCCAGGCATGGGGTTACCTGGTAGTGGTGTCTGTACACGTGTTTGGCACAGTGTGTGACGTGGGGTACCAGTCAGATGGATATTGAGTTCATTCTCTGCTGAGGCGTCCAGCTGACACAGAGGCTGTTCCTTCTCCATGGTGTCGGTGCATAGGGCAGAGAAAACATAGCTGTTATCAGTGTCTGCAAACATTTCACCCTTTGTGTTAAATGAAATACACAAGTTCATTTTTGCCATTAAATCTCTGCCTAATAGATTCACAGGCGAGTTTGGAATAATTATGAATGGATGATATGTAATTTCGTCTGGTTTTGGGCCCCAGCGTGTTTTTAGAGAATGAGTTTTGGGGCATTGCACTAGAGTTCCGTTTATTCCCATGGTGTTGATGCACACAGAGGAAACAGGCCCACTATAGAATTTTCCAGACAGTGAACTTTTAGTGGCTCCACTGTCAACTAAAAAGGAATAAATCTTTTCACCTATTTCTATATCTAACGTGGGCAAGCTTTCTGTGTTACGGGACAATTGCAAATTGTGTGTAGTGCTTCACACTGTCCCTCGTCTTCACCTGGGCCTCCCTATTGTCGGTCCAGTCTTTCGTTATCATATGGGTGGGGATTAAAATGTGGATTATAAGGTTGCTGCCTAAGTGCAAAAGGGCCATTATTTTGATGTGATTCCTGTCTGCGTTGCCAGTTACCTTGTCTGGAAGAGCTCTGCTGACGCCTAGTGGCAGGAGCTGGTCCTGTGTTTTGTGGTTGAGACCTACGTGCTGCTGATTTGCATTCCCTCCTCCAGTGTCCTATTTTTCCACAATAAAAACATGCGTCTCCACTCCTATCTCTCCTTCTGAAATCTCCCTGCTGCGCTTGTTGAGGGGGCGGGGCCCCTGCATACATCATTTTTTCACTTTCCTCTGAGCCTTCAACATCAAAATTCAACATCATCTTAACACTTTTAGCCTTCGTGCTGTTGGGGAAAAGATCTGCACCAGCTTTTGTTTTGACAAGTGTGATAAAGTTCTTTATCTTCATGTCATAGAGATTATCAGTGGCAGTCAGCTTCAATAGTTGTGAACATTCTGGATGAATATTGTTTAAGAATGTTGTTATGAAAATCTGATCATTTCCTCCTTCAGGCGTGCATGCCTCATTAGTCCAGCAGTGTGTGAAACGTTTGATTTTATCTCTAGACATTGTGAGCAGAAATTTCTTTAGATTTTGAAAAAAGGCTGTGATTTTGTCATCGTTTATCCACAAAAACGAGGTGGTGTTGGCTGCTTGGTCATCTTTAGGGTCTAGTTCCTCTACTTCTTCAATAAGCTGAGATTCAGTCACACCTGGAATTCGTTGACATAATATATATCTATAATCAGGCCCACCCAAGTGGTGGTATCTGGTTTTACAGTTAATTTTGATTTTTTATCGGACCCGTCTAAGGTCTTTGAATTATTCTGACCCATGGTCAGTGATTTCCAGAGGGGTTTAGACGCTTGAAGGATTTAAGTTAGTTTTTATTTTGCTGTGGCACACCTGAGGTTACTTGATTTTTTGCTAGCAATTTTATCTTTTTAGTGAGCAACTTCTCACTTTTTAACGAGCAACTTCTCGTTTTATGACCCCAGGCAACTTCCTGTGTCCTTTCTGCTGGTGAGCAACTTCTTAGTTTATGACAACAGGCAACTTCCTGTGTCCTTTCTGCTTTAATTTACAAAACAACAGGCAACTTCCTGTGTTTCTATGTGGGCCACTAAAGAAGGCTCCTCAGCGTATCCCACTTGTTACTATGTGGGCCACTGAAGAAGGCCTCGTCAGCGTATCCCGTTTCTATGTGGATCACTGAGAAAGGCATAACACAGTCTTATAAAATAAAAGACGAGTGCCTACCTTCGTCAGGATCCCACTTCTGACACCAAAATTGAAGGAAACGGCTTCCAGGGCCTAATCCGTGGATCGGCTTCCTCCGAGGCGTGGACGTCTATCAGCAGAGAATGTACCTTAGTCTGTAACACAGTCAAATATATTCTCAAGTAATATTCAAGCATGCCATTCAGCGTGTTAGTACGAGCTCGGGAGCAGCTTGGGAGAACAAGAAAACAGAGACTGCTTCAGGTTGTCTTCCCAAATTGACTCAACTTTATTCACAAGTACAACAGTTTATATAGAGGGACAAATTCATGAGTCAGCAGATTCTCAGTTTAAACCAGTACAGACCAAGATAAGGGAGCGTCTTTCTGCCCTTGGGTGAAGAAGCATCCTTTGTATAGTGTATCAGTTCAGCTACAATTGTGATTATCTCAGCGACATATTTTCAAGGCACGAAATAAAGAGTTCTTTCATTAGTGAATTCTGAAACAAACCATCTGGCCTTCAACAGGCGTCTCCTAAAAGATTAAGAAACTAATGTAGCTGAGGGAGTGATCTCTGTGGTATTTCAACCTTGTACCAGCCTGTGATTCTCACACATCAATTCTTGGGTCAAAGAGAAAAATAACTAAAACAAAGGGGCCTTATTGAATGACAGAGTTTTCCTGCATAATGTCACTATAAAACAATATCCAGTAAATGCTCCCATGGTACTAAAATACCTAACAATCACGTATATCAGGACATCTCTTCTGAACCAAGACGAAGTGGTGCTACAAAGGAATTATTTCTTTAGGAGAGCATTTAATAGCAGTCTGGCCTGCAACAAAATGCACCGCTAAAAATACAGTTTCTGCTTGTCCCAGAATTTATTAATTTTGAGAGTGAAGTTGTAGGACTGATGCTGGTTAGTGGTGTAGGTTTCATGGATGTGACACCTTGTGTAAAATGACGACCAGAGCATATTATTAGGTCAGTTCACTGTAGTTAGGCAGAGGTGTCTTAAAAAGTACCACCTTATACAAAACAAATGAAGGTCCAGTATAAGAAAGAATAAGAAGAGAAAAAAAGCAACATCCTGCTAAATGAAGTCATTTTTAAACATTACTCTAAATGTAGCCATTAGTTTTTGTTGCTGGCCATACAAAAATAAGTATACTTCAATTATATTTCCCAAGTATATCTTACCTAGTACGTATACTAATAATGCTTCTTGGGACTATATTGGCCCCCGTTTTAGTACATAACAGTATTCTTGAAATTAACTTTTAGATGTACTTTTTGTTCACCATAATTGTACTAGCATAATGTCATAATGTCTACAAGAGTATAATTAAATATACTCGACTCTATCACAATACTAACCTTACAAGTATACTATTAATTAATAGTATTACTAATGTTTCACATTGTTTGACTAAACAAATGCATTTATTAATATATGAGGTTCCATTCAGTTCAAGGAATTAAATTTTAGTGTGGCTGCAACTTACTCCTTAAGTTAAAAATTATACTGTATATTGTAGTTTATATGTTATACTGCTTTCACAGTGAATCACATTTTATAGTAATACACTCTGAATGAGGATTTTTTTTTCTCAAAGATATTTTTATTGAGTTGAAGCAACAAAGAAAAGCAAATACACGCAGAATTGTCAAACGCCAAACAAGCAAGTTTCACAGTGACTGTTAAAACTGAAATATCAGAATACAGATTAATGACACACTCACATGTCTTATAGTTGCTTCCAGCAGTTTATCCCCTACCCACAACACTTAGAACCCCTATCCCTCAGACCAGGAAGGAAAAAACCCAACAAACAAAGCAAGAAAAAAGAAGCAAACAAATAAAAACAACTGAATGAGGATTTAAGTAATTACTCTTAGATCTACAGTAGAAAACAACAGAAATCCGGATGGTGTAATAGTATAATCTCAGTAACATCACCAATTGTTACATTTGCTGTATTTTACAGCTGTTTCCATGAGTACGGTGAGTTACCGTAAAAATAGTGTAATCTCATGGAATTTTCCCACAATTACATGCAAATTACAGTACTAAACTGCTAACATCCTTTAGAGTTTTTTACTGTTGATTTTGCAGTACTAAGCTATGGAAATTACTGCAAAGGCTAACAGTGTTCATGTTTTGAATCGGGTAATTTCATGGTGAGAAATGTCTTTGACAAAAAAAATGCAGGATTAATTAATAGCTGTATATGACTGCTAGGTTAGGACGTGGTTAGGTGCAAATACTTAAGAGAGAGAGATTTTGCTCTATTAATATTTAATGGAAATCTTTTCCTCCATAAGATTGTGGGCAAAGTCAATAAATTGTCTCCTGGCTTTCAGGTCCCCCTGAGCCAAATTTACAGTTTTTGCAATTAAGAAAAGAAAAAAAGATTTAAGGTGAAACAAATTTTTTCAATTCATGGAATGATGACATTATCACTCATTCCATATTGTTCCTAAAGTTTGCAGTCTTTTTTTTAGTTAAAAGTTAAAGCAGAGCTTGTTTTTTTTAGCTTCTTTGATAATGTAACTCTGCATATGTGTACATGCCTGTGCACTGATGTGTGCATGGGGGGTGATTTGACATTACAGTCCTTTGAAAAAGCATTCATAGTCCTTGAACTTGTGCACATTTTGTCACCTTACAACCACAAACAAAATATGTTTTTATTGACAGTTTCAATGGTAGATTAACACAAAGTAGCACATAATTGTGAAGTGGCATGAAAATAATACATGGTTGTCAAAATTCTAAGCAAATGAAATTTGGAAAAGTGTGTCATTCTTTTCTATTCACCCCCTGCTCTTTATAGAGCCACATTTTGCTCCAGTTACACCTGCAGGTCTTTTGGAGTATGTCTCTACCAGCTTTGCACATCTAGAGACTGAAATATTTGCCCATTCTTCACTGTAAAACAGCTCAAACTCAGATAGATTGGATGGAAAGCGTCTCTGAGTCTGTATGACTATGTTTACTGTTTTGTCTATTTCAAACAGATGCCTGTCCTCACCTCTGCAGTGCTGCCGTCTCCTCTAACCCGGCATGTTTCTAAGGTATGTTTTCTTTCTTTTGGATGTTGTTCTTGTGGTTTTTCTCCAGAGATGAGGTTTGCAGTGTCTGTGTCTGTGTGGTGCAGCCGGTCTAGTCTAGGGGTAATAACAGAGATTGAAACTTTACTGATAAATTGTCCAACTAAAAAAATAGCGGGGTCCACAAATGTCATGTGACAACTAGGGATGGGTACCGTGGATACCGGGATAAGATGAGTTGGTACCGGGATAAGATGATTTGCTGTGTTTTTCACGGAGAAAAAATAATTAACATGGAATAACGTCAGTGTTAGATGAAAAAAAAAAAGATGCAAGCAGAAAAGGACAGCAGATTGAGAAGAGATTTTTTCAAACGGTATCCTTAGAAAGAAATCTCTTCTAACAAGTGATATCTGATAAGCTTAAAACTTAAATCTTGAATCTAATATCCAGATTCATGCTAAACTTTTCTGATTACTCCGTGAATCTGCACCGTTAGACTTTTCATCGCCACGTAACATACTGGCGTCACTGTTGCCAGTGTCAGGGGAGTTTCTTTAGGGGAGTTTATTTGTGAGCCGTTCGAGGACTGCAACCAGCCTCTTGTCGTGCTGGGTCTGTGTGTCAGCATAAACCAGAATGTCATCCATCTGGCAGACAACTCCATCCAGCCCCTCCAAAAGCTGAGACATTCGTTTTTGAAAATGCTCAGGGGCTGAGGATATGCCAAAACAGAGTCTATTGAAACAGTACCTTCCGAATGGTGTGATGAAGGTTGTGAGAAGAGCTGACTGCTTGGACAAAGGTATTTGCCAAAACCCTGAGTTAGCATCGAGTTTTGAGAACAACTTTGCGCCCTCTAGCTGTCCTAGGGTGTGCTCAACTGATGGCAACATGTGTCTTTCCCTTTTCACAGAAGTATTTAGTTTGGTCAAGTCCACGCACACACGCACTTCATCTCTGTTTGGTTTAGGTACTGGAACCATTCCTGCACACCAGTCAGTAGGCTGCTCTACTCTGGACATTACACCTAACTCTTCCATACGAGCGAGCTCTCTTTTGACTTTGGGCAACAGGGGAAGCGGGACCCTTCTTGGGGTTGACAGGGCGAATGGTTTAGCGTCTGCTTTAAGCTCGATTTTGTATTCCCCCTCCATTCAGCCTAACCCACTGAATAGTTTTGGAAACTGCTGCTTTACTGCCTCTACCGAAGTGAGTGACACTGCTTCTACTCTGGCCACTAGCCCAAGTGCTACACTTGCTAAGCGGCTAAGTAACCCCTGCGTCAGGTCTGCTACTACATACACAGGCTGTACTGTAGTTTTGCTCAGAGTGCTCAGGTTAGCAGTAAATGTCCCTCTAACTGCTAGTGGAGACAGTCCCGCCCCATACAGTTTCAGATCTGTGGGTTGCAGCTGTGGTTTTTGTGCTAGAGCATTGTACTCTTTTTCAGGCAAGACGGTTACGTCCGCTCCTGTGTCAATTTTGAGCCAGCAGTCTACATTGTTAACTTTTATTTTAGTCAACCACGCATCCTCAGTTCTCTCTGAAGCTACTGTTCCCAAAAATGCTACCTCCCTTTCTTCACTGTCACCACCTGCTGCACGTATTTCTCCCACTGCCCCAGATCTGCACACTCTTGCATAGTGACCTTTCTTTTTACACTGATTGCAGAGTACCTCTTTGGCTGGGCACAGGTTCTTGCTGTGAAAGGGTGTCTTTCCACATCGGTTGCATTGGCTTTTCACATTCCTCTCTGTGGTTTGTGGCACAGTCTTTCTTGGTTTAAAGTGTTTTATTTTTCCTTTAATGATGTCCATGTTACAAAGATTTTCCTGCTTGAAGTTGTTTTTAAGAAGATCCTGCTGCTTCTTAACAAGCTCACTTTGGCGAATCCGTATCACTGCTTTTTCTAACGTGAGCTCTGCGTCCATTTGCAGTTGCTCCGAGAGCCTAATGTCTCTTATTCCGACAACGAGTCTGTCTCTAATCATTTCACTGTGCAGCGCCCCGTAGCCGCAATGCTCAGCCAAGGCATATAGGGATGTAATAAACCAGTCTGCAGTCTGTCCTGCTTCTTGCTGCCTTTGGTTGAACTTTGCACGTTCAAAGATAACATTTCTTCTGACTACAAAGTGTGTCTCGAGTTGGTCTTTGAGAGTGTGGTACTCACTCGCCTCCTCTTCGGTCAGGTTCAACGAGGTGATCACGTCTTCAGCTTCATCGACCATTGTATATATCAGAGTGTTAAACTGGTTTTCGTCCGATTGTAGCTCGAGTCGGGATGCTATCCTGAACCTCTCAAAGCGTCGGATCCATTTTGGCCACTCTTCTGGCTTTGAAAAGTCGAACTTCGGCGGCGGTGATACTTGGAAGGCTGCTGGCGCGGCTGCCATGCTGCTAGTCACGAGATGCTAGTTAGTGTTTTCTAATTTGTTAGCTTAGCTCTTACTGTGGCTGTTAATGCAAACTTGGAGGGCGAGTTCTCTCCGGTGAGAAAGCTTCCGTTTTCGTGACGTTCTTCTTCGCTGGGACAGCTCTGTCTTAACGTGGCGACTCCGTTTATTGCCAAATTGCAAAAACAAATACACACGGCACAACCACCAGAGGGTGCTGCATGAACCATTGAATTAGTCCTTACCATAACAGGGTGGACCTCTGCGCATAATCACATGTCTGTACAATCAGAGCCACGTCTGGATTTCTTGGAATGTGGAATATTTTGGGGTGAGTTTATCTCTGGATGTGTGCAAATGTATGTGCATTCATGTGTGCCTGCGTGGAGATCTGAGGTTGGCTGGTAGGGTGGACCTCTGCGCATAATCACATGTGTGTGCAATCAGATTCACGTCTGGATTTCTTGGAATGTGGATTGTTTGGGGTGAGTTTATCTCTGGATGTGTGCAAATGTATGTGCATTCATGTGTGCCTGCGTGGAGATCTGAGGTTGGCTGGTAGGGTGGACCTCTGCGCATAATCACATGTGTGTGCAATCAGATTCACGTCTGGATTTCTTGGAATGTGGATTGTTTGGGGTGAGTTTATCTCTGGATGTGTGCAAATGTATGTGCATTCATGTGTGCCTGTGTGGAGATCTGAGGTTGGCTGGTAGGGTGGACCTCTGCGCATAATCACATGTGTGTGCAATCAGAGCCACGTCTGGATTTCTTGGAATGTGGATTGTTTGGGGTGAGTTTATCTCTGGATGTGTGCAAATGTATGTGCATTCATGTGTGCCTGCGTGGAGATCTGAGGTTGGCTGGTAGGGTGGACCTCTGCGCATAATCACCTGTGTGTGCAATCAGAGCCACGTCTGGATTTCTTGGAATGTGGATTTTTTTGGGGTGAGTTTATCTCTGGATGTGTGCAAATGTATGTGCATTCATGTGTGCCTGCGTGGAGATCTGAGGTTGGCTGGTAGGGTGGACCTCTGCGCATAATCACCTGTGTGTGCAGCCAGAGCCACGTCTGGATTTCTTGGAATGTGGATTGTTTGGGGTGAGTTTATCTCTGGATGTGTGCAAATGTATGTGCATTCATGTGTGCCTGCGTGGAGATCTGAGGTTGGCTGGTAGGGTGGACCTCTGCGCATAATCACATGTGTGTGCAATCAGAGCCACGTCTGGATTTCTTGGAATGTGGATTGTTTGGGGTGAGTTTATCACTGGATGTGTACAAATGTATGTGCATTCATGTGTGCCTGCGTGGAGATCTGAGGTTGGCTGGTAGGGTGGACCTCTGCGCATAATCACATGTGTGTGCAATCAGAGCCACGTCTGGATTTCTTGGAATGTGGATTGTTTGGGGTGAGTTTATCTCTGGATGTGTGCAAATGTATGTGCATTCATGTGTGCCTGCGTGGAGATCTGAGGTTGGCTGGTAGGGTGGACCTCTGCGCATAATCACATGTCTGTACAATCAGAGCCACGTCTGGATTTCTTGGAATGTGGAATATTTTGGGGTGAGTTTATCTCTGGATGTGTGCAAATGTATGTGCATTCATGTGTGCCTGCGTGGAGATCTGAGGTTGGCTGGTAGGGTGGACCTCTGCGCATAATCACATGTGTGTGCAATCAGATTCACGTCTGGATTTCTTGGAATGTGGATTGTTTGGGGTGAGTTTATCTCTGGATGTGTGCAAATGTATGTGCATTCATGTGTGCCTGTGTGGAGATCTGAGGTTGGCTGGTAGGGTGGACCTCTGCGCATAATCACATGTGTGTGCAATCAGAGCCACGTCTGGATTTCTTGGAATGTGGATTGTTTGGGGTGAGTTTATCTCTGGATGTGTGCAAATGTATGTGCATTCATGTGTGCCTGCGTGGAGATCTGAGGTTGGCTGGTAGGGTGGACCTCTGCGCATAATCACCTGTGTGTGCAATCAGAGCCACGTCTGGATTTCTTGGAATGTGGATTTTTTTGGGGTGAGTTTATCTCTGGATGTGTGCAAATGTATGTGCATTCATGTGTGCCTGCGTGGAGATCTGAGGTTGGCTGGTAGGGTGGACCTCTGCGCATAATCACCTGTGTGTGCAGCCAGAGCCACGTCTGGATTTCTTGGAATGTGGATTGTTTGGGGTGAGTTTATCTCTGGATGTGTGCAAATGTATGTGCATTCATGTGTGCCTGCGTGGAGATCTGAGGTTGGCTGGTAGGGTGGACCTCTGCGCATAATCACATGTGTATGCAATCAGAGCCACGTCTGGATTTCTTGGAATGTGGATTGTTTGGGGTGAGTTTATCTCTGGATGTGTGCAAATGTATGTGCATTCATGTGTGCCTGCGTGGAGATCTGAGGTTGGCTGGTAGGGTGGACCTCTGCGCATAATCACATGTGTGTGCAATCAGAGCCACGTCTGGATTTCTTGGAATGTGGATTGTTTGGGGTGAGTTTATCTCTGGATGTGTGCAAATGTATGTGCATTCATGTGTGCCTGCGTGGAGATCTGAGGTTGGCTGGTAGGGTGGACCTCTGCGCATAATCACATGTGTGTGCAATCAGAGCCACGTCTGGATTTCTTGGAATGTGGATTGTTTGGGGTGAGTTTATCTCTGGATGTGTGCAAATGTATGTGCATTCATGTGTGCCTGCGTGGAGATCTGAGGTTGGCTGGTAGGGTGGACCTCTGCGCATAATCACATATGTGTGCAATCAGAGCCACGTCTGGATTTCTTGGAATGTGGATTGTTTGGGGTGAGTTTATCTCTGGATGTGTGCAAATGTATGTGCATTCATGTGTGCCTGCGTGGAGATCTGAGGTTGGCTGGTAGGGTGGACCTCTGCGCATAATCACCTGTGTGTGCAATCAGAGCCACGTCTGGATTTCTTGGAATGTGGATTGTTTGGGGTGAGTTTATCTCTGGATGTGTGCAAATGTATGTGCATTCATGTGTGCCTGCGTGGAGATCTGAGGTTGGCTGGTAGGGTGGACCTCTGCGCATAATCACATGTGTGTGCAATCAGATTCACGTCTGGATTTCTTGGAATGTTGATTGTTTGGGGTGAGTTTATCTCTGGATGTGTGCAAATGTATGTGCATTCATGTGTGCCTGCGTGGAGATCTGAGGTTGGCTGGTAGGGTGGACCTCTGCGCATAATCACATGTGTGTGCAATCAGAGCCACGTCTGGATTTCTTGGAATGTGGATTGTTTGGGGTGAGTTTATCTCTGGATGTGTGCAAATGTATGTGCATTCATGTGTGCCTGCGTGGAGATCTGAGGTTGGCTGGTAGGGTGGACCTCTGCGCATAATCACATGTGTGTGCAATCAGAGCCACGTCTGGATTTCTTGGAATGTGGATTGTTTGGGGTGAGTTTATCTCTGGATGTGTGCAAATGTATGTGCATTCATGTGTGCCTGCGTGGAGATCTGAGGTTGGCTGGTAGGGTGGACCTCTGCGCATAATCACATGTGTGTGCAATCAGATTCACGTCTGGATTTCTTGGAATGTTGATTGTTTGGGGTGAGTTTATCTCTGGATGTGTGCAAATGTATGTGCATTCATGTGTGCCTGCGTGGAGATCTGAGGTTGGCTGGTAGGGTGGACCTCTGCGCATAATCACATGTGTGTGCAATCAGAGCCACGTCTGGATTTCTTGGAATGTGGATTGTTTGGGGTGAGTTTATCTCTGGATGTGTGCAAATGTATGTGCATTCATGTGTGCCTGCGTGGAGATCTGAGGTTGGCTGGTAGGGTGGACCTCTGCGCATAATCACATGTGTGTGCAATCAGAGCCACGTCTGGATTTCTTGGAATGTGGATTGTTTGGGGTGAGTTTATCTCTGGATGTGTGCAAATGTATGTGCATTCATGTGTGCCTGCGTGGAGATCTGAGGTTGGCTGGTAGGGTGGACCTCTGCGCATAATCACATGTGTGTGCAATCAGAGCCACGTCTGGATTTCTTGGAATGTGGATTGTTTGGGGTGAGTTTATCTCTGGATGTGTGCAAATGTATGTGCATTCATGTGTGCCTGCGTGGAGATCTGAGGTTGGCTGGTAGGGTGGACCTCTGCGCATAATCACATGTGTGTGCAATCAGAGCCACGTCTGGATTTCTTGGAATGTGGATTGTTTGGGGTGAGTTTATCTCTGGATGTGTGCAAATGTATGTGCATTCATGTGTGCCTGCGTGGAGATCTGAGGTTGGCTGGTAGGGTGGACCTCTGCGCATAATCACATGTGTGTGCAATCAGATTCACGTCTGGATTTCTTGGAATGTTGATTGTTTGGGGTGAGTTTATCTCTGGATGTGTGCAAATGTATGTGCATTCATGTGTGCCTGCGTGGAGATCTGAGGTTGGCTGGTAGGGTGGACCTCTGCGCATAATCACATGTGTGTGCAATCAGAGCCACGTCTGGATTTCTTGGAATGTGGATTGTTTGGGGTGAGTTTATCTCTGGATGTGTGCAAATGTATGTGCATTCATGTGTGCCTGTGTGGAGATCTGAGGTTGGCTGGTAGGGTGGACCTCTGCGCATAATCACATGTGTGTGCAATCAGAGCCACGTCTGGATTTCTTGGAATGTGGATTGTTTGGGGTGAGTTTATCTCTGGATGTGTGCAAATGTATGTGCATTCATGTGTGCCTGCGTGGAGATCTGAGGTTGGCTGGTAGGGTGGACCTCTGCGCATAATCACATGTGTGTGCAATCAGAGCCACGTCTGGATTTCTTGGAATGTGGATTGTTTGGGGTGAGTTTATCTCTGGATGTGTGCAAATGTATGTGCATTCATGTGTGCCTGCGTGGAGATCTGAGGTTGGCTGGTAGGGTGGACCTCTGCGCATAATCACATGTGTGTGCAATCAGAGCCACGTCTGGATTTCTTGGAATGTGGATTGTTTGGGGTGAGTTTATCTCTGGATGTGTGCAAATGTATGTGCATTCATGTGTGCCTGCGTGGAGATCTGAGGTTGGCTGGTAGGGTGGACCTCTGCGCATAATCACATGTGTGTGCAATCAGAGCCACGTCTGGATTTCTTGGAATGTGGATTGTTTGGGGTGAGTTTATCTCTGGATGTGTGCAAATGTATGTGCATTCATGTGTGCCTGCGTGGAGATCTGAGGTTGGCTGGTAGGGTGGACCTCTGCGCATAATCACATGTGTGTGCAATCAGAGCCACGTCTGGATTTCTTGGAATGTGGATTGTTTGGGGTGAGTTTATCTCTGGATGTGTGCAAATGTATGTGCATTCATGTGTGCCTGCGTGGAGATCTGAGGTTGGCTGGTAGGGTGGACCTCTGCGCATAATCACATGTGTGTGCAATCAGAGCCACGTCTGGATTTCTTGGAATGTGGATTGTTTGGGGTGAGTTTATCTCTGGATGTGTGCAAATGTATGTGCATTCATGTGTGCCTGCGTGGAGATCTGAGGTTGGCTGGTAGGGTGGACCTCTGCGCATAATCACATGTGTGTGCAATCAGAGCCACGTCTGGATTTCTTGGAATGTGGATTGTTTGGGGTGAGTTTATCTCTGGATGTGTGCAAATGTATGTGCATTCATGTGTGCCTGCGTGGAGATCTGAGGTTGGCTGGTAGGGTGGACCTCTGCGCATAATCACATGTGTGTGCAATCAGAGCCACGTCTGGATTTCTTGGAATGTGGATTGTTTGGGGTGAGTTTATCTCTGGATGTGTGCAAATGTATGTGCATTCATGTGTGCCTGCGTGGAGATCTGAGGTTGGCTGGTAGGGTGGACCTCTGCGCATAATCACATGTGTGTGCAATCAGATTCACGTCTGGATTTCTTGGAATGTTGATTGTTTGGGGTGAGTTTATCTCTGGATGTGTGCAAATGTATGTGCATTCATGTGTGCCTGCGTGGAGATCTGAGGTTGGCTGGTAGGGTGGACCTCTGCGCATAATCACATGTGTGTGCAATCAGAGCCACGTCTGGATTTCTTGGAATGTGGATTGTTTGGGGTGAGTTTATCTCTGGATGTGTGCAAATGTATGTGCATTCATGTGTGCCTGCGTGGAGATCTGAGGTTGGCTGGTAGGGTGGACCTCTGCGCATAATCACATGTGTGTGCAATCAGAGCCACGTCTGGATTTCTTGGAATGTGGATTGTTTGGGGTGAGTTTATCTCTGGATGTGTGCAAATGTATGTGCATTCATGTGTGCCTGCGTGGAGATCTGAGGTTGGCTGGTAGGGTGGACCTCTGCGCATAATCACATGTGTGTGCAATCAGATTCACGTCTGGATTTCTTGGAATGTTGATTGTTTGGGGTGAGTTTATCTCTGGATGTGTGCAAATGTATGTGCATTCATGTGTGCCTGCGTGGAGATCTGAGGTTGGCTGGTAGGGTGGACCTCTGCGCATAATCACATGTGTGTGCAATCAGAGCCACGTCTGGATTTCTTGGAATGTGGATTGTTTGGGGTGAGTTTATCTCTGGATGTGTGCAAATGTATGTGCATTCATGTGTGCCTGCGTGGAGATCTGAGGTTGGCTGGTAGGGTGGACCTCTGCGCATAATCACATGTGTGTGCAATCAGAGCACGTCTGGATTTCTTGGAATGTGGATTGTTTGGGGTGAGTTTATCTCTGGATGTGTGCAAATGTATGTGCATTCATGTGTGCCTGCGTGGAGATCTGAGGTTGGCTGGTAGGGTGGACCTCTGCGCATAATCACATGTGTGTGCAATCAGAGCCACGTCTGGATTTCTTGGAATGTGGATTGTTTGGGGTGAGTTTATCTCTGGATGTGTGCAAATGTATGTGCATTCATGTGTGCCTGCGTGGAGATCTGAGGTTGGCTGGTAGGGTGGACCTCTGCGCATAATCACATGTGTGTGCAATCAGAGCCACGTCTGGATTTCTTGGAATGTGGATTGTTTGGGGTGAGTTTATCTCTGGATGTGTGCAAATGTATGTGCATTCATGTGTGCCTGCGTGGAGATCTGAGGTTGGCTGGTAGGGTGGACCTCTGCGCATAATCACATGTGTGTGCAATCAGAGCCACGTCTGGATTTCTTGGAATGTGGATTGTTTGGGGTGAGTTTATCTCTGGATGTGTGCAAATGTATGTGCATTCATGTGTGCCTGCGTGGAGATCTGAGGTTGGCTGGTAGGGTGGACCTCTGCGCATAATCACATGTGTGTGCAATCAGAGCCACGTCTGGATTTCTTGGAATGTGGATTGTTTGGGGTGAGTTTATCTCTGGATGTGTGCAAATGTATGTGCATTCATGTGTGCCTGCGTGGAGATCTGAGGTTGGCTGGTAGGGTGGACCTCTGCGCATAATCACATGTGTGTGCAATCAGAGCCACTTCTGGATTTCTTGGAATGTGGATTGTTTGGGGTGAGTTTATCTCTGGATGTGTGCAAATGTATGTGCATTCATGTGTGCCTGCGTGGAGATCTGAGGTTGGCTGGTAGGGTGGACCTCTGCGCATAATCACATGTGTGTGCAATCAGAGCCACGTCTGGATTTCTTGGAATGTGGATTGTTTGGGGTGAGTTTATCTCTGGATGTGTGCAAATGTATGTGCATTCATGTGTGCCTGCGTGGAGATCCGGGGTTGGGTGGTAGGGTGGACCTCTGCGCATAATCACATGTGTGTGCAATCAGAGCCACGTCTGGATTTCTTGGAATGTGGATTGTTTGGGGTGAGTTTATCTCTGGATGTGTGCAAATGTATGTGCATTCATGTGTGCCTGCGTGGAGATCTGAGGTTGGCTGGTAGGGTGGACCTCTGCGCATAATCACATGTGTGTGCAATCAGAGCCACGTCTGGATTTCTTGGAATGTGGATTGTTTGGGGTGACTTTATCTCTGGATGTGTGCAAATGTATGTGCATTCATGTGTGCCTGCGTGGAGATCTGAGGTTGGCTGGTAGGGTGGACCTCTGTGCATAATCACATGTGTGTGCAATCAGAGCCACGTCTGGATTTCTTGGAATGTGGATTGTTTGGGGTGAGTTTATCTCTGGATGTGTGCAAATGTATGTGCATTCATGTGTGCCTGCGTGGAGATCTGAGGTTGGCTGGTAGGGTGGACCTCTGCGCATAATCACATGTGTGTGCAATCAGAGGCACGTCTGGATTTCTTGGAATGTGGATTGTTTGGGGTGAGTTTATCTCTGGATGTGTGCAAATGTATGTGCATTCATGTGTGCCTGCGTGGAGATCTGAGGTTGGCTGGTAGGGTGGACCTCTGCGCATAATCACATGTGTGTGCAATCAGAGGCACGTCTGGATTTCTTGGAATGTGGATTGTTTGGGGTGAGTTTATCTCTGGATGTGTGCAAATGTATGTGCATTCATGTGTGCCTGCGTGGAGATCTGAGGTTGGGTGGTAGGGTGGACCTCTGCGCATAATCACATGTGTGTGCAATCAGAGGCACGTCTGGATTTCTTGGAATGTGGATTGTTTGGGGTGAGTTTATCTCTGGATGTGTGCAAATGTATGTGCATTCATGTGTGCCTGCGTGGAGATCTGAGGTTGGCTGGTAGGGTGGACCTCTGCGCATAATCACATGTGTGTGCAATCAGAGGCACGTCTGGATTTCTTGGAATGTGGATTGTTTGGGGTGAGTTTATCTCTGGATGTGTGCAAATGTATGTGCATTCATGTGTGCCTGCGTGGAGATCTGAGGTTGGCTGGTAGGGTGGACCTCTGCGCATAATCACATGTGTGTGCAATCAGAGGCACGTCTGGATTTCTTGGAATGTGGATTGTTTGGGGTGACTTTATCTCTGGATGTGTGCAAATGTATGTGCATTCATGTGTGCCTGCGTGGAGATCTGAGGTTGGCTGGTAGGGTGGACCTCTGCGCATAATCACATGTGTGTGCAATCAGAGGCACGTCTGGATTTCTTGGAATGTGGATTGTTTGGGGTGAGTTTATCTCTGGATGTGTGCAAATGTATGTGCATTCATGTGTGCCTGCGTGGAGATCTGAGGTTGGCTGGTAGGGTGGACCTCTGCGCATAATCACATGTGTGTGCAATCAGAGCCACGTCTGGATTTCTTGGAATGTGGATTGTTTGGGGTGAGTTTATCTCTGGATGTGTGCAAATGTATGTGCATTCATGTGTGCCTGCGTGGAGATCTGAGGTTGGCTGGTAGGGTGGACCTCTGCGCATAATCACATGTGTGTGCAATCAGAGCCACGTCTGGATTTCTTGGAATGTTGATTGTTTGGGGTGAGTTTATCTCTGGATGTGTGCAAATGTATGTGCATTCATGTGTGCCTGCGTGGAGATCTGAGGTTGGCTGGTAGGGTGGACCTCTGCGCATAATCACATGTGTGTGCAATCAGAGGCACGTCTGGATTTCTTGGAATGTGGATTGTTTGGGGTGAGTTTATCTCTGGATGTGTGCAAATGTATGTGCATTCATGTGTGCCTGCGTGGAGATCTGAGGTTGGCTGGTAGGGTGGACCTCTGCGCATAATCACATGTGTGTGCAATCAGAGCCACGTCTGGATTTCTTGGAATGTGGATTGTTTGGGGTGAGTTTATCTCTGGATGTGTGCAAATGTATGTGCATTCATGTGTGCCTGCGTGGAGATCTGAGGTTGGCTGGTAGGGTGGACCTCTGCGCATAATCACATGTGTGTGCAATCAGAGCCACGTCTGGATTTCTTGGAATGTGGATTGTTTGGGGTGAGTTTATCTCTGGATGTGTGCAAATGTATGTGCATTCATGTGTGCCTGCGTGGAGATCTGAGGTTGGCTGGTAGGGTGGACCTCTGCGCATAATCACATGTGTGTGCAATCAGAGGCACGTCTGGATTTCTTGGAATGTGGATTGTTTGGGGTGAGTTTATCTCTGGATGTGTGCAAATGTATGTGCATTCATGTGTGCCTGCGTGGAGATCTGAGGTTGGCTGGTAGGGTGGACCTCTGTGCATAATCACATGTGTGTGCAATCAGAGGCACGTCTGGATTTCTTGGAATGTGGATTGTTTGGGGTGAGTTTATCTCTGGATGTGTGCAAATGTATGTGCATTCATGTGTGCCTGCGTGGAGATCTGAGGTTGGCTGGTAGGGTGGACCTCTGCGCATAATCACATGTGTGTGCAATCAGAGGCACGTCTGGATTTCTTGGAATGTGGATTGTTTGGGGTGACTTTATCTCTGGATGTGTGCAAATGTATGTGCATTCATGTGTGCCTGCGTGGAGATCTGAGGTTGGCTGGTAGGGTGGACCTCTGCGCATAATCACATGTGTGTGCAATCAGAGCCACGTCTGGATTTCTTGGAATGTGGATTGTTTGGGGTGAGTTTATCTCTGGATGTGTGCAAATGTATGTGCATTCATGTGTGCCTGCGTGGAGATCCGGGGTTGGGTGGTAGGGTGGACCTCTGCGCATAATCACATGTGTGTGCAATCAGAGCCACGTCTGGATTTCTTGGAATGTGGATTGTTTGGGGTGAGTTTATCTCTGGATGTGTGCAAATGTATGTGCATTCATGTGTGCCTGCGTGGAGATCTGAGGTTGGCTGGTAGGGTGGACCTCTGCGCATAATCACATGTGTGTGCAATCAGAGGCACGTCTGGATTTCTTGGAATGTGGATTGTTTGGGGTGAGTTTATCTCTGGATGTGTGCAAATGTATGTGCATTCATGTGTGCCTGCGTGGAGATCTGAGGTTGGCTGGTAGGGTGGACCTCTGCGCATAATCACATGTGTGTGCAATCAGAGGCACGTCTGGATTTCTTGGAATGTGGATTGTTTGGGGTGACTTTATCTCTGGATGTGTGCAAATGTATGTGCATTCATGTGTGCCTGCGTGGAGATCTGAGGTTGGCTGGTAGGGTGGACCTCTGCGCATAATCACATGTGTGTGCAATCAGAGCCACGTCTGGATTTCTTGGAATGTGGATTGTTTGGGGTGAGTTTATCTCTGGATGTGTGCAAATGTATGTGCATTCATGTGTGCCTGCGTGGAGATCCGGGGTTGGGTGGTAGGGTGGACCTCTGCACATAATCACATGTGTGTGCAATCAGAGCCACGTCTGGATTTCTTGGAATGTGGATTGTTTGGGGTGAGTTTATCTCTGGATGTGTGCAAATGTATGTGCATTCATGTGTGCCTGCGTGGAGATCTGAGGTTGGCTGGTAGGGTGGACCTCTGCGCATAATCACATGTGTGTGCAATCAGAGCCACGTCTGGATTTCTTGGAATGTGGATTGTTTGGGGTGAGTTTATCTCTGGATGTGTGCAAATGTATGTGCATTCATGTGTGCCTGCGTGGAGATCTGAGGTTGGCTGGTAGGGTGGACCTCTGCGCATAATCACATGTGTGTGCAATCAGAGGCACGTCTGGATTTCTTGGAATGTGGATTGTTTGGGGTGAGTTTATCTCTGGATGTGTGCAAATGTATGTGCATTCATGTGTGCCTGCGTGGAGATCTGAGGTTGGCTGGTAGGGTGGACCTCTGCGCATAATCACATGTGTGTGCAATCAGAGCCACGTCTGGATTTCTTGGAATGTGGATTGTTTGGGGTGAGTTTATCTCTGGATGTGTGCAAATGTATGTGCATTCATGTGTGCCTGCGTGGAGATCTGAGGTTGGCTGGTAGGGTGGACCTCTGCGCATAATCACATGTGTGTGCAATCAGAGGCACGTCTGGATTTCTTGGAATGTGGATTGTTTGGGGTGAGTTTATCTCTGGATGTGTGCAAATGTATGTGCATTCATGTGTGCCTGCGTGGAGATCTGAGGTTGGCTGGTAGGGTGGACCTCTGCGCATAATCACATGTGTGTGCAATCAGAGCCACGTCTGGATTTCTTGGAATGTGGATTGTTTGGGGTGAGTTTATCTCTGGATGTGTGCAAATGTATGTGCATTCATGTGTGCCTGCGTGGAGATCTGAGGTTGGCTGGTAGGGTGGACCTCTGCGCATAATCACATGTGTGTGCAATCAGAGCCACGTCTGGATTTCTTGGAATGTGGATTGTTTGGGGTGAGTTTATCTCTGGATGTGTGCAAATGTATGTGCATTCATGTGTGCCTGCGTGGAGATCTGAGGTTGGCTGGTAGGGTGGACCTCTGCGCATAATCACATGTGTGTGCAATCAGAGGCACGTCTGGATTTCTTGGAATGTGGATTGTTTGGGGTGAGTTTATCTCTGGATGTGTGCAAATGTATGTGCATTCATGTGTGCCTGCGTGGAGATCTGAGGTTGGCTGGTAGGGTGGACCTCTGCGCATAATCACATGTGTGTGCAATCAGAGCCACGTCTGGATTTCTTGGAATGTGGATTGTTTGGGGTGAGTTTATCTCTGGATGTGTGCAAATGTATGTGCATTCATGTGTGCCTGCGTGGAGATCTGAGGTTGGCTGGTAGGGTGGACCTCTGCGCATAATCACATGTGTGTGCAATCAGAGGCACGTCTGGATTTCTTGGAATGTGGATTGTTTGGGGTGAGTTTATCTCTGGATGTGTGCAAATGTATGTGCATTCATGTGTGCCTGCGTGGAGATCTGAGGTTGGCTGGTAGGGTGGACCTCTGCGCATAATCACATGTGTGTGCAATCAGAGCCACGTCTGGATTTCTTGGAATGTGGATTGTTTGGGGTGAGTTTATCTCTGGATGTGTGCAAATGTATGTGCATTCATGTGTGCCTGCGTGGAGATCTGAGGTTGGCTGGTAGGGTGGACCTCTGCGCATAATCACATGTGTGTGCAATCAGAGCCACGTCTGGATTTCTTGGAATGTGGATTGTTTGGGGTGAGTTTATCTCTGGATGTGTGCAAATGTATGTGCATTCATGTGTGCCTGCGTGGAGATCCGGGGTTGGGTGGTAGGGTGGACCTCTGCGCATAATCACATGTGTGTGCAATCAGAGCCACGTCTGGATTTCTTGGAATGTGGATTGTTTGGGGTGAGTTTATCTCTGGATGTGTGCAAATGTATGTGCATTCATGTGTGCCTGCGTGGAGATCTGAGGTTGGCTGGTAGGGTGGACCTCTGCGCATAATCACATGTGTGTGCAATCAGAGGCACGTCTGGATTTCTTGGAATGTGGATTGTTTGGGGTGAGTTTATCTCTGGATGTGTGCAAATGTATGTGCATTCATGTGTGCCTGCGTGGAGATCTGAGGTTGGCTGGTAGGGTGGACCTCTGCGCATAATCACATGTGTGTGCAATCAGAGGCACGTCTGGATTTCTTGGAATGTGGATTGTTTGGGGTGAGTTTATCTCTGGATGTGTGCAAATGTATGTGCATTCATGTGTGCCTGCGTGGAGATCTGAGGTTGGCTGGTAGGGTGGACCTCTGCGCATAATCACATGTGTGTGCAATCAGAGGCACGTCTGGATTTCTTGGAATGTGGATTGTTTGGGGTGACTTTATCTCTGGATGTGTGCAAATGTATGTGCATTCATGTGTGCCTGCGTGGAGATCTGAGGTTGGCTGGTAGGGTGGACCTCTGCGCATAATCACATGTGTGTGCAATCAGAGCCACGTCTGGATTTCTTGGAATGTGGATTGTTTGGGGTGAGTTTATCTCTGGATGTGTGCAAATGTATGTGCATTCATGTGTGCCTGCGTGGAGATCCGGGGTTGGGTGGTAGGGTGGACCTCTGCGCATAATCACATGTGTGTGCAATCAGAGCCACGTCTGGATTTCTTGGAATGTGGATTGTTTGGGGTGAGTTTATCTCTGGATGTGTGCAAATGTATGTGCATTCATGTGTGCCTGCGTGGAGATCTGAGGTTGGCTGGTAGGGTGGACCTCTGCGCATAATCACATGTGTGTGCAATCAGAGGCACGTCTGGATTTCTTGGAATGTGGATTGTTTGGGGTGACTTTATCTCTGGATGTGTGCAAATGTATGTGCATTCATGTGTGCCTGCGTGGAGATCTGAGGTTGGCTGGTAGGGTGGACCTCTGCGCATAATCACATGTGTGTGCAATCAGAGCCACGTCTGGATTTCTTGGAATGTGGATTGTTTGGGGTGAGTTTATCTCTGGATGTGTGCAAATGTATGTGCATTCATGTGTGCCTGCGTGGAGATCCGGGGTTGGGTGGTAGGGTGGACCTCTGCGCATAATCACATGTGTGTGCAATCAGAGCCACGTCTGGATTTCTTGGAATGTGGATTGTTTGGGGTGAGTTTATCTCTGGATGTGTGCAAATGTATGTGCATTCATGTGTGCCTGCGTGGAGATCTGAGGTTGGCTGGTAGGGTGGACCTCTGCGCATAATCACATGTGTGTGCAATCAGAGGCACGTCTGGATTTCTTGGAATGTGGATTGTTTGGGGTGAGTTTATCTCTGGATGTGTGCAAATGTATGTGCATTCATGTGTGCCTGCGTGGAGATCTGAGGTTGGCTGGTAGGGTGGACCTCTGCGCATAATCACATGTGTGTGCAATCAGAGCCACGTCTGGATTTCTTGGAATGTGGATTGTTTGGGGTGAGTTTATCTCTGGATGTGTGCAAATGTATGTGCATTCATGTGTGCCTGCGTGGAGATCTGAGGTTGGCTGGTAGGGTGGACCTCTGCGCATAATCACATGTGTGTGCAATCAGAGCCACGTCTGGATTTCTTGGAATGTGGATTGTTTGGGGTGACTTTATCTCTGGATGTGTGCAAATGTATGTGCATTCATGTGTGCCTGCGTGGAGATCTGAGGTTGGCTGGTAGGGTGGACCTCTGCGCATAATCACATGTGTGTGCAATCAGAGGCACGTCTGGATTTCTTGGAATGTGGATTGTTTGGGGTGAGTTTATCTCTGGATGTGTGCAAATGTATGTGCATTCATGTGTGCCTGCGTGGAGATCTGAGGTTGGCTGGTAGGGTGGACCTCTGCGCATAATCACATGTGTGTGCAATCAGAGCCACGTCTGGATTTCTTGGAATGTGGATTGTTTGGGGTGAGTTTATCTCTGGATGTGTGCAAATGTATGTGCATTCATGTGTGCCTGCGTGGAGATCTGAGGTTGGCTGGTAGGGTGGACCTCTGCGCATAATCACATGTGTGCAATCAGAGCCACGTCTGGATTTCTTGGAATGTGGATTGTTTGGGGTGAGTTTATCTCTGGATGTGTGCAAATGTATGTGCATTCATGTGTGCCTGCGTGGAGATCTGAGGTTGGCTGGTAGGGTGGACCTCTGCGCATAATCACATGTGTGTGCAATCAGAGCCACATCTGGATTTCTTGGAATGTGGATTGTTTGGGGTGAGTTTATCTCTGGATGTGTGCAAATGTATGTGCATTCATGTGTGCCTGTGTGGAGATCTGAGGTTGGCTGGTAGGGTGGACCTCTGCGCATAATCACATGTGTGTGCAATCAGAGCCACGTCTGGATTTCTTGGAATGTGGATTGTTTGGGGTGAGTTTATCTCTGGATGTGTGCAAATGTATGTGCATTCATGTGTGCCTGCGTGGAGATCTGAGGTTGGCTGGTAGGGTGGACCTCTGCGCATAATCACATGTGTGTGCAATCAGAGGCACGTCTGGATTTCTTGGAATGTGGATTGTTTGGGGTGAGTTTATCTCTGGATGTGTGCAAATGTATGTGCATTCATGTGTGCCTGCGTGGAGATCTGAGGTTGGCTGGTAGGGTGGACCTCTGCGCATAATCACATGTGTGTGCAATCAGAGCCACGTCTGGATTTCTTGGAATGTGGATTGTTTGGGGTGAGTTTATCTCTGGATGTGTGCAAATGTATGTGCATTCATGTGTGCCTGCGTGGAGATCTGAGGTTGGCTGGTAGGGTGGACCTCTGCGCATAATCACATGTGTGTGCAATCAGAGGCACGTCTGGATTTCTTGGAATGTGGATTGTTTGGGGTGAGTTTATCTCTGGATGTGTGCAAATGTATGTGCATTCATGTGTGCCTGCGTGGAGATCTGAGGTTGGCTGGTAGGGTGGACCTCTGCGCATAATCACATGTGTGTGCAATCAGAGGCACGTCTGGATTTCTTGGAATGTGGATTGTTTGGGGTGAGTTTATCTCTGGATGTGTGCAAATGTATGTGCATTCATGTGTGCCTGCGTGGAGATCTGAGGTTGGCTGGTAGGGTGGACCTCTGCGCATAATCACATGTGTGTGCAATCAGAGGCACGTCTGGATTTCTTGGAATGTGGATTGTTTGGGGTGAGTTTATCTCTGGATGTGTGCAAATGTATGTGCATTCATGTGTGCCTGCGTGGAGATCTGAGGTTGGCTGGTAGGGTGGACCTCTGCGCATAATCACATGTGTGTGCAATCAGAGCCACGTCTGGATTTCTTGGAATGTGGATTGTTTGGGGTGAGTTTATCTCTGGATGTGTGCAAATGTATGTGCATTCATGTGTGCCTGCGTGGAGATCTGAGGTTGGCTGGTAGGGTGGACCTCTGCGCATAATCACATGTGTGTGCAATCAGAGCCACGTCTGGATTTCTTGGAATGTGGATTGTTTGGGGTGACTTTATCTCTGGATGTGTGCAAATGTATGTGCATTCATGTGTGCCTGCGTGGAGATCTGAGGTTGGCTGGTAGGGTGGACCTCTGCGCATAATCACATGTGTGTGCAATCAGAGGCACGTCTGGATTTCTTGGAATGTGGATTGTTTGGGGTGAGTTTATCTCTGGATGTGTGCAAATGTATGTGCATTCATGTGTGCCTGCGTGGAGATCTGAGGTTGGCTGGTAGGGTGGACCTCTGCGCATAATCACATGTGTGTGCAATCAGAGCCACGTCTGGATTTCTTGGAATGTGGATTGTTTGGGGTGAGTTTATCTCTGGATGTGTGCAAATGTATGTGCATTCATGTGTGCCTGCGTGGAGATCTGAGGTTGGCTGGTAGGGTGGACCTCTGCGCATAATCACATGTGTGCAATCAGAGCCACGTCTGGATTTCTTGGAATGTGGATTGTTTGGGGTGAGTTTATCTCTGGATGTGTGCAAATGTATGTGCATTCATGTGTGCCTGCGTGGAGATCTGAGGTTGGCTGGTAGGGTGGACCTCTGCGCATAATCACATGTGTGTGCAATCAGAGCCACATCTGGATTTCTTGGAATGTGGATTGTTTGGGGTGAGTTTATCTCTGGATGTGTGCAAATGTATGTGCATTCATGTGTGCCTGTGTGGAGATCTGAGGTTGGCTGGTAGGGTGGACCTCTGCGCATAATCACATGTGTGTGCAATCAGAGCCACGTCTGGATTTCTTGGAATGTGGATTGTTTGGGGTGAGTTTATCTCTGGATGTGTGCAAATGTATGTGCATTCATGTGTGCCTGCGTGGAGATCTGAGGTTGGCTGGTAGGGTGGACCTCTGCGCATAATCACATGTGTGTGCAATCAGAGGCACGTCTGGATTTCTTGGAATGTGGATTGTTTGGGGTGAGTTTATCTCTGGATGTGTGCAAATGTATGTGCATTCATGTGTGCCTGCGTGGAGATCTGAGGTTGGCTGGTAGGGTGGACCTCTGCGCATAATCACATGTGTGTGCAATCAGAGCCACGTCTGGATTTCTTGGAATGTGGATTGTTTGGGGTGAGTTTATCTCTGGATGTGTGCAAATGTATGTGCATTCATGTGTGCCTGCGTGGAGATCTGAGGTTGGCTGGTAGGGTGGACCTCTGCGCATAATCACATGTGTGTGCAATCAGAGGCACGTCTGGATTTCTTGGAATGTGGATTGTTTGGGGTGAGTTTATCTCTGGATGTGTGCAAATGTATGTGCATTCATGTGTGCCTGCGTGGAGATCTGAGGTTGGCTGGTAGGGTGGACCTCTGCGCATAATCACATGTGTGTGCAATCAGAGGCACGTCTGGATTTCTTGGAATGTGGATTGTTTGGGGTGAGTTTATCTCTGGATGTGTGCAAATGTATGTGCATTCATGTGTGCCTGCGTGGAGATCTGAGGTTGGCTGGTAGGGTGGACCTCTGCGCATAATCACATGTGTGTGCAATCAGAGCCACGTCTGGATTTCTTGGAATGTGGATTGTTTGGGGTGAGTTTATCTCTGGATGTGTGCAAATGTATGTGCATTCATGTGTGCCTGCGTGGAGATCTGAGGTTGGCTGGTAGGGTGGACCTCTCCGCATAATCACGTGTGTGCAATCAGAGCCACGTCTGGATTTCTTGGAATGTGGATTGTTTGGGGTGAGTTTATCTCTGGATGTGTGCAAATGTATGTGCATTCATGTGTGCCTGCGTGGAGATCTGAGGTTGGCTGGTAGGGTGGACCTCTGCGCATAATCACATGTGTGTGCAATCAGAGCCACGTCTGGATTTCTTGGAATGTGGATTGTTTGGGGTGAGTTTATCTCTGGATGTGTGCAAATGTATGTGCATTCATGTGTGCCTGCGTGGAGATCTGAGGTTGGCTGGTAGGGTGGACCTCTGCGCATAATCACATGTGTGTGCAATCAGAGCCACGTCTGGATTTCTTGGAATGTGGATTGTTTGGGGTGAGTTTATCTCTGGATGTGTGCAAATGTATGTGCATTCATGTGTGCCTGCGTGGAGATCTGAGGTTGGCTGGTAGGGTGGACCTCTGCGCATAATCACATGTGTGTGCAATCAGAGCCACGTCTGGATTTCTTGGAATGTGGATTGTTTGGGGTGAGTTTATCTCTGGATGTGTGCAAATGTATGTGCATTCATGTGTGCCTGCGTGGAGATCTGAGGTTGGCTGGTAGGGTGGACCTCTGCGCATAATCACATGTGTGTGCAATCAGAGCCACGTCTGGATTTCTTGGAATGTGGATTGTTTGGGGTGAGTTTATCTCTGGATGTGTGCAAATGTATGTGCATTCATGTGTGCCTGCGTGGAGATCTGAGGTTGGCTGGTAGGGTGGACCTCTGCGCATAATCACATGTGTGTGCAATCAGAGCCACGTCTGGATTTCTTGGAATGTGGATTGTTTGGGGTGAGTTTATCTCTGGATGTGTGCAAATGTATGTGCATTCATGTGTGCCTGCGTGGAGATCTGAGGTTGGCTGGTAGGGTGGACCTCTGCGCATAATCACATGTGTGTGCAATCAGAGCCACGTCTGGATTTCTTGGAATGTGGATTGTTTGGGGTGAGTTTATCTCTGGATGTGTGCAAATGTATGTGCATTCATGTGTGCCTGCGTGGAGATCCGGGGTTGGGTGGTAGGGTGGACCTCTGCGCATAATCACATGTGTGTGCAATCAGAGCCACGTCTGGATTTCTTGGAATGTGGATTGTTTGGGGTGAGTTTATCTCTGGATGTGTGCAAATGTATGTGCATTCATGTGTGCCTGCGTGGAGATCTGAGGTTGGCTGGTAGGGTGGACCTCTGCGCATAATCACATGTGTGTGCAATCAGAGGCACGTCTGGATTTCTTGGAATGTGGATTGTTTGGGGTGAGTTTATCTCTGGATGTGTGCAAATGTATGTGCATTCATGTGTGCCTGCGTGGAGATCTGAGGTTGGCTGGTAGGGTGGACCTCTGCGCATAATCACATGTGTGTGCAATCAGAGCCACGTCTGGATTTCTTGGAATGTGGATTGTTTGGGGTGAGTTTATCTCTGGATGTGTGCAAATGTATGTGCATTCATGTGTGCCTGCGTGGAGATCTGAGGTTGGCTGGTAGGGTGGACCTCTGCGCATAATCACATGTGTGTGCAATCAGAGGCACGTCTGGATTTCTTGGAATGTGGATTGTTTGGGGTGAGTTTATCTCTGGATGTGTGCAAATGTATGTGCATTCATGTGTGCCTGCGTGGAGATCTGAGGTTGGCTGGTAGGGTGGACCTCTGCGCATAATCACATGTGTGTGCAATCAGAGCCACGTCTGGATTTCTTGGAATGTGGATTGTTTGGGGTGAGTTTATCTCTGGATGTGTGCAAATGTATGTGCATTCATGTGTGCCTGCGTGGAGATCTGAGGTTGGCTGGTAGGGTGGACCTCTGCGCATAATCACATGTGTGTGCAATCAGAGGCACGTCTGGATTTCTTGGAATGTGGATTGTTTGGGGTGAGTTTATCTCTGGATGTGTGCAAATGTATGTGCATTCATGTGTGCCTGCGTGGAGATCTGAGGTTGGCTGGTAGGGTGGACCTCTGCGCATAATCACATGTGTGTGCAATCAGAGCCACGTCTGGATTTCTTGGAATGTGGATTGTTTGGGGTGAGTTTATCTCTGGATGTGTGCAAATGTATGTGCATTCATGTGTGCCTGCGTGGAGATCTGAGGTTGGCTGGTAGGGTGGACCTCTGCGCATAATCACATGTGTGTGCAATCAGAGCCACGTCTGGATTTCTTGGAATGTGGATTGTTTGGGGTGAGTTTATCTCTGGATGTGTGCAAATGTATGTGCATTCATGTGTGCCTGCGTGGAGATCTGAGGTTGGCTGGTAGGGTGGACCTCTGCGCATAATCACATGTGTGTGCAATCAGAGGCACGTCTGGATTTCTTGGAATGTGGATTGTTTGGGGTGAGTTTATCTCTGGATGTGTGCAAATGTATGTGCATTCATGTGTGCCTGCGTGGAGATCTGAGGTTGGCTGGTAGGGTGGACCTCTGCGCATAATCACATGTGTGTGCAATCAGAGCCACGTCTGGATTTCTTGGAATGTGGATTGTTTGGGGTGAGTTTATCTCTGGATGTGTGCAAATGTATGTGCATTCATGTGTGCCTGCGTGGAGATCTGAGGTTGGCTGGTAGGGTGGACCTCTGCGCATAATCACATGTGTGTGCAATCAGAGGCACGTCTGGATTTCTTGGAATGTGGATTGTTTGGGGTGAGTTTATCTCTGGATGTGTGCAAATGTATGTGCATTCATGTGTGCCTGCGTGGAGATCTGAGGTTGGCTGGTAGGGTGGACCTCTGCGCATAATCACATGTGTGTGCAATCAGAGCCACGTCTGGATTTCTTGGAATGTGGATTGTTTGGGGTGAGTTTATCTCTGGATGTGTGCAAATGTATGTGCATTCATGTGTGCCTGCGTGGAGATCTGAGGTTGGCTGGTAGGGTGGACCTCTGCGCATAATCACATGTGTGTGCAATCAGAGCCACGTCTGGATTTCTTGGAATGTGGATTGTTTGGGGTGAGTTTATCTCTGGATGTGTGCAAATGTATGTGCATTCATGTGTGCCTGCGTGGAGATCCGGGGTTGGGTGGTAGGGTGGACCTCTGCGCATAATCACATGTGTGTGCAATCAGAGCCACGTCTGGATTTCTTGGAATGTGGATTGTTTGGGGTGAGTTTATCTCTGGATGTGTGCAAATGTATGTGCATTCATGTGTGCCTGCGTGGAGATCTGAGGTTGGCTGGTAGGGTGGACCTCTGCGCATAATCACATGTGTGTGCAATCAGAGGCACGTCTGGATTTCTTGGAATGTGGATTGTTTGGGGTGAGTTTATCTCTGGATGTGTGCAAATGTATGTGCATTCATGTGTGCCTGCGTGGAGATCTGAGGTTGGCTGGTAGGGTGGACCTCTGCGCATAATCACATGTGTGTGCAATCAGAGGCACGTCTGGATTTCTTGGAATGTGGATTGTTTGGGGTGAGTTTATCTCTGGATGTGTGCAAATGTATGTGCATTCATGTGTGCCTGCGTGGAGATCTGAGGTTGGCTGGTAGGGTGGACCTCTGCGCATAATCACATGTGTGTGCAATCAGAGGCACGTCTGGATTTCTTGGAATGTGGATTGTTTGGGGTGACTTTATCTCTGGATGTGTGCAAATGTATGTGCATTCATGTGTGCCTGCGTGGAGATCTGAGGTTGGCTGGTAGGGTGGACCTCTGCGCATAATCACATGTGTGTGCAATCAGAGCCACGTCTGGATTTCTTGGAATGTGGATTGTTTGGGGTGAGTTTATCTCTGGATGTGTGCAAATGTATGTGCATTCATGTGTGCCTGCGTGGAGATCCGGGGTTGGGTGGTAGGGTGGACCTCTGCGCATAATCACATGTGTGTGCAATCAGAGCCACGTCTGGATTTCTTGGAATGTGGATTGTTTGGGGTGAGTTTATCTCTGGATGTGTGCAAATGTATGTGCATTCATGTGTGCCTGCGTGGAGATCTGAGGTTGGCTGGTAGGGTGGACCTCTGCGCATAATCACATGTGTGTGCAATCAGAGGCACGTCTGGATTTCTTGGAATGTGGATTGTTTGGGGTGACTTTATCTCTGGATGTGTGCAAATGTATGTGCATTCATGTGTGCCTGCGTGGAGATCTGAGGTTGGCTGGTAGGGTGGACCTCTGCGCATAATCACATGTGTGTGCAATCAGAGCCACGTCTGGATTTCTTGGAATGTGGATTGTTTGGGGTGAGTTTATCTCTGGATGTGTGCAAATGTATGTGCATTCATGTGTGCCTGCGTGGAGATCCGGGGTTGGGTGGTAGGGTGGACCTCTGCGCATAATCACATGTGTGTGCAATCAGAGCCACGTCTGGATTTCTTGGAATGTGGATTGTTTGGGGTGAGTTTATCTCTGGATGTGTGCAAATGTATGTGCATTCATGTGTGCCTGCGTGGAGATCTGAGGTTGGCTGGTAGGGTGGACCTCTGCGCATAATCACATGTGTGTGCAATCAGAGGCACGTCTGGATTTCTTGGAATGTGGATTGTTTGGGGTGAGTTTATCTCTGGATGTGTGCAAATGTATGTGCATTCATGTGTGCCTGCGTGGAGATCTGAGGTTGGCTGGTAGGGTGGACCTCTGCGCATAATCACATGTGTGTGCAATCAGAGCCACGTCTGGATTTCTTGGAATGTGGATTGTTTGGGGTGAGTTTATCTCTGGATGTGTGCAAATGTATGTGCATTCATGTGTGCCTGCGTGGAGATCTGAGGTTGGCTGGTAGGGTGGACCTCTGCGCATAATCACATGTGTGTGCAATCAGAGCCACGTCTGGATTTCTTGGAATGTGGATTGTTTGGGGTGACTTTATCTCTGGATGTGTGCAAATGTATGTGCATTCATGTGTGCCTGCGTGGAGATCTGAGGTTGGCTGGTAGGGTGGACCTCTGCGCATAATCACATGTGTGTGCAATCAGAGGCACGTCTGGATTTCTTGGAATGTGGATTGTTTGGGGTGAGTTTATCTCTGGATGTGTGCAAATGTATGTGCATTCATGTGTGCCTGCGTGGAGATCTGAGGTTGGCTGGTAGGGTGGACCTCTGCGCATAATCACATGTGTGTGCAATCAGAGCCACGTCTGGATTTCTTGGAATGTGGATTGTTTGGGGTGAGTTTATCTCTGGATGTGTGCAAATGTATGTGCATTCATGTGTGCCTGCGTGGAGATCTGAGGTTGGCTGGTAGGGTGGACCTCTGCGCATAATCACATGTGTGTGCAATCAGAGCCACGTCTGGATTTCTTGGAATGTGGATTGTTTGGGGTGAGTTTATCTCTGGATGTGTGCAAATGTATGTGCATTCATGTGTGCCTGCGTGGAGATCTGAGGTTGGCTGGTAGGGTGGACCTCTGCGCATAATCACATGTGTGTGCAATCAGAGGCACGTCTGGATTTCTTGGAATGTGGATTGTTTGGGGTGAGTTTATCTCTGGATGTGTGCAAATGTATGTGCATTCATGTGTGCCTGCGTGGAGATCTGAGGTTGGCTGGTAGGGTGGACCTCTGCGCATAATCACATGTGTGTGCAATCAGAGCCACGTCTGGATTTCTTGGAATGTGGATTGTTTGGGGTGAGTTTATCTCTGGATGTGTGCAAATGTATGTGCATTCATGTGTGCCTGCGTGGAGATCTGAGGTTGGCTGGTAGGGTGGACCTCTGCGCATAATCACGTGTGTGCAATCAGAGCCACGTCTGGATTTCTTGGAATGTGGATTGTTTGGGGTGAGTTTATCTCTGGATGTGTGCAAATGTATGTGCATTCATGTGTGCCTGCGTGGAGATCTGAGGTTGGCTGGTAGGGTGGACCTCTGCGCATAATCACATGTGTGTGCAATCAGAGCCACGTCTGGATTTCTTGGAATGTGGATTGTTTGGGGTGAGTTTATCTCTGGATGTGTGCAAATGTATGTGCATTCATGTGTGCCTGCGTGGAGATCTGAGGTTGGCTGGTAGGGTGGACCTCTGCGCATAATCACATGTGTGTGCAATCAGAGCCACGTCTGGATTTCTTGGAATGTGGATTGTTTGGGGTGAGTTTATCTCTGGATGTGTGCAAATGTATGTGCATTCATGTGTGCCTGCGTGGAGATCTGAGGTTGGCTGGTAGGGTGGACCTCTGCGCATAATCACATGTGTGTGCAATCAGAGCCACATCTGGATTTCTTGGAATGTGGATTGTTTGGGGTGAGTTTATCTCTGGATGTGTGCAAATGTATGTGCATTCATGTGTGCCTGTGTGGAGATCTGAGGTTGGCTGGTAGGGTGGACCTCTGCGCATAATCACATGTGTGTGCAATCAGAGCCACGTCTGGATTTCTTGGAATGTGGATTGTTTGGGGTGAGTTTATCTCTGGATGTGTGCAAATGTATGTGCATTCATGTGTGCCTGCGTGGAGATCTGAGGTTGGCTGGTAGGGTGGACCTCTGCGCATAATCACATGTGTGTGCAATCAGAGCCACGTCTGGATTTCTTGGAATGTGGATTGTTTGGGGTGAGTTTATCTCTGGATGTGTGCAAATGTATGTGCATTCATGTGTGCCTGCGTGGAGATCTGAGGTTGGCTGGTAGGGTGGACCTCTGCGCATAATCACATGTGTGTGCAATCAGAGCCACGTCTGGATTTCTTGGAATGTGGATTGTTTGGGGTGAGTTTATCTCTGGATGTGTGCAAATGTATGTGCATTCATGTGTGCCTGCGTGGAGATCTGAGGTTGGCTGGTAGGGTGGACCTCTGCGCATAATCACATGTGTGTGCAATCAGAGCCACGTCTGGATTTCTTGGAATGTGGATTGTTTGGGGTGAGTTTATCTCTGGATGTGTGCAAATGTATGTGCATTCATGTGTGCCTGCGTGGAGATCTGAGGTTGGCTGGTAGGGTGGACCTCTGCGCATAATCACATGTGTGTGCAATCAGAGGCACGTCTGGATTTCTTGGAATGTGGATTGTTTGGGGTGAGTTTATCTCTGGATGTGTGCAAATGTATGTGCATTCATGTGTGCCTGCGTGGAGATCTGAGGTTGGCTGGTAGGGTGGACCTCTGCGCATAATCACATGTGTGTGCAATCAGAGCCACGTCTGGATTTCTTGGAATGTGGATTGTTTGGGGTGAGTTTATCTCTGGATGTGTGCAAATGTATGTGCATTCATGTGTGCCTGCGTGGAGATCTGAGGTTGGCTGGTAGGGTGGACCTCTCCGCATAATCACGTGTGTGCAATCAGAGCCACGTCTGGATTTCTTGGAATGTGGATTGTTTGGGGTGAGTTTATCTCTGGATGTGTGCAAATGTATGTGCATTCATGTGTGCCTGCGTGGAGATCTGAGGTTGGCTGGTAGGGTGGACCTCTGCGCATAATCACATGTGTGTGCAATCAGAGCCACGTCTGGATTTCTTGGAATGTGGATTGTTTGGGGTGAGTTTATCTCTGGATGTGTGCAAATGTATGTGCATTCATGTGTGCCTGCGTGGAGATCTGAGGTTGGCTGGTAGGGTGGACCTCTGCGCATAATCACATGTGTGTGCAATCAGAGCCACGTCTGGATTTCTTGGAATGTGGATTGTTTGGGGTGAGTTTATCTCTGGATGTGTGCAAATGTATGTGCATTCATGTGTGCCTGCGTGGAGATCTGAGGTTGGCTGGTAGGGTGGACCTCTGCGCATAATCACATGTGTGTGCAATCAGAGCCACGTCTGGATTTCTTGGAATGTGGATTGTTTGGGGTGAGTTTATCTCTGGATGTGTGCAAATGTATGTGCATTCATGTGTGCCTGCGTGGAGATCTGAGGTTGGCTGGTAGGGTGGACCTCTGCGCATAATCACATGTGTGTGCAATCAGAGCCACGTCTGGATTTCTTGGAATGTGGATTGTTTGGGGTGAGTTTATCTCTGGATGTGTGCAAATGTATGTGCATTCATGTGTGCCTGCGTGGAGATCTGAGGTTGGCTGGTAGGGTGGACCTCTGCGCATAATCACATGTGTGTGCAATCAGAGCCACGTCTGGATTTCTTGGAATGTGGATTGTTTGGGGTGAGTTTATCTCTGGATGTGTGCAAATGTATGTGCATTCATGTGTGCCTGCGTGGAGATCTGAGGTTGGCTGGTAGGGTGGACCTCTGCGCATAATCACATGTGTGTGCAATCAGAGCCACGTCTGGATTTCTTGGAATGTGGATTGTTTGGGGTGAGTTTATCTCTGGATGTGTGCAAATGTATGTGCATTCATGTGTGCCTGCGTGGAGATCTGAGGTTGGCTGGTAGGGTGGACCTCTGCGCATAATCACATGTGTGTGCAATCAGAGGCACGTCTGGATTTCTTGGAATGTGGATTGTTTGGGGTGAGTTTATCTCTGGATGTGTGCAAATGTATGTGCATTCATGTGTGCCTGCGTGGAGATCTGAGGTTGGCTGGTAGGGTGGACCTCTGCGCATAATCACATGTGTGTGCAATCAGAGCCACGTCTGGATTTCTTGGAATGTGGATTGTTTGGGGTGAGTTTATCTCTGGATGTGTGCAAATGTATGTGCATTCATGTGTGCCTGCGTGGAGATCTGAGGTTGGCTGGTAGGGTGGACCTCTGCGCATAATCACATGTGTGTGCAATCAGAGCCACGTCTGGATTTCTTGGAATGTGGATTGTTTGGGGTGAGTTTATCTCTGGATGTGTGCAAATGTATGTGCATTCATGTGTGCCTGCGTGGAGATCTGAGGTTGGCTGGTAGGGTGGACCTCTGCGCATAATCACATGTGTGTGCAATCAGAGCCACGTCTGGATTTCTTGGAATGTGGATTGTTTGGGGTGAGTTTATCTCTGGATGTGTGCAAATGTATGTGCATTCATGTGTGCCTGCGTGGAGATCTGAGGTTGGCTGGTAGGGTGGACCTCTGCGCATAATCACATGTGTGTGCAATCACAGCCACGTCTGGATTTCTTGGAATGTGGATTGTTTGGGGTGAGTTTATCTCTGGATGTGTGCAAATGTATGTGCATTCATGTGTGCCTGCGTGGAGATCTGAGGTTGGCTGGTAGGGTGGACCTCTGCGCATAATCACATGTGTGTGCAATCAGAGCCACGTCTGGATTTCTTGGAATGTGGATTGTTTGGGGTGAGTTTATCTCTGGATGTGTGCAAATGTATGTGCATTCATGTGTGCCTGCGTGGAGATCTGAGGTTGGCTGGTAGGGTGGACCTCTGCGCATAATCACATGTGTGTGCAATCAGAGCCACGTCTGGATTTCTTGGAATGTGGATTGTTTGGGGTGAGTTTATCTCTGGATGTGTGCAAATGTATGTGCATTCATGTGTGCCTGCGTGGAGATCTGAGGTTGGCTGGTAGGGTGGACCTCTGCGCATAATCACATGTGTGTGCAATCAGAGCCACGTCTGGATTTCTTGGAATGTGGATTGTTTGGGGTGAGTTTATCTCTGGATGTGTGCAAATGTATGTGCATTCATGTGTGCCTGCGTGGAGATCTGAGGTTGGCTGGTAGGGTGGACCTCTGCGCATAATCACATGTGTGTGCAATCAGAGCCACGTCTGGATTTCTTGGAATGTGGATTGTTTGGGGTGAGTTTATCTCTGGATGTGTGCAAATGTATGTGCATTCATGTGTGCCTGCGTGGAGATCTGAGGTTGGCTGGTAGGGTGGACCTCTGCGCATAATCACATGTGTGTGCAATCACAGCCACGTCTGGATTTCTTGGAATGTGGATTGTTTGGGGTGAGTTTATCTCTGGATGTGTGCAAATGTATGTGCATTCATGTGTGCCTGCGTGGAGATCTGAGGTTGGCTGGTAGGGTGGACCTCTGCGCATAATCACGTGTGTGCAATCAGAGCCACGTCTGGATTTCTTGGAATGTGGATTGTTTGGGGTGAGTTTATCTCTGGATGTGTGCAAATGTATGTGCATTCATGTGTGCCTGCGTGGAGATCTGAGGTTGGCTGGTAGGGTGGACCTCTGCGCATAATCACATGTGTGTGCAATCAGAGCCACGTCTGGATTTCTTGGAATGTGGATTGTTTGGGGTGAGTTTATCTCTGGATGTGTGCAAATGTATGTGCATTCATGTGTGCCTGCGTGGAGATCTGAGGTTGGCTGGTAGGGTGGACCTCTGCGCATAATCACATGTGTGTGCAATCAGAGCCACGTCTGGATTTCTTGGAATGTGGATTGTTTGGGGTGAGTTTATCTCTGGATGTGTGCAAATGTATGTGCATTCATGTGTGCCTGCGTAGAGATCTGGGGTTTGGTGGTAGGGTGGACCTCTGCGCATAATCACATGTGTGTGCAATCAGAGCCACATCTGGATTTCTTGGAATGTGGATTGTTTGGGGTGAGTTTATCTCTGGATGTGTGCAAATGTATGTGCATTCATGTGTGCCTGCGTGGAGATCTGAGGTTGGCTGGTAGGGTGGACCTCTGCGCATAATCACGTGTGTGCAATCAGAGCCACGTCTGGATTTCTTGGAATGTGGATTGTTTGGGGTGAGTTTATCTCTGGATGTGTGCAAATGTATGTGCATTCATGTGTGCCTGCGTGGAGATCTGAGGTTGGCTGGTAGGGTGGACCTCTGCGCATAATCACATGTGTGTGCAATCAGAGCCACGTCTGGATTTCTTGGAATGTGGATTGTTTGGGGTGAGTTTATCTCTGGATGTGTGCAAATGTATGTGCATTCATGTGTGCCTGCGTGGAGATCTGAGGTTGGCTGGTAGGGTGGACCTCTGCGCATAATCACATGTGTGTGCAATCAGAGCCACGTCTGGATTTCTTGGAATGTGGATTGTTTGGGGTGAGTTTATCTCTGGATGTGTGCAAATGTATGTGCATTCATGTGTGCCTGCGTGGAGATCTGGGGTTTGGTGGTAGGGTGGACCTCTGCGCATAATCACATGTGTGTGCAATCAGAGCCACATCTGGATTTCTTGGAATGTGGATTGTTTGGGGTGAGTTTATCTCTGGATGTGTGCAAATGTATGTGCATTCATGTGTGCCTGCGTGGAGATCTGAGGTTGGCTGGTAGGGTGGACCTCTGCGCATAATCACATGTGTGTGCAATCAGAGCCACGTCTGGATTTCTTGGAATGTGGATTGTTTGGGGTGAGTTTATCTCTGGATGTGTGCAAATGTATGTGCATTCATGTGTGCCTGCGTGGAGATCTGAGGTTGGCTGGTAGGGTGGACCTCTGCGCATAATCACATGTGTGTGCAATCACAGCCACGTCTGGATTTCTTGGAATGTGGATTGTTTGGGGTGAGTTTATCTCTGGATGTGTGCAAATGTATGTGCATTCATGTGTGCCTGCGTGGAGATCTGAGGTTGGCTGGTAGGGTGGACCTCTGCGCATAATCACATGTGTGTACAATCAGAGCCACGTCTGGATTTCTTGGAATGTGGATTGTTTGGGGTGAGTTTATCTCTGGATGTGTGCAAATGTATGTGCATTCATGTGTGCCTGCGTGGAGATCTGAGGTTGGCTGGTAGGGTGGACCTCTGCGCATAATCACATGTGTGTGCAATCAGAGCCACGTCTGGATTTCTTGGAATGTGGATTGTTTGGGGTGAGTTTATCTCTGGATGTGTGCAAATGTATGTGCATTCATGTGTGCCTGCGTGGAGATCTGAGGTTGGCTGGTAGGGTGGACCTCTGCGCATAATCACATGTGTGTGCAATCAGAGCCACGTCTGGATTTCTTGGAATGTGGATTGTTTGGGGTGAGTTTATCTCTGGATGTGTGCAAATGTATGTGCATTCATGTGTGCCTGCGTGGAGATCTGAGGTTGGCTGGTAGGGTGGACCTCTGCGCATAATCACATGTGTGTGCAATCAGAGCCACGTCTGGATTTCTTGGAATGTGGATTGTTTGGGGTGAGTTTATCTCTGGATGTGTGCAAATGTATGTGCATTCATGTGTGCCTGCGTGGAGATCTGAGGTTGGCTGGTAGGGTGGACCTCTGCGCATAATCACATGTGTGTGCAATCAGAGCCACATCTGGATTTCTTGGAATGTGGATTGTTTGGGGTGAGTTTATCTCTGGATGTGTGCAAATGTATGTGCATTCATGTGTGCCTGTGTGGAGATCTGAGGTTGGCTGGTAGGGTGGACCTCTGCGCATAATCACATGTGTGTGCAATCAGAGCCACGTCTGGATTTCTTGGAATGTTGATTGTTTGGGGTGAGTTTATCTCTGGATGTGTGCAAATGTATGTGCATTCATGTGTGCCTGCGTGGAGATCTGAGGTTGGCTGGTAGGGTGGACCTCTGCGCATAATCACATGTGTGTGCAATCAGAGCCACGTCTGGATTTCTTGGAATGTGGATTGTTTGGGGTGAGTTTATCTCTGGATGTGTGCAAATGTATGTGCATTCATGTGTGCCTGCGTGGAGATCTGAGGTTGGCTGGTAGGGTGGACCTCTGCGCATAATCACATGTGTGTGCAATCAGAGCCACGTCTGGATTTCTTGGAATGTTGATTGTTTGGGGTGAGTTTATCTCTGGATGTGTGCAAATGTATGTGCATTCATGTGTGCCTGCGTGGAGATCTGGGGTTTGGTGGTAGGGTGGACCTCTGCGCATAATCACATGTGTGTGCAATCAGAGCCACGTCTGGATTTCTTGGAATGTGGATTGTTTGGGGTGAGTTTATCTCTGGATGTGTGCAAATGTATGTGCATTCATGTGTGCCTGCGTGGAGATCTGAGGTTGGCTGGTAGGGTGGACCTCTGCGCATAATCACATGTGTGTGCAATCAGAGCCACGTCTGGATTTCTTGGAATGTGGATTGTTTGGGGTGAGTTTATCTCTGGATGTGTGCAAATGTATGTGCATTCATGTGTGCCTGCGTGGAGATCTGGGGTTGGGTGGTAGGGTGGACCTCTGCGCATAATCACATGTGTGTGCAATCAGAGCCACGTCTGGATTTCTTGGAATGTGGATTGTTTGGGGTGAGTTTATCTCTGGATGTGTGCAAATGTATGTGCATTCATGTGTGCCTGCGTGGAGATCTGAGGTTGGCTGGTAGGGTGGACCTCTGCGCATAATCACATGTGTGTGCAATCAGAGCCACGTCTGGATTTCTTGGAATGTGGATTGTTTGGGGTGAGTTTATCTCTGGATGTGTGCAAATGTATGTGCATTCATGTGTGCCTGCGTGGAGATCTGAGGTTGGCTGGTAGGGTGGACCTCTGCGCATAATCACATGTGTGTGCAATCAGAGCCACGTCTGGATTTCTTGGAATGTGGATTGTTTGGGGTGAGTTTATCTCTGGATGTGTGCAAATGTATGTGCATTCATGTGTGCCTGCGTGGAGATCTGAGGTTGGCTGGTAGGGTGGACCTCTGCGCATAATCACATGTGTGTGCAATCAGAGCCACGTCTGGATTTCTTGGAATGTGGATTGTTTGGGGTGAGTTTATCTCTGGATGTGTGCAAATGTATGTGCATTCATGTGTGCCTGCGTGGAGATCTGAGGTTGGCTGGTAGGGTGGACCTCTGCGCATAATCACATGTGTGTGCAATCAGAGCCACGTCTGGATTTCTTGGAATGTGGATTGTTTGGGGTGAGTTTATCTCTGGATGTGTGCAAATGTATGTGCATTCATGTGTGCCTGCGTGGAGATCTGAGGTTGGCTGGTAGGGTGGACCTCTGCGCATAATCACATGTGTGTGCAATCAGAGCCACGTCTGGATTTCTTGGAATGTGGATTGTTTGGGGTGAGTTTATCTCTGGATGTGTGCAAATGTATGTGCATTCATGTGTGCCTGCGTGGAGATCTGAGGTTGGCTGGTAGGGTGGACCTCTGCGCATAATCACATGTGTGTGCAATCAGAGCCACGTCTGGATTTCTTGGAATGTGGATTGTTTGGGGTGAGTTTATCTCTGGATGTGTACAAATGTATGTGCATTCATGTGTGCCTGCGTGGAGATCTGAGGTTGGCTGGTAGGGTGGACCTCTGCGCATAATCACATGTGTGTGCAATCAGAGCCACGTCTGGATTTCTTGGAATGTGGATTGTTTGGGGTGAGTTTATCTCTGGATGTGTGCAAATGTATGTGCATTCATGTGTGCCTGCGTGGAGATCTGAGGTTGGCTGGTAGGGTGGACCTCTGCGCATAATCACATGTGTGTGCAATCAGAGCCACGTCTGGATTTCTTGGAATGTGAATTGTTTGGGGTGAGTTTATCTCTGGATGTGTGCAAATGTATGTGCATTCATGTGTGCCTGCGTGGAGATCTGAGGTTGGCTGGTAGGGTGGACCTCTGCGCATAATCACGTGTGTGCAATCAGAGCCACGTCTGGATTTCTTGGAATGTGGATTGTTTGGGGTGAGTTTATCTCTGGATGTGTACAAATGTATGTGCATTCATGTGTGCCTGCGTGGAGATCTGAGGTTGGCTGGTAGGGTGGACCTCTGCGCATAATCACATGTGTGTGCAATCACAGCCACGTCTGGATTTCTTGGAATGTGGATTGTTTGGGGTGAGTTTATCTCTGGATGTGTGCAAATGTATGTGCATTCATGTGTGCCTGCGTGGAGATCTGAGGTTGGCTGGTAGGGTGGACCTCTGCGCATAATCACATGTGTGTGCAATCAGAGCCACGTCTGGATTTCTTGGAATGTTGATTGTTTGGGGTGAGTTTATCTCTGGATGTGTGCAAATGTATGTGCATTCATGTGTGCCTGCGTGGAGATCTGAGGTTGGCTGGTAGGGTGGACCTCTGCGCATAATCACATGTGTGTGCAATCACAGCCACTTCTGGATTTCTTGGAATGTGGATTGTTTGGGGTGAGTTTATCTCTGGATGTGTACAAATGTATGTGCATTCATGTGTGCCTGCGTGGAGATCTGAGGTTGGCTGGTAGGGTGGACCTCTGCGCATAATCACATGTGTGTGCAATCAGAGGCACGTCTGGATTTCTTGGAATGTGGATTGTTTGGGGTGAGTTTATCTCTGGATGTGTGCAAATGTATGTGCATTCATGTGTGCCTGCGTGGAGATCTGAGGTTGGCTGGTAGGGTGGACCTCTGCGCATAATCACATGTGTGTGCAATCAGAGCCACGTCTGGATTTCTTGGAATGTTGATTGTTTGGGGTGAGTTTATCTCTGGATGTGTGCAAATGTATGTGCATTCATGTGTGCCTGCGTGGAGATCTGAGGTTGGCTGGTAGGGTGGACCTCTGCGCATAATCACATGTGTGTGCAATCACAGCCACGTCTGGATTTCTTGGAATGTGGATTGTTTGGGGTGAGTTTATCTCTGGATGTGTACAAATGTATGTGCATTCATGTGTGCCTGCGTGGAGATCTGAGGTTGGCTGGTAGGGTGGACCTCTGCGCATAATCACATGTGTGTGCAATCACAGCCACGTCTGGATTTCTTGGAATGTGGATTGTTTGGGGTGAGTTTATCTCTGGATGTGTGCAAATGTATGTGCATTCATGTGTGCCTGCGTGGAGATCTGAGGTTGGCTGGTAGGGTGGACCTCTGCGCATAATCACATGTGTGTGCAATCAGAGCCACGTCTGGATTTCTTGGAATGTGGATTGTTTGGGGTGAGTTTATCTCTGGATGTGTGCAAATGTATGTGCATTCATGTGTGCCTGCGTGGAGATCTGGGGTTTGGTGGTAGGGTGGACCTCTGCGCATAATCACATGTGTGTGCAATCAGAGCCACGTCTGGATTTCTTGGAATGTGGATTGTTTGGGGTGAGTTTATCTCTGGATGTGTGCAAATGTATGTGCATTCATGTGTGCCTGCGTGGAGATCTGGGGTTTGGTGGTAGGGTGGACCTCTGCGCATAATCACATGTGTGTGCAATCAGAGCCACGTCTGGATTTCTTGGAATGTGGATTGTTTGGGGTGAGTTTATCTCTGGATGTGTGCAAATGTATGTGCATTCATGTGTGCCTGCGTGGAGATCTGGGGTTTGGTGGTAGGGTGGACCTCTGCGCATAATCACATGTGTGTGCAATCAGAGCCACGTCTGGATTTCTTGGAATGTGGATTGTTTGGGGTGAGTTTATCTCTGGATGTGTGCAAATGTATGTGCATTCATGTGTGCCTGCGTGGAGATCTGAGGTTGGCTGGTAGGGTGGACCTCTGCGCATAATCACATGTGTGTGCAATCAGAGCCACGTCTGGATTTCTTGGAATGTGGATTGTTTGGGGTGAGTTTATCTCTGGATGTGTGCAAATGTATGTGCATTCATGTGTGCCTGCGTGGAGATCTGGGGTTGGGTGGTAGGGTGGACCTCTGCGCATAATCACATGTGTGTGCAATCAGAGCCACGTCTGGATTTCTTGGAATGTGGATTGTTTGGGGTGAGTTTATCTCTGGATGTGTGCAAATGTATGTGCATTCATGTGTGCCTGCGTGGAGATCTGAGGTTGGCTGGTAGGGTGGACCTCTGCGCATAATCACATGTGTGTGCAATCAGAGCCACGTCTGGATTTCTTGGAATGTGGATTGTTTGGGGTGAGTTTATCTCTGGATGTGTGCAAATGTATGTGCATTCATGTGTGCCTGCGTGGAGATCTGAGGTTGGCTGGTAGGGTGGACCTCTGCGCATAATCACATGTGTGTGCAATCAGAGCCACGTCTGGATTTCTTGGAATGTGGATTGTTTGGGGTGAGTTTATCTCTGGATGTGTGCAAATGTATGTGCATTCATGTGTGCCTGCGTGGAGATCTGAGGTTGGCTGGTAGGGTGGACCTCTGCGCATAATCACATGTGTGTGCAATCAGAGCCACGTCTGGATTTCTTGGAATGTGGATTGTTTGGGGTGAGTTTATCTCTGGATGTGTGCAAATGTATGTGCATTCATGTGTGCCTGCGTGGAGATCTGAGGTTGGCTGGTAGGGTGGACCTCTGCGCATAATCACATGTGTGTGCAATCAGAGCCACGTCTGGATTTCTTGGAATGTGGATTGTTTGGGGTGAGTTTATCTCTGGATGTGTACAAATGTATGTGCATTCATGTGTGCCTGCGTGGAGATCTGAGGTTGGCTGGTAGGGTGGACCTCTGCGCATAATCACATGTGTGTGCAATCAGAGCCACGTCTGGATTTCTTGGAATGTGGATTGTTTGGGGTGAGTTTATCTCTGGATGTGTGCAAATGTATGTGCATTCATGTGTGCCTGCGTGGAGATCTGAGGTTGGCTGGTAGGGTGGACCTCTGCGCATAATCACATGTGTGTGCAATCAGAGCCACGTCTGGATTTCTTGGAATGTGAATTGTTTGGGGTGAGTTTATCTCTGGATGTGTGCAAATGTATGTGCATTCATGTGTGCCTGCGTGGAGATCTGAGGTTGGCTGGTAGGGTGGACCTCTGCGCATAATCACGTGTGTGCAATCAGAGCCACGTCTGGATTTCTTGGAATGTGGATTGTTTGGGGTGAGTTTATCTCTGGATGTGTACAAATGTATGTGCATTCATGTGTGCCTGCGTGGAGATCTGAGGTTGGCTGGTAGGGTGGACCTCTGCGCATAATCACGTGTGTGCAATCAGAGCCACGTCTGGATTTCTTGGAATGTGGATTGTTTGGGGTGAGTTTATCTCTGGATGTGTGCAAATGTATGTGCATTCATGTGTGCCTGTGTGGAGATCTGAGGTTGGCTGGTAGGGTGGACCTCTGCGCATAATCACATGTGTGTGCAATCAGAGCCACGTCTGGATTTCTTGGAATGTGGATTGTTTGGGGTGAGTTTATCTCTGGATGTGTGCAAATGTATGTGCATTCATGTGTGCCTGCGTGGAGATCTGAGGTTGGCTGGTAGGGTGGACCTCTGCGCATAATCACATGTGTGTGCAATCACAGCCACGTCTGGATTTCTTGGAATGTGGATTGTTTGGGGTGAGTTTATCTCTGGATGTGTACAAATGTATGTGCATTCATGTGTGCCTGCGTGGAGATCTGAGGTTGGCTGGTAGGGTGGACCTCTGCGCATAATCACATGTGTGTGCAATCACAGCCACGTCTGGATTTCTTGGAATGTGGATTGTTTGGGGTGAGTTTATCTCTGGATGTGTGCAAATGTATGTGCATTCATGTGTGCCTGCGTGGAGATCTGAGGTTGGCTGGTAGGGTGGACCTCTGCGCATAATCACATGTGTGTGCAATCAGAGCCACGTCTGGATTTCTTGGAATGTTGATTGTTTGGGGTGAGTTTATCTCTGGATGTGTGCAAATGTATGTGCATTCATGTGTGCCTGCGTGGAGATCTGAGGTTGGCTGGTAGGGTGGACCTCTGCGCATAATCACATGTGTGTGCAATCACAGCCACGTCTGGATTTCTTGGAATGTGGATTGTTTGGGGTGAGTTTATCTCTGGATGTGTACAAATGTATGTGCATTCATGTGTGCCTGCGTGGAGATCTGAGGTTGGCTGGTAGGGTGGACCTCTGCGCATAATCACATGTGTGTGCAATCAGAGCCACGTCTGGATTTCTTGGAATGTGGATTGTTTGGGGTGAGTTTATCTCTGGATGTGTGCAAATGTATGTGCATTCATGTGTGCCTGCGTGGAGATCTGAGGTTGGCTGGTAGGGTGGACCTCTGCGCATAATCACATGTGTGTGCAATCAGAGCCACGTCTGGATTTCTTGGAATGTGGATTGTTTGGGGTGAGTTTATCTCTGGATGTGTGCAAATGTATGTGCATTCATGTGTGCCTGCGTGGAGATCTGAGGTTGGCTGGTAGGGTGGACCTCTGCGCATAATCACATGTGTGTGCAATCAGAGCCACGTCTGGATTTCTTGGAATGTGGATTGTTTGGGGTGAGTTTATCTCTGGATGTGTGCAAATGTATGTGCATTCATGTGTGCCTGCGTGGAGATCTGAGGTTGGCTGGTAGGGTGGACCTCTGCGCATAATCACATGTGTGTGCAATCAGAGCCACGTCTGGATTTCTTGGAATGTGGATTGTTTGGGGTGAGTTTATCTCTGGATGTGTGCAAATGTATGTGCATTCATGTGTGCCTGCGTGGAGATCTGAGGTTGGCTGGTAGGGTGGACCTCTGCGCATAATCACATGTGTGTGCAATCACAGCCACGTCTGGATTTCTTGGAATGTGGATTGTTTGGGGTGAGTTTATCTCTGGATGTGTACAAATGTATGTGCATTCATGTGTGCCTGCGTGGAGATCTGAGGTTGGCTGGTAGGGTGGACCTCTGCGTATAATCACATGTGTGTGCAATCACAGCCACGTCTGGATTTCTTGGAATGTGGATTGTTTGGGGTGAGTTTATCTCTGGATGTGTGCAAATGTATGTGCATTCATGTGTGCCTGCGTGGAGATCTGGGGTTTGGTGGTAGGGTGGACCTCTGCGCATAATCACATGTGTGTGCAATCAGAGCCACGTCTGGATTTCTTGGAATGTGGATTGTTTGGGGTGAGTTTATCTCTGGATGTGTGCAAATGTATGTGCATTCATGTGTGCCTGCGTGGAGATCTGAGGTTGGCTGGTAGGGTGGACCTCTGCGCATAATCACATGTGTGTGCAATCAGAGCCACGTCTGGATTTCTTGGAATGTGGATTGTTTGGGGTGAGTTTATCTCTGGATGTGTGCAAATGTATGTGCATTCATGTGTGCCTGCGTGGAGATCTGAGGTTGGCTGGTAGGGTGGACCTCTGCGCATAATCACATGTGTGTGCAATCAGAGCCACGTCTGGATTTCTTGGAATGTGGATTGTTTGGGGTGAGTTTATCTCTGGATGTGTGCAAATGTATGTGCATTCATGTGTGCCTGCGTGGAGATCTGAGGTTGGCTGGTAGGGTGGACCTCTGCGCATAATCACATGTGTGTGCAATCAGAGCCACGTCTGGATTTCTTGGAATGTGGATTGTTTGGGGTGAGTTTATCTCTGGATGTGTGCAAATGTATGTGCATTCATGTGTGCCTGCGTGGAGATCTGAGGTTGGCTGGTAGGGTGGACCTCTGCGCATAATCACATGTGTGTGCAATCACAGCCACGTCTGGATTTCTTGGAATGTGGATTGTTTGGGGTGAGTTTATCTCTGGATGTGTACAAATGTATGTGCATTCATGTGTGCCTGCGTGGAGATCTGAGGTTGGCTGGTAGGGTGGACCTCTGCGCATAATCACATGTGTGTGCAATCAGAGCCACGTCTGGATTTCTTGGAATGTGGATTGTTTGGGGTGAGTTTATCTCTGGATGTGTGCAAATGTATGTGCATTCATGTGTGCCTGCGTGGAGATCTGGGGTTTGGTGGTAGGGTGGACCTCTGCGCATAATCACATGTGTGTGCAATCAGAGCCACGTCTGGATTTCTTGGAATGTGGATTGTTTGGGGTGAGTTTATCTCTGGATGTGTGCAAATGTATGTGCATTCATGTGTGCCTGCGTGGAGATCTGAGGTTGGCTGGTAGGGTGGACCTCTGCGCATAATCACATGTGTGTGCAATCAGAGCCACGTCTGGATTTCTTGGAATGTGGATTGTTTGGGGTGAGTTTATCTCTGGATGTGTGCAAATGTATGTGCATTCATGTGTGCCTGCGTGGAGATCTGGGGTTTGGTGGTAGGGTGGACCTCTGCGCATAATCACATGTGTGTGCAATCAGAGCCACGTCTGGATTTCTTGGAATGTGGATTGTTTGGGGTGAGTTTATCTCTGGATGTGTGCAAATGTATGTGCATTCATGTGTGCCTGCGTGGAGATCTGAGGTTGGCTGGTAGGGTGGACCTCTGCGCATAATCACATGTGTGTGCAATCAGAGCCACGTCTGGATTTCTTGGAATGTGGATTGTTTGGGGTGAGTTTATCTCTGGATGTGTGCAAATGTATGTGCATTCATGTGTGCCTGCGTGGAGATCTGGGGTTGGGTGGTAGGGTGGACCTCTGCGCATAATCACATGTGTGTGCAATCAGAGCCACGTCTGGATTTCTTGGAATGTGGATTGTTTGGGGTGAGTTTATCTCTGGATGTGTGCAAATGTATGTGCATTCATGTGTGCCTGCGTGGAGATCTGAGGTTGGCTGGTAGGGTGGACCTCTGCGCATAATCACATGTGTGTGCAATCAGAGCCACGTCTGGATTTCTTGGAATGTGGATTGTTTGGGGTGAGTTTATCTCTGGATGTGTGCAAATGTATGTGCATTCATGTGTGCCTGCGTGGAGATCTGAGGTTGGCTGGTAGGGTGGACCTCTGCGCATAATCACATGTGTGTGCAATCAGAGCCACGTCTGGATTTCTTGGAATGTGGATTGTTTGGGGTGAGTTTATCTCTGGATGTGTGCAAATGTATGTGCATTCATGTGTGCCTGCGTGGAGATCTGAGGTTGGCTGGTAGGGTGGACCTCTGCGCATAATCACATGTGTGTGCAATCAGAGCCACGTCTGGATTTCTTGGAATGTGGATTGTTTGGGGTGAGTTTATCTCTGGATGTGTGCAAATGTATGTGCATTCATGTGTGCCTGCGTGGAGATCTGAGGTTGGCTGGTAGGGTGGACCTCTGCGCATAATCACATGTGTGTGCAATCACAGCCACGTCTGGATTTCTTGGAATGTGGATTGTTTGGGGTGAGTTTATCTCTGGATGTGTGCAAATGTATGTGCATTCATGTGTGCCTGCGTGGAGATCTGAGGTTGGCTGGTAGGGTGGACCTCTGCGCATAATCACATGTGTGTGCAATCAGAGCCACGTCTGGATTTCTTGGAATGTTGATTGTTTGGGGTGAGTTTATCTCTGGATGTGTGCAAATGTATGTGCATTCATGTGTGCCTGCGTGGAGATCTGAGGTTGGCTGGTAGGGTGGACCTCTGCGCATAATCACATGTGTGTGCAATCACAGCCACGTCTGGATTTCTTGGAATGTGGATTGTTTGGGGTGAGTTTATCTCTGGATGTGTACAAATGTATGTGCATTCATGTGTGCCTGCGTGGAGATCTGAGGTTGGCTGGTAGGGTGGACCTCTGCGCATAATCACATGTGTGTGCAATCATAGCCACGTCTGGATTTCTTGGAATGTGGATTGTTTGGGGTGAGTTTATCTCTGGATGTGTGCAAATGTATGTGCATTCATGTGTGCCTGCGTGGAGATCTGAGGTTGGCTGGTAGGGTGGACCTCTGCGCATAATCACATGTGTGTGCAATCACAGCCACGTCTGGATTTCTTGGAATGTGGATTGTTTGGGGTGAGTTTATCTCTGGATGTGTGCAAATGTATGTGCATTCATGTGTGCCTGCGTGGAGATCTGAGGTTGGCTGGTAGGGTGGACCTCTGCGCATAATCACATGTGTGTGCAATCAGAGCCACGTCTGGATTTCTTGGAATGTGGATTGTTTGGGGTGAGTTTATCTCTGGATGTGTGCAAATGTATGTGCATTCATGTGTGCCTGCGTGGAGATCTGAGGTTGGCTGGTAGGGTGGACCTCTGCGCATAATCACATGTGTGTGCAATCAGAGCCACGTCTGGATTTCTTGGAATGTGGATTGTTTGGGGTGAGTTTATCTCTGGATGTGTGCAAATGTATGTGCATTCATGTGTGCCTGCGTGGAGATCTGAGGTTGGCTGGTAGGGTGGACCTCTGCGCATAATCACATGTGTGTGCAATCAGAGCCACGTCTGGATTTCTTGGAATGTTGATTGTTTGGGGTGAGTTTATCTCTGGATGTGTGCAAATGTATGTGCATTCATGTGTGCCTGCGTGGAGATCTGAGGTTGGCTGGTAGGGTGGACCTCTGCGCATAATCACATGTGTGTGCAATCAGAGCCACGTCTGGATTTCTTGGAATGTGGATTGTTTGGGGTGAGTTTATCTCTGGATGTGTGCAAATGTATGTGCATTCATGTGTGCCTGCGTGGAGATCTGAGGTTGGCTGGTAGGGTGGACCTCTGCGCATAATCACATGTGTGTGCAATCAGAGCCACGTCTGGATTTCTTGGAATGTGGATTGTTTGGGGTGAGTTTATCTCTGGATGTGTGCAAATGTATGTGCATTCATGTGTGCCTGCGTGGAGATCTGAGGTTGGCTGGTAGGGTGGACCTCTGCGCATAATCACATGTGTGTGCAATTAGAGCCACGTCTGGATTTCTTGGAATGTGGATTGTTTGGGGTGAGTTTATCTCTGGATGTGTGCAAATGTATGTGCATTCATGTGTGCCTGCGTGGAGATCTGAGGTTGGCTGGTAGGGTGGACCTCTGCGCATAATCACATGTGTGTGCAATCAGAGCCACGTCTGGATTTCTTGGAATGTGGATTGTTTGGGGTGAGTTTATCTCTGGATGTGTGCAAATGTATGTGCATTCATGTGTGCCTGCGTGGAGATCTGGGGTTTGGTGGTAGGGTGGACCTCTGCGCATAATCACATGTGTGTGCAATCAGAGCCACGTCTGGATTTCTTGGAATGTGGATTGTTTGGGGTGAGTTTATCTCTGGATGTGTGCAAATGTATGTGCGCAAATGTATGTGCATTCATGTGTGCCTGCGTGGAGATCTGAGGTTGGCTGGTAGGGTGGACCTCTGCGCATAATCACATGTGTGTGCAATCAGAGCCACGTCTGGATTTCTTGGAATGTTGATTGTTTGGGGTGAGTTTATCTCTGGATGTGTGCAAATGTATGTGCATTCATGTGTGCCTGTGTGGAGATCTGAGGTTGGCTGGTAGGGTGGACCTCTGCGCATAATCACATGTGTGTGCAATCAGAGCCACGTCTGGATTTCTTGGAATGTGGATTGTTTGGGGTGAGTTTATCTCTGGATGTGTGCAAATGTATGTGCATTCATGTGTGCCTGCGTGGAGATCTGAGGTTGGCTGGTAGGGTGGACCTCTGCGCATAATCACATGTGTGTGCAATCACAGCCATGTCTGGATTTCTTGGAATGTGGATTGTTTGGGGTGAGTTTATCTCTGGATGTGTGCAAATGTATGTGCATTCATGTGTGCCTGCGTGGAGATCTGAGGTTGGCTGGTAGGGTGGACCTCTGCGCATAATCACATGTGTGTGCAATCAGAGCCACGTCTGGATTTCTTGGAATGTGGATTGTTTGGGGTGAGTTTATCTCTGGATGTGTGCAAATGTATGTGCATTCATGTGTGCCTGCGTGGAGATCTGAGGTTGGCTGGTAGGGTGGACCTCTGCGCATAATCACATGTGTGTGCAATCAGAGCCACGTCTGGATTTCTTGGAATGTGGATTGTTTGGGGTGAGTTTATCTCTGGATGTGTGCAAATGTATGTGCATTCATGTGTGCCTGCGTGGAGATCTGAGGTTGGCTGGTAGGGTGGACCTCTGCGCATAATCACATGTGTGTGCAATCAGAGCCACGTCTGGATTTCTTGGAATGTGGATTGTTTGGGGTGAGTTTATCTCTGGATGTGTGCAAATGTATGTGCATTCATGTGTGCCTGCGTGGAGATCTGAGGTTGGCTGGTAGGGTGGACCTCTGCGCATAATCACATGTGTGTGCAATCACAGCCATGTCTGGATTTCTTGGAATGTGGATTGTTTGGGGTGAGTTTATCTCTGGATGTGTGCAAATGTATGTGCATTCATGTGTGCCTGCGTGGAGATCTGAGGTTGGCTGGTAGGGTGGACCTCTGCGCATAATCACATGTGTGTGCAATCAGAGCCACGTCTGGATTTCTTGGAATGTTGATTGTTTGGGGTGAGTTTATCTCTGGATGTGTGCAAATGTATGTGCATTCATGTGTGCCTGCGTGGAGATCTGGGGTTTGGTGGTAGGGTGGACCTCTGCGCATAATCACATGTGTGTGCAATCAGAGCCACGTCTGGATTTCTTGGAATGTGGATTGTTTGGGGTGAGTTTATCTCTGGATGTGTGCAAATGTATGTGCATTCATGTGTGCCTGCGTGGAGATCTGAGGTTGGCTGGTAGGGTGGACCTCTGCGCATAATCACATGTGTGTGCAATCAGAGCCACGTCTGGATTTCTTGGAATGTGGATTGTTTGGGGTGAGTTTATCTCTGGATGTGTGCAAATGTATGTGCATTCATGTGTGCCTGCGTGGAGATCTGAGGTTGGCTGGTAGGGTGGACCTCTGCGCATAATCACATGTGTGTGCAATCAGAGCCACGTCTGGATTTCTTGGAATGTGGATTGTTTGGGGTGAGTTTATCTCTGGATGTGTGCAAATGTATGTGCATTCATGTGTGCCTGCGTGGAGATCTGGGGTTGGGTGGTAGGGTGGACCTCTGCGCATAATCACATGTGTGTGCAATCAGAGGCACGTCTGGATTTCTTGGAATGTGGATTGTTTGGGGTGAGTTTATCTCTGGATGTGTGCAAATGTATGTGCATTCATGTGTGCCTGCGTGGAGATCTGAGGTTGGCTGGTAGGGTGGACCTCTGCGCATAATCACATGTGTGTGCAATCACAGCCACGTCTGGATTTCTTGGAATGTGGATTGTTTGGGGTGAGTTTATCTCTGGATGTGTGCAAATGTATGTGCATTCATGTGTGCCTGCGTGGAGATCTGAGGTTGGCTGGTAGGGTGGACCTCTGCGCATAATCACATGTGTGTGCAATCAGAGCCACGTCTGGATTTCTTGGAATGTGGATTGTTTGGGGTGAGTTTATCTCTGGATGTGTGCAAATGTATGTGCATTCATGTGTGCCTGCGTGGAGATCTGAGGTTGGCTGGTAGGGTGGACCTCTGCGCATAATCACATGTGTGTGCAATCACAGCCACGTCTGGATTTCTTGGAATGTGGATTGTTTGGGGTGAGTTTATCTCTGGATGTGTGCAAATGTATGTGCATTCATGTGTGCCTGCGTGGAGATCTGAGGTTGGCTGGTAGGGTGGACCTCTGCGCATAATCACATGTGTGTGCAATCAGAGCCACGTCTGGATTTCTTGGAATGTGGATTGTTTGGGGTGAGTTTATCTCTGGATGTGTGCAAATGTATGTGCATTCATGTGTGCCTGCGTGGAGATCTGAGGTTGGCTGGTAGGGTGGACCTCTGCGCATAATCACATGTGTGTGCAATCAGAGCCACGTCTGGATTTCTTGGAATGTGGATTGTTTGGGTTGAGTTTATCTCTGGATGTGTACAAATGTATGTGCATTCATGTGTGCCTGCGTGGAGATCTGAGGTTGGCTGGTAGGGTGGACCTCTGCGCATAATCACATGTGTGTGCAATCACAGCCACGTCTGGATTTCTTGGAATGTGGATTGTTTGGGGTGAGTTTCCCAGAGGAAAAGGGGGTGTGGAAAAACAAAGGAGCCTGGCAGGATGGACATTTGTGGAGGGGGCCAGACGGGCGCCCCGTGCTGACAGCCAAAATGGCAGAACAGAAGGTGGATGAAGCCCACGGACTCGCCCACGTGGGGATTGCCCAGATGGAGAGAAACTTGTGTCATTGGTGGCATCCTGATCTGCGAGGAATGATAAGAGAAAAAGCCAGGATGTGCTTAATCTGTGGGGCACACAAGCCTAAGCCAGCAGTAAAACCGGAAGTGGGTAAGTTTCGGCCCCCTGAGAGGCCGGGAAAGGAGATTGTTATTGATTTCACTGATATGATTGATTCCGGGCCTGGCGGTGTAAGATATTTGTTAGTGTGTGTTGATGCTCTGACCGGCTGGCCAGAGGCATGGGCTACAAAAAAGGAGGATGCTAAGACTGTCATTAAGTGTTTAATCAATCATTACATTCCCCGTCATGGGTTCTCCAAAAGAATTAGATCAGATAATGGAACCCATTTTAAAAATCAAGATTTGGCAAAAGTAGAAAAATGTTGGGCGTCCAGCATAAATTTGGAACGGTCTATCATCCTCAGTCTCAGGGAAAAGTAGAAAGAATGAACCTAAATTTGAAAAACAAATTGGCAAAAATCTGCGCGCAAACAGGGCTAAATTGGGTCGCAGCCCTGCCGGTTGCGTTGATGACCATAAGATGTTCTGCTAATTAATCCACAGGTTTTACACCATATGAGCTGCAAACAGGGAGACAGTTTCCGGCACCTTGGACGGTGGGCTCGGTTGAACGGGACAAAAAGGGGAACCGGTCCCACGCAGACTACTGGAACGAGTTAAAGGCGCTTGTGTCCAATTTCGCGACGCGACGCGAAAACAGTGTGGCTGAGAGTCATCAAACGCAAGTGGAAGGAACCCCGCTGGATTGAGCCATATGAGGTATCGGCTCGGACGGCGACAGCGGTCCAACTGAAGGGGAAAGGCGACACCTGGTATCACTGGACGCAGTGCGCGGCCGCGCACGAGGGCTTGGTGGGGAAGGCTCAATCTCCACCCATCACAGGTGAAATTGAGAGGCAGAATAAACCCTCACACCTGTGCAACGGGCCGACCGGTGGTCTACCCGGAAGGTCGAAGAAAGAAGAGCAGCCTAGGAGGAGATCGCCGCGCCAACGAAAAGGAGCGGTACCACACTGAACACCTAGAACAAGAGAGAGGCTCTGATAAAGGGCTTTGAACTTTTTACTACACCATAACATTCACATACAACCATGCCATCACAACAATCAGACACTGGTGATGAAAGAAGAGTTTCAAAAGCCATCACAATGTTCAAAATTATTATGAGTTTGATGTCAATTATGTTGCTAATCATGGCTATTTGTTTTTTGATTTGTTTGTTGCAGACCGACCCGGGAAACCAGTCTGAGCACGGAGGCCATGCCAGTCCGGCGTTGTTTGATACACAAATTATATCACGCGTGATCTATAGTGATTTAAAGCTGTGGGCAAGAGTGAAGCGCGAGGTCTCTGGTAAAAAGGATGAGTGTCTCAGCACATATGGTGGTTTAGAATTAGATTATGTTATTGGCCCCACAATTTCTTTTATGTTTGATCTGTGTGATGTTGTTAATTGTAGGGCCTGGAGGGGATATAATGTGTGGCTCTGTTGGGATTATTCAGTGAGTACGCACTGTGAGAGGGGAAATCGTCCATATGACAGCTGGTGCCGTAATTGGGACCAGGTAAGGGGTTATACTGGGCAAAATTGGGAACCGTTAGAATTAGGATCAGAAAACGAGCTTAAACTACAGAGGGATTTTAGCCCCTCTGGAAACGCGTTAACCTTATCATTGGGGAATTGGCATCGCAAACAATCTATGTATTTGGTTCTGGGGGTGGAAACAGCGGGGGTTGATCCAAAAGGGTTAAGAACGCAAGAACGTAGATAGGATCAATTATGTTCACTATAATGTACTGAGACTCTCGAACCTGACCAGAGACGGCATGGAGGGGTTGGCGGAGCAGGTGGGTCCGACCTCGTTAATGGGAGTGCAGAATAGAATGGCCCTTGATATGTTGTTAGCGGAAAAAGGGGGAGTTTGTTCTATGTTTGCCGATCAGTGTTGCACCTTTATTCCAAATAACACTGCTCCAGATGAGTCGGTAACCAAGGCTCTGGAGGGCCTAAAGAGCCTTTCTGAAACTATGCATGATCACTCCGGTGTTGATAGTCCGTTGGAAGGCTGGCTGACCTCAGTGTTCGGACGGTGGAAGGGGGTTATCGCTTCGGTCATGTTTTCTTTGTCTGTTGTGGTGGGTATTATGGTTATTTGTTGTTGTTGTCTCATCCCTTGTGCCAGAAGAATGGTCAAAAGTATGTCTGTGAGGGCAGTGGACCCTGGAGTCATTACTCCAATGTCCATGATGTCAATGATGCATGTAGAACTGAATGTGTAGGCCAAGGAGGGACACAACTGTTTGTGACCTCTGGATTCTCCAGAGGTCAACAGAGGGAATTGTAGAATAAGGAGGGGATGTTTTTCTCATTATCATTTAATATTTTAATATGGCATTATTAGTTCATCAGAAGTATATAACCAGCTTTGCATTAAACATAAATTGACCTTACATTATCCTTTGCATTACAGTGATTGTTATAACTTTAGTTTGATCTTTTCCTTACAGGTACCAGAATAATAACATGATTTTCCATTGCAGATGTAACCATGATCATTCCATACACATTGCAGTTCGTTGCTTATTCTAGAGTTGTGCTCAAGTTAATTAAAGGTTAAAAGCTACAGCCAGCGCGAGTCTGGCTGATCTATGGAGGGCAAAGGCTTTGAGCTTGGAAGGCCGCACGCGCTTACACAGCACTTATAAGATGTTATTCTTGGTGATTTTGTGCTTAGTCATGTTTTAATATGTTTTAAGTAGAAATAGCTGATCCAGCAATATTCAGTTAATATTATATACTTGATTTAGAGCAATACACACTGATGGTCTTAATAAATGAGAGAGTCCTTGTAGCTGCCATGTTGTGTCTTAGCAGGGTACAGACGGTTCCAGGAGACGGGGGCAGTCAGCGTCTGCCCTCGGGAAGGAGACAATGTTATTCTTTGTGTTAAATAAAATTGTCAACATTGATTGTATTACACCTGTCACTACGTTCTAATACCCTGATTTCATGAAACTATGGTGATGTGTTTTTTGAGACGAGATCTGAGACTGTCTGCATACAGTGTCCATCTCCCACGTGTGTGATCATTAAATCATCGTTTGACTCAACCCGGCCGGACCAGTATTATTATTGTGGGTTTTTGCTCTGGTGTCCATCCCCAATATTTTGAACCTTAACAAGAGTTTGAATGAAAACAACGGAATTAGAATGTACAGAACAGAATTTGAATGAAAACAACAGAATTAGAATGTACAGAACAGAGTTTGAATGAAAACAATGGAATTAGAATGTACAGAACAGAGTTTGAATGTAAACAACGGAATTAGAATGTACAGAACAGAGTTTGAATGTAAACAACGGAATTAGAATGTACAGAACAGAGTTTGAATGAAAACAAGGGAATTAGAATATACAGAACAGAGTTTGAATGAAAACAACGGAATTAGAATGTACAGAACAGACTTTGAATGAAAACAACAGAATTAGAATGTACAGAACAGAGTTTGAATGAAAAAAAAAACAGAATTAGAATGTACAGAACAGAGTTTGAATGAAAACAATGGAATTAGAATAAAAAAAACTGAATTGAAATGTACAGAACAGAGTTTGAATGAAAACAACGGAATTAGAATGTACAGAACAGAGTTTGAATGAAAACAACGGAATTAGAATGTACAGAACAGAGTTTGAATGAAAAAAACAGAATTAGAATGTACAGAACAGAGTTTGAATGAAAACAAGGGAATTAGAACATACAGAACAGAGTTTGAATGAAAAAAACTGAATTAGAATGTACAGAACAGAATTTGAATGAAAAAAACAGAATTAGAATGTACAGAACAGAGTTTGAATGAAAACAACGGAATTAGAATGTACAGAACAGACTTTGAATGAAAACAACAGAATTAGAATATACAGAAAAGAGTTTGAATGAAAAACGGAAGTAGAATGAAAACAATGGAAAACAATGAAAACTATATACCCCCCGACGCTAATGCTAGGTTGGCCATGAAAGAACTTTCTGCAGCCATTAACAAACACCAGAATAAACACCCCGAGGCTGCTTTTATTGTTGCTGGCGACTTCAACCACACCAACTTAAAGACAGTCCTCCCCAGATTCCACCAACATGTCTCCTGCCACACCAGAGGAGACAAGACTTTAGACCATGTGTATTCCAACCTGGCTGGAGCCTACAAAGCCACACCCCTCCCCCACACTGGACAATCGGACCATCTCTCCCTGTTCCTCACACCTCGGTATTCACCACTCATCCAACGTGTGAAACCTGCTGTGAGGACAATTAAAGTGTGGCCAGAGGGGACAGACGCAGTGCTCCAGGACAGATTTAAAAACACAGACTGGAATATATTCACCCACACAGACCTGGACCAGTATGCCTCATCTGTACTGGATTACATCTCCAAAACCACAGACAGTGTCACCACCCAGAAACGGATCACCATGTACCCGGGATGTTCGTCTCCTCCTGAAGGCCCGCAACACTGCCTTTAGGTCAGGAGATGCACACGCCTACAGTACAGCCAGGGCTAATCTAAAGAAGGGCATCAAAAAAGCCAAACACCATTACAAAAAGAAGGTAGAAGAACACTTCTCCAACTCCAACCCCCGACGCATGTGGCAAGGACTCCAGACCATCACAGACTACAGGACCACCAAACCCTCCCCCGCATCCTCTGATGTCTCCTTCCTCAACGAGCTCAACAACTTTTATGCTCGTTTTGAGCGAGGGAACCCCACAACCACAACCAAAGCAGACATGACACCAGACCACCAACCTATGACTCTCTCCCCCACCGATGTAGGAGCGGTGCTGAGCAGGATCAATGTCCACAAGGCTGCAGGCCCTGATGGCATCCCCGGGCGTGTTCTCAGAGCGTGTTCTGGGGAGCTTGCAGGAGTGCTCACAGACATATTCAATCTGTCCTTGGCCCACGCTGTGGTACCGGCCTGCTTCAAATCCACCTCCATCGTCCCGATACCCAAAAACTCCAACCCATCTTGCCTCAATGATTACCGCCCAGTAGCACTCACCCCCATCATCACTAAGTGCTTAGCGCGACTGGTCCTAGCACACTTCAAATCCTGTCTCCCCCCCACCCTGGACCCCCACCAATTCGCATACCGCCGGAACAGGAGCACAGAGGATGCAGTCTCCATCGCAATGCACTCTGTCCTCTCACACCTGGACAACAACAACACCTACGCCAGAATGCTGTTTATAGACTTCAGTTCAGCATTCAATACAATCCACCCCTCACAACTCATCAGGAAACTGACAGACCTGGGTATCAGTTCCCTCATCTGCAAATGGTTACTGGACTTCCTGACCAACCGCCCCCAACATGTCCGGCTGGATAACCGCTGCTCATCTACCATCACAATGAACACCGGTGTACCACAAGGCTGTGTGATGAGCCCTTTCCTCTACTCCCTCTTCACCCACGACTGCAGACCTGCTGATGGTTCCAACACCATCATTAAGTTTGCAGATGACACCACGGTGATTGGCCTCATCAGTGACAACGATGAGGCCGCCTACAGGGAGGAGGTGGATCGTCTGGCTGAGTGGTGTGACAGAAACAACCTGCTGCTTAACACCGAGAAGACCAAGGAGCTCATCGTGGACTACAGGAGGAATGCTGACCCACATCCACCCATCCACATTAAGGGGACGGCTGTGGAGCGTGTGAGCAGCTTCAAGTTCCTGGGAGTCCACATCTCCGAGGATCTCACCTGGACGACCAACTGCTCCAAGCTGGTCAAGAAGGCTCACCAGCGCCTCTTCTTCTTGAGGACTCTGAGGAAGAACCACCTGTCCTCAGACATCCTGGTGAACTTCTATCGCTGCACCATCGAGAGCATCCTGACCAACTGTATAACAGTCTGGTACGGGAACTGCTCTGCCTCGGACCGGAAGGCGTTGCAGAGGGTCGTGAAAACTGCCCAGCGCATCGCCAGAGCACCACTTCCTGCCATAAAAGACATCTACAGGAAGCGGTGTCTGAAAAGGGCTGGGAAAATCATCAAAGACCCCAGTCACCCATCACATGGACTCTTCACCCTCCTGCCCTCTGGGAGGCGCCACAGGAGCCTCCGGACTAAGACCACCAGGTACCGGAACAGCTTCTTCCCCACAGCTGTCAGACTCCTGAACTCTGCCTCCTGACATCTGACCCACGTTAAACTCATGGACTGAACATACACACACCCACAATGGACAACTGTACCCTCAAACACAATAATAACATGGACTGAACCACCACTCACAACCACTAGCACTTTATATAGCCTCTGTAGAAACTATCTACACCCTCACTTATCTTAACTGCACTACTGTATAGCTCTGTGTAAATAATCATTCTGTACATTCGATAATCTTTAATCCTACAACTGTTTACAACTTGCATAGTTCCCATTTCTGTATAGCTGTATATCCCAGATTCTGTAAAGTTATTTATTTCATTTCATATTCTGTATAGTTTTTCATATTTATATCCTGTTCATATCCTGTACATAGCTTGTACTCACTACAGCCTGTACATACTTATAGTTATAGAATATTCACAACATACTTCATACCGTGTACATTATAACATACCATAATAGACCCATTTCTGTAATATACTCACATATCTATATTATTGCTAATATATATTGTAATATATCTATATCACTAAAGCACTTCTGGATGGATGCAAACTGCATTTCGTTGCCCTGTACCTGTGCATGTGCAATGACAATAAAGTTGAATTCTATTCTATTCTATTCTAAAACAGAGTTTGAATAAAAACAATGGAATTTGAATCAAAACAACAGAATAGAAATGTACAGAACAGAGTTTGAATGAAAAAAACGGAATTAGAATGTACAAAACAGAGTTTGAATGTAAACAACGGAATTAGAATGTACAGAACAGAGTTTGAATAAAAACAAGGGAATTAGAATATACAGAACAGAGTTTGAATGAAAACAACGGAATTAGAATGTACAGAGCAGAGTTTGAATGAAAAAAACGGAATTAGAATGTACAGAACAGAGTTTGAATGAAAACAACGGAATTAGAATGTACAGAACAGACTTTGAATGAAAACAACAGAATTAGAATATACAGAACAGAGTTTGAATGAAAAACGGAAGTAGAATGTACAAAACAGAGTTTGAATAAAAAGAATGGAATTTGAATCAAAACAACAGAATAGAAATGTACAGAACAGAGTTTGAATGAAAAAAACGGAATTAGAATGTACAGAACAGAGTTTGAATGAAAACAATGGAATTAGAATAAAAAAAACTGAATTGAAATGTACAGAACAGAGTTTGAATGACAACAACGGAATTAGAATGTATTAATAGTCCATTGTTTTCATTCAAATTCCATTGTTTTGATTCAAATTCAGTTCAATGGAATAACAATGGAATTTGAATCAAAACAACAGAATTAGAATGAACAGAACTGAATTTGAATCAAAACAATGGAATTTGAATGAAAACAACGGAATTAGAATGTACAGAACAGAGTTTGAATGAAAAAAACAGAATTAGAATGTACAGAACAGAGTTTGAATGAAAACAATGGAATTAGAATAAAAAAACTGAATTGAAATGTACAGAACAGAGTTTGAATGACAACAACGGAATTAGAATGTATTAATAGTCCATTGTTTTCATTCAAATTCCATTGATTTGATTCAAATTCAGTTCAATGGAAAAACAATGGAATTTGAATCAAAACAACAGAATTAGAATGAACAGAACTGAATTTGAATCAAAACAATGGAATTTGAATGAAAACAACGGAATTAGAATGTACAGAACAGAATTTGAATGAAAACAACAGAATTAGAATGTACAGAACAGACTTTGAATGAAAACAACGGAATTAAAATGTACAGAACAGAGTTTGAATGAAAACAACGGAATTAGAATGTACAGAACAGAGTTTGAATGATATCAAAGGAATTAGAATGTACAAAACAGAGTTTGAATAAAAACAATGGAATTTGAATCAAATCAACAGAATTAGAATATACAGAAAAGAGTTTGAATGAAAAACGGAAGTAGAATGTACAGATCAGTGTTTGAATGAAAAAAACGGAATTAGAATGTACAGAATAGAGTTTGAATGAAAACAACGGAATTAGAATGTACAGAACAGAGTTTGAATGAAAACAACATTCCGGAACCTTGGTACATTCCGGAATTCTGAACATTCCGGAACCTTGGTGCATTCCGGAACTCTGAACATTCCGGAATTCTGAACATTCCGGAGCCTTGGTGCATTGCGGAACTCTGAACATTCCGGAACCTTGGTGCAATCCGGAACTCTGAACATTCCGGAACTCTGAACATTCCGGAATTCCGAACATTCCGGAACCTTGGTGCATTCCGGAACTCTGAACATTCCGGAACCTTGGTGCATTCCGGAACTCTGAACATTCCGGAATTCCGAACATTCCGGAACCTTGGTACATTCCGGAACTCTGAACATTCCGGAACCTTGGTACATTCCAGAATTCCGAACATTCCGGAACCTTGGTGCATTCCGGAACTCTGAACATTCCGGAATTCCGAACATTCCGGAACCTTGGTGCATTCCGGAACTCTGAACATTCCGGAACCTTGGTACATTCCGGAATTCTGAACATTCCGGAACCTTGGTGCATTCCGGAACTCTGAACATTCCGGAACCTTGGTACATTCCGGAACTCTGAACATTCCGGAACCTTGATGCATTCCGGAACTCTGAACATTCCGGAACCTTGGTACATTCCGGAATTCCGAACATTCCGGAACCTTGGTGCATTCCGGAACTCTGAATTCCGGAACCTTGGTGCATTCCGGAACTCTGAACATTCCGGAATTCCGAACATTCCGGAACCTTTGTGCATTCCGGAACCTTGGTGCATTCCGGAACTCCGAACATTCCGGAATTCCGAACATTCCGGAACCTTGGTGCATTCCGGAACTCTGAACATTCCGGAATTCCGAACATTCCGGAACCTTGGTGCATTCCGGAACTCTGAAAGTTCCGGAACTCTGAACATTCCGGAATTCCGAAAATTCCGGAACCTTGCTGCATTCCGGAACTCTGAATTCCGGAACTCTGAACATTCTGGAATTCCGAACATTCCGGAACCTTGGTGCATTCCGGAACTCTGAACATTCCGGAACTCTGAACATTCTGGAATTCCGAACATTCCGGAACCTTGGTGCATTCCGGAACTCTGAACATTCCGGAATTCCGAAAATTCCGGAACCTTGCTGCATTCCGGAACTCTGAATTCCGGAACCTTGGTGCATTCCGGAACTCTGAACATTCCGGAATTCCGAAAATTCCGGAACCTTGCTGCATTCCGGAACTCTGAATTCCGGAACCTTGGTGCATTCCGGAACTCTGAATTCCGGAACCTTGGTGCATTCCGGAACTCTGAATTCCGGAACCTTGGTGCATTCCGGAACTCTGAACATTCCGGAACTCTGAACCTTCCGGAATTCCGAACATTCCGGAACCTTGCTGCATTCCGGAACTCTGAATTCCGGAACACTGAACATTCTGGAATTCCGAACATTCCGGAACCTTGGTGCATTCCGGAACTCTGAACATTCCGGAACTCTGAACATTCCGGAACCTTGGTGCATTCCGGAACTCTGAACATTCCGGAACTCTGAACATTCCGGAATTCCGAACATTCCGGAACCTTTGTGCATTCCGGAACTCTGAACATTCCGGAATTCCGAACAATCCGGAACCTTGGTGCATTCCGGAACCTTGGTGCATTCCGGAACTCTGAACATTCCGGAACTCTGAACATTCCGGAATTCCGAACATTCCGGAATTCTGAATTCCGGAACCTTGGTGCATTCCGGAACCAAGGTTCCGGAATTCAGAGTTCCGGAATGCACAAAGTTTCCGGAATGTTCGGAATTCCGGAATGTTCGGAATTCCGGAATGTACCAATGTTCCGGAATGTTCAGAGTTCCGGAATGCACAAAGGTTCTGGAATGTTCAGAGTTCCGGAATGCACCAAGGTTCCGGAATGTTCGGAATTCCGGAATGTTCAGAGTTCCGGAATGCACCAAGGTTCCGGAATGCACAAAGGTTCCGGAATGTTCGGAATTCCGGAATGTTTGGAATTCCGGAATGTACCAAGGTTCCGGAATGTTCGGAATTCCGGAATGCACAAAGGTTCCGGAATGTTCGGAATTCCGGAATGTTCGGAATTCCGAAATGCACCAAGGTTCCGAAATGTTCGGAATTCCGGAATGTTCAGAGTTCCGGAATGCACCAAGGTTCCGGAATGCACAAAGGTTCCGGAATGTTCGGAATTCCGGAATGTTCAGAGTTCCGGAATGCACCAAGGTTCCGGAATGCACAAAGGTTCCGGAATGTTCGGAATTCCGGAATGCACAAAGGTTCCGGAATGTTCGGAATTCCGGAATGTACCAAGGTTCCGGAATGTTCAGAGTTCCGGAATGCACAAAGGTTCTGGAATGTTCAGAGTTCCGGAATGCACCAATGTTCCGGAATGTTCAGAGTTCCGGAATGTTTGGAGTTCCGGAATGCACCAAGGTTCCGGAATGTTCGGAATTCCGGAATGTTCAGAGTTCCGGAATGCACCAAGGTTCCGGAATGTTCGGAATTCCGGAATGTTCAGAGTTCCGGAATGCACCAAGGTTCCGGAATGTTCGGAATTCCGGAATGTTCAGAGTTCCGGAATGTTCAGAGTTCCGGAATGCACCAAGGTTCCGGAATGTTCGGAATTCCGGAATGTTCAGAGTTCCGGAATGTTTGGAGTTCCGGAATGCACAAAGGTTCCGGAATGCACCAAGGTTCCAGAATGCACCAAGGTTCCGGAATGTTCGGAATTCCGGAATGTTCAGAGTTCCGGAATACACCAAGGTTCCGGAATGCACCAAGGTTCCGGAATGCACCAAGGTTCCGGAATGTTCGGAATTCCGGAATGTACCAAGGTTCCGGAATGTTGAGAGTTCCGGAACCTTGTGAATAACTTGGAAATCTTAGCTCAAACAGCTGCAAAACCTGTTTGCCCAGCACGGAGACCTTGAGTTCTATAAGATAAAGCCATAAACATGTGTATCCGAGTCTTCTATCAAAAGTTACAGCTATTCATATGAAGTTGTACAAAATACCTTTCTTTCGCCAAGACAGTGCATTTCCCACTGTTACATGCATTTGAATGGGGAACTCGACCGAAACAAAGTATAGGTTTTCATTATGTGAATAACTTGGAAATCTTAGCTCAAACAGCTGCAAAACCTGTTTGCCCAGTACGGGAACCTTGAGTTCTATAAGATAAAGCCATAAACATGTTTGTCTGAGTCTTCTATCAAAAGTTACAGCTATTTCTATGAAGTTGTACAAAAACGTTTTCTTTCGCCAAGACAGTGCGTTTCTCACTGTTACATGCATTTGAATGGGGAACTCCACCGAAACAAAGTATAAGTTTTCATTATGTGAATAACTTGGAAATCTTAGCTCAAACAGCTGCAAAACCTGTTTGCCCAGCACGGAGACCTTGAGTTCTATAAGATAAAGCCATAAACATGTGTATCCGAGTCTTCTATCAAAAGTTACAGCTATTTATATGAAGTTGTACAAAATAGCTTTCTTTCGCCAAGACAGTGCGTTTCTCACTGTTACATGCATTTGAATGGGGAACTCCACCGAAACAAAGTATAGGTTTTCATTATGTGAATAACTTGGAAATCTTAGCTCAAACAGCTGCAAAACCTGTTTTCCCAGCACGGGAACCTTGAGCTCTATAAGATAAAGCCATAAACATGTGTATCCGAGTCTTCTATCAAAAGTTACAGCTATTTATATGAAGTTGTACAAAAACGCTTTCTTTCGCCAAGACAGTGCGTTTCTCACTGTTACATGCATTTGAATGGGGAACTCCACCGAAACAAAGTATAGGTTTTCATTATGTGAATAACTTGGAAATCTTAGCTCAAACAGCTGCAAAACCTGTTTTCCCAGCACGGAGACCTTGAGTTCTATAAGATAAAGCCATAAACATGTTTGTCTGAGTCTTCTATCAAAAGTTACAGCTATTTATATGAAGTTATACAAAAACGTTTTCTTTCGCCAAGACAGTGCGTTTCTCACTGTTACATGCATTTGAATGGGGAACTCCACCGAAACAAAGTATAGGTTTTCATTATGTGAATAACTTGGAAATCTTAGCTCAAACAGCTGCAAAACCTGTTTTCCCAGCACGGGAACCTTGAGTTCTATAAGATAAAGCCATAAACATGTTTGTCTGAGTCTTCTATCAAAAGTTACAGCTATTTATATGAAGTTGTACAAAAACGCTTTCTTTCGCCAAGACAGTGCGTTTCTCACTGTTACATGCATTTGAATGGGGAACTCCACCGAAACAAAGTATAGGTTTTCATTATGTGAATAACTTGGAAATCTTAGCTCAAACAGCTGCAAAACCTGTTTTCCCAGCACGGAGACCTTGAGTTCTATAAGATAAAGCCATAAACATGTTTGTCTGAGTCTTCTATCAAAAGTTACAGCTATTTATATGAAGTTGTACAAAAACGCTTTCTTTCGCCAAGACAGTGCGTTTCTCACTGTTACATGCATTTGAATGGGGAACTCCACCGAAACAAAGTATAGGTTTTCATTATGTGAATAACTTGGAAATCTTAGCTCAAACAGCTGCAAAACCTGTTTGCCCAGCACGGAGACCTTGAGTTCTATAAGATAAAGCCATAAACATGTGTATCCGAGTCTTCTATCAAAAGTTACAGCTATTTATATGAAGTTGTACAAAAACGCTTTCTTTCGCCAAGACAGTGCGTTTCTCACTGTTACATGCATTTGAATGGGGAACTCGACCGAAACAAAGTATAGGTTTTCATTATGTGAATAACTTGGAAATCTTAGCTCAAACAGCTGCAAAACCTGTTTGCCCAGTACGGGAACCTTGAGTTCTATAAGATAAAGCCATAAACATGTGTATCCGAGTCTTCTATCAAAAGTTACAGCTATTTATATGAAGTTGTACAAAAACGCTTTCTTTCGCCAAGACAGTGCGTTTCTCACTGTTACATGCATTTGAATGGGGAACTCGACCGAAACAAAGTATAAGTTTTCATTATGTGAATAACTTGGAAATCTTAGCTCAAACAGCTGCAAAACCTGTTTTCCCAGCACGGGAACCTTGAGCTCTATAAGATAAAGCCATAAACATGTGTATCCGAGTCTTCTATTAAAAGTTACAGCTATTTATATGAAGTTGTACAAAAACGCTTTCTTTCGCCAAGACAGTGCGTTTCTCACTGTTACATGCATTTGAATGGGGAACTCGACCGAAACAAAGTATAGGTTTTCATTATGTGAATAACTTGGAAATCTTAGCTCAAACAGCTGCAAAACCTGTTTTCCCAGCACGGGAACCTTGAGCTCTATAAGATAAAGCCATAAACATGTGTATCCGAGTCTTCTATCAAAAGTTACAGCTATTTATATGAAGTTGTACAAAAACGCTTTCTTTCGCCAAGACAGTGCGTTTCTCACTGTTACATGCATTTGAATGGGGAACTCCACCGAAACAAAGTATAGGTTTTCATTATGTGAATAACTTGGAAATCTTAGCTCAAACAGCTGCAAAACCTGTTTTCCCAGCACGGAGACCTTGAGTTCTATAAGATAAAGCCATAAACATGTTTGTCTGAGTCTTCTATCAAAAGTTACAGCTATTTATATGAAGTTATACAAAAACGTTTTCTTTCGCCAAGACAGTGCGTTTCTCACTGTTACATGCATTTGAATGGGGAACTCCACCGAAACAAAGTATAGGTTTTCATTATGTGAATAACTTGGAAATCTTAGCTCAAACAGCTGCAAAACCTGTTTTCCCAGCACGGGAACCTTGAGTTCTATAAGATAAAGCCATAAACATGTTTGTCTGAGTCTTCTATCAAAAGTTACAGCTATTTATATGAAGTTGTACAAAAACGCTTTCTTTCGCCAAGACAGTGCGTTTCTCACTGTTACATGCATTTGAATGGGGAACTCGACCGAAACAAAGTATAGGTTTTCATTATGTGAATAACTTGGAAATCTTAGCTCAAACAGCTGCAAAACCTGTTTTCCCAGCACGGAGACCTTGAGTTCTATAAGATAAAGCCATAAACATGTTTGTCTGAGTCTTCTATCAAAAGTTACAGCTATTTATATGAAGTTGTACAAAAACGCTTTCTTTCGCCAAGACAGTGCGTTTCTCACTGTTACATGCATTTGAATGGGGAACTCCACCGAAACAAAGTATAGGTTTTCATTATGTGAATAACTTGGAAATCTTAGCTCAAACAGCTGCAAAACCTGTTTGCCCAGCACGGAGACCTTGAGTTCTATAAGATAAAGCCATAAACATGTGTATCCGAGTCTTCTATCAAAAGTTACAGCTATTTATATGAAGTTGTACAAAAACGCTTTCTTTCGCCAAGACAGTGCATTTCTCACTGTTACATGCATTTGAATGGGGAACTCGACCGAAACAAAGTATAGGTTTTCATTATGTGAATAACTTGGAAATCTTAGCTCAAACAGCTGCAAAACCTGTTTGCCCAGTACGGGAACCTTGAGTTCTATAAGATAAAGCCATAAACATGTGTATCCGAGTCTTCTATCAAAAGTTACAGCTATTTATATGAAGTTGTACAAAAACGCTTTCTTTCGCCAAGACAGTGCGTTTCTCACTGTTACATGCATTTGAATGGGGAACTCCACCGAAACAAAGTATAAGTTTTCATTATGTGTATAACTTGGAAATCTTAGCTCAAACAGCTGCAAAACCTGTTTTCCCAGCACGGAGACCTTGAGTTCTATAATATAAGGCCATAAACATGTTTGTCTGAGTCTTCTATCAAAAGTTACAGCTATTTCTATGAAGTTGTACAAAAACGTTTTCTTTCGCCAAGACAGTGCGTTTCTCACTGTTACATGCATTTGAATGGGGAACTCCACCGAAACAAAGTATAGGTTTTCATTATGTGAATAACTTGGAAATCTTAGCTCAAACAGCTGCAAAACCTGTTTTCCCAGCACGGAGACCTTGAGTTCTATAATATAAGGCCATAAACATGTTTGTCTGAGTCTTCTATCAAAAGTTACAGCTATTTATATGAAGTTGTACAAAAACGCTTTCTTTCGCCAAGACAGTGCGTTTCTCACTGTTACATGCATTTGAATGGGGAACTCCACCGAAACAAAGTATAGGTTTTCATTATGTGAATAACTTGGAAATCTTAGCTCAAACAGCTGCAAAACCTGTTTTCCCAGCACGGAGACCTTGAGTTCTATAAGATAAAGCCATAAACATGTTTGTCTGAGTCTTCTATCAAAAGTTACAGCTATTTATATGAAGTTGTACAAAAACGCTTTCTTTCGCCAAGACAGTGCGTTTCTCACTGTTACATGCATTTGAATGGGGAACTCCACCGAAACAAAGTATAGGTTTTCATTATGTGAATAACTTGGAAATCTTAGCTCAAACAGCTGCAAAACCTGTTTGCCCAGCACGGAGACCTTGAGTTCTATAAGATAAAGCCATAAACATGTGTATCCGAGTCTTCTATCAAAAGTTACAGCTATTTATATGAAGTTGTACAAAAACGCTTTCTTTCGCCAAGACAGTGCATTTCTCACTGTTACATGCATTTGAATGGGGAACTCGACCGAAACAAAGTATAGGTTTTCATTATGTGAATAACTTGGAAATCTTAGCTCAAACAGCTGCAAAACCTGTTTGCCCAGTACGGGAACCTTGAGTTCTATAAGATAAAGCCATAAACATGTGTATCCGAGTCTTCTATCAAAAGTTACAGCTATTTATATGAAGTTGTACAAAAACGCTTTCTTTCGCCAAGACAGTGCGTTTCTCACTGTTACATGCATTTGAATGGGGAACTCCACCGAAACAAAGTATAAGTTTTCATTATGTGTATAACTTGGAAATCTTAGCTCAAACAGCTGCAAAACCTGTTTTCCCAGCACGGAGACCTTGAGTTCTATAATATAAGGCCATAAACATGTTTGTCTGAGTCTTCTATCAAAAGTTACAGCTATTTCTATGAAGTTGTACAAAAACGTTTTCTTTCGCCAAGACAGTGCGTTTCTCACTGTTACATGCATTTGAATGGGGAACTCCACCGAAACAAAGTATAGGTTTTCATTATGTGAATAACTTGGAAATCTTAGCTCAAACAGCTGCAAAACCTGTTTTCCCAGCACGGAGACCTTGAGTTCTATAATATAAGGCCATAAACATGTTTGTCTGAGTCTTCTATCAAAAGTTACAGCTATTTCTATGAAGTTGTACAAAAACGTTTTCTTTCGCCAAGACAGTGCGTTTCTCACTGTTACATGCATTTGAATGGGGAACTCCACCGAAACAAAGTATAGGTTTTCATTATGTGAATAACTTGGAAATCTTAGCTCAAACAGCTGCAAAACCTGTTTGCCCAGCACGGAGACCTTGAGTTCTATAAGATAAAGCCATAAACATGTGTATCCGAGTCTTCTATCAAAAGTTACAGCTATTTATATGAAGTTGTACAAAAACGCTTTCTTTCGCCAAGACAGTGCGTTTCTCACTGTTACATGCATTTGAATGGGGAACTCGACCGAAACAAAGTATAGGTTTTCATTATGTGAATAACTTGGAAATCTTAGCTCAAACAGCTGCAAAACCTGTTTGCCCAGTACGGGAACCTTGAGTTCTATAAGATAAAGCCATAAACATGTGTATCCGAGTCTTCTATCAAAAGTTACAGCTATTTATATGAAGTTGTACAAAAACGCTTTCTTTCGCCAAGACAGTGCGTTTCTCACTGTTACATGCATTTGAATGGGGAACTCGACCGAAACAAAGTATAAGTTTTCATTATGTGAATAACTTGGAAATCTTAGCTCAAACAGCTGCAAAACCTGTTTTCCCAGCACGGGAACCTTGAGCTCTATAAGATAAAGCCATAAACATGTTTGTCTGAGTCTTCTATCAAAAGTTACAGCTATTTCTATGAAGTTGTACAAAAACGTTTTCTTTCGCCAAGACAGTGCGTTTCTCACTGTTACATGCATTTGAATGGGGAACTCCACCGAAACAAAGTATAGGTTTCATTATGTGAATAACTTGGAAATCTTAGCTCAAACAGCTGCAAAACCTGTTTTCCCAGCACGGAGACCTTGAGTTCTATAAGATAAAGCCATAAACATGTTTGTCTGAGTCTTCTATCAAAAGTTACAGCTATTTATATGAAGTTGTACAAAAACGCTTTCTTTCGCCAAGACAGTGCGTTTCTCACTGTTACATGCATTTGAATGGGGAACTCCACCGAAACAAAGTATAGGTTTTCATTATGTGAATAACTTGGAAATCTTAGCTCAAACAGCTGCAAAACCTGTTTGCCCAGCACGGGAACCTTGAGTTCTATAAGATAAAGCCATAAACATGTTTGTCTGAGTCTTCTATCAAAAGTTACAGCTATTTATATGAAGTTGTACAAAAACGCTTTCTTTTGCCAAGACAGTGCGTTTCTCACTGTTACATGCATTTGAATGGGGAACTCGACCGAAACAAAGTATAGGTTTTCATTATGTGAATAACTTGGAAATCTTAGCTCAAACAGCTGCAAAACCTGTTTTCCCAGCACGGAGACCTTGAGTTCTATAATATAAGGCCATAAACATGTTTGTCTGAGTCTTCTATCAAAAGTTACAGCTATTTCTATGAAGTTGTACAAAAACGTTTTCTTTCGCCAAGACAGTGCGTTTCTCACTGTTACATGCATTTGAATGGGGAACTCCACCGAAACAAAGTATAGGTTTTCATTATGTGAATAACTTGGAAATCTTAGCTCAAACAGCTGCAAAACCTGTTTTCCCAGCACGGGAACCTTGAGTTCTATAAGATAAAGCCATAAACATGTTTGTCTGAGTCTTCTATCAAAAGTTACAGCTATTTATATGAAGTTGTACAAAAACGCTTTCTTTCGCCAAGACAGTGCGTTTCTCACTGTTACATGCATTTGAATGGGGAACTCCACCGAAACAAAGTATAGGTTTTCATTATGTGAATAACTTGGAAATCTTAGCTCAAACAGCTGCAAAACCTGTTTTCCCAGCACGGAGACCTTGAGTTCTATAAGATAAAGCCATAAACATGTTTGTCTGAGTCTTCTATCAAAAGTTACAGCTATTTATATGAAGTTGTACAAAAACGCTTTCTTTCGCCAAGACAGTGCGTTTCTCACTGTTACATGCATTTGAATGGGGAACTCCACCGAAACAAAGTATAGGTTTTCATTATGTGAATAACTTGGAAATCTTAGCTCAAACAGCTGCAAAACCTGTTTGCCCAGCACGGAGACCTTGAGTTCTATAAGATAAAGCCATAAACATGTGTATCCGAGTCTTCTATCAAAAGTTACAGCTATTTATATGAAGTTGTACAAAAACGCTTTCTTTCGCCAAGACAGTGCGTTTCTCACTGTTACATGCATTTGAATGGGGAACTCGACCGAAACAAAGTATAGGTTTTCATTATGTGAATAACTTGGAAATCTTAGCTCAAACAGCTGCAAAACCTGTTTGCCCAGTACGGGAACCTTGAGTTCTATAAGATAAAGCCATAAACATGTGTATCCGAGTCTTCTATCAAAAGTTACAGCTATTTATATGAAGTTGTACAAAAACGCTTTCTTTCGCCAAGACAGTGCGTTTCTCACTGTTACATGCATTTGAATGGGGAACTCGACCGAAACAAAGTATAAGTTTTCATTATGTGAATAACTTGGAAATCTTAGCTCAAACAGCTGCAAAACCTGTTTTCCCAGCACGGGAACCTTGAGCTCTATAAGATAAAGCCATAAACATGTGTATCCGAGTCTTCTATTAAAAGTTACAGCTATTTATATGAAGTTGTACAAAAACGCTTTCTTTCGCCAAGACAGTGCGTTTCTCACTGTTACATGCATTTGAATGGGGAACTCGACCGAAACAAAGTATAGGTTTTCATTATGTGAATAACTTGGAAATCTTAGCTCAAACAGCTGCAAAACCTGTTTTCCCAGCACGGGAACCTTGAGCTCTATAAGATAAAGCCATAAACATGTGTATCCGAGTCTTCTATCAAAAGTTACAGCTATTTATATGAAGTTGTACAAAAACGCTTTCTTTCGCCAAGACAGTGCGTTTCTCACTGTTACATGCATTTGAATGGGGAACTCCACCGAAACAAAGTATAGGTTTTCATTATGTGAATAACTTGGAAATCTTAGCTCAAACAGCTGCAAAACCTGTTTTCCCAGCACGGAGACCTTGAGTTCTATAAGATAAAGCCATAAACATGTTTGTCTGAGTCTTCTATCAAAAGTTACAGCTATTTATATGAAGTTATACAAAAACGTTTTCTTTCGCCAAGACAGTGCGTTTCTCACTGTTACATGCATTTGAATGGGGAACTCCACCGAAACAAAGTATAGGTTTTCATTATGTGAATAACTTGGAAATCTTAGCTCAAACAGCTGCAAAACCTGTTTTCCCAGCACGGGAACCTTGAGTTCTATAAGATAAAGCCATAAACATGTTTGTCTGAGTCTTCTATCAAAAGTTACAGCTATTTATATGAAGTTGTACAAAAACGCTTTCTTTCGCCAAGACAGTGCGTTTCTCACTGTTACATGCATTTGAATGGGGAACTCCACCGAAACAAAGTATAGGTTTTCATTATGTGAATAACTTGGAAATCTTAGCTCAAACAGCTGCAAAACCTGTTTTCCCAGCACGGAGACCTTGAGTTCTATAAGATAAAGCCATAAACATGTTTGTCTGAGTCTTCTATCAAAAGTTACAGCTATTTATATGAAGTTGTACAAAAACGCTTTCTTTCGCCAAGACAGTGCGTTTCTCACTGTTACATGCATTTGAATGGGGAACTCCACCGAAACAAAGTATAGGTTTTCATTATGTGAATAACTTGGAAATCTTAGCTCAAACAGCTGCAAAACCTGTTTGCCCAGCACGGAGACCTTGAGTTCTATAAGATAAAGCCATAAACATGTGTATCCGAGTCTTCTATCAAAAGTTACAGCTATTTATATGAAGTTGTACAAAAACGCTTTCTTTCGCCAAGACAGTGCATTTCTCACTGTTACATGCATTTGAATGGGGAACTCGACCGAAACAAAGTATAGGTTTTCATTATGTGAATAACTTGGAAATCTTAGCTCAAACAGCTGCAAAACCTGTTTGCCCAGTACGGGAACCTTGAGTTCTATAAGATAAAGCCATAAACATGTGTATCCGAGTCTTCTATCAAAAGTTACAGCTATTTATATGAAGTTGTACAAAAACGCTTTCTTTCGCCAAGACAGTGCGTTTCTCACTGTTACATGCATTTGAATGGGGAACTCCACCGAAACAAAGTATAAGTTTTCATTATGTGTATAACTTGGAAATCTTAGCTCAAACAGCTGCAAAACCTGTTTTCCCAGCACGGAGACCTTGAGTTCTATAATATAAGGCCATAAACATGTTTGTCTGAGTCTTCTATCAAAAGTTACAGCTATTTCTATGAAGTTGTACAAAAACGTTTTCTTTCGCCAAGACAGTGCGTTTCTCACTGTTACATGCATTTGAATGGGGAACTCCACCGAAACAAAGTATAGGTTTTCATTATGTGAATAACTTGGAAATCTTAGCTCAAACAGCTGCAAAACCTGTTTTCCCAGCACGGAGACCTTGAGTTCTATAATATAAGGCCATAAACATGTTTGTCTGAGTCTTCTATCAAAAGTTACAGCTATTTCTATGAAGTTGTACAAAAACGTTTTCTTTCGCCAAGACAGTGCGTTTCTCACTGTTACATGCATTTGAATGGGGAACTCCACCGAAACAAAGTATAGGTTTTCATTATGTGAATAACTTGGAAATCTTAGCTCAAACAGCTGCAAAACCTGTTTGCCCAGCACGGAGACCTTGAGTTCTATAAGATAAAGCCATAAACATGTGTATCCGAGTCTTCTATCAAAAGTTACAGCTATTTATATGAAGTTGTACAAAAACGCTTTCTTTCGCCAAGACAGTGCGTTTCTCACTGTTACATGCATTTGAATGGGGAACTCGACCGAAACAAAGTATAGGTTTTCATTATGTGAATAACTTGGAAATCTTAGCTCAAACAGCTGCAAAACCTGTTTGCCCAGTACGGGAACCTTGAGTTCTATAAGATAAAGCCATAAACATGTGTATCCGAGTCTTCTATCAAAAGTTACAGCTATTTATATGAAGTTGTACAAAAACGCTTTCTTTCGCCAAGACAGTGCGTTTCTCACTGTTACATGCATTTGAATGGGGAACTCGACCGAAACAAAGTATAAGTTTTCATTATGTGAATAACTTGGAAATCTTAGCTCAAACAGCTGCAAAACCTGTTTTCCCAGCACGGGAACCTTGAGCTCTATAAGATAAAGCCATAAACATGTTTGTCTGAGTCTTCTATCAAAAGTTACAGCTATTTCTATGAAGTTGTACAAAAACGTTTTCTTTCGCCAAGACAGTGCGTTTCTCACTGTTACATGCATTTGAATGGGGAACTCCACCGAAACAAAGTATAGGTTTCATTATGTGAATAACTTGGAAATCTTAGCTCAAACAGCTGCAAAACCTGTTTTCCCAGCACGGAGACCTTGAGTTCTATAAGATAAAGCCATAAACATGTTTGTCTGAGTCTTCTATCAAAAGTTACAGCTATTTATATGAAGTTGTACAAAAACGCTTTCTTTCGCCAAGACAGTGCGTTTCTCACTGTTACATGCATTTGAATGGGGAACTCCACCGAAACAAAGTATAGGTTTTCATTATGTGAATAACTTGGAAATCTTAGCTCAAACAGCTGCAAAACCTGTTTGCCCAGCACGGGAACCTTGAGTTCTATAAGATAAAGCCATAAACATGTTTGTCTGAGTCTTCTATCAAAAGTTACAGCTATTTATATGAAGTTGTACAAAAACGCTTTCTTTTGCCAAGACAGTGCGTTTCTCACTGTTACATGCATTTGAATGGGGAACTCGACCGAAACAAAGTATAGGTTTTCATTATGTGAATAACTTGGAAATCTTAGCTCAAACAGCTGCAAAACCTGTTTTCCCAGCACGGAGACCTTGAGTTCTATAATATAAGGCCATAAACATGTTTGTCTGAGTCTTCTATCAAAAGTTACAGCTATTTCTATGAAGTTGTACAAAAACGTTTTCTTTCGCCAAGACAGTGCGTTTCTCACTGTTACATGCATTTGAATGGGGAACTCCACCGAAACAAAGTATAGGTTTTCATTATGTGAATAACTTGGAAATCTTAGCTCAAACAGCTGCAAAACCTGTTTTCCCAGCACGGGAACCTTGAGTTCTATAAGATAAAGCCATAAACATGTTTGTCTGAGTCTTCTATCAAAAGTTACAGCTATTTATATGAAGTTGTACAAAAACGCTTTCTTTCGCCAAGACAGTGCGTTTCTCACTGTTACATGCATTTGAATGGGGAACTCCACCGAAACAAAGTATAGGTTTTCATTATGTGAATAACTTGGAAATCTTAGCTCAAACAGCTGCAAAACCTGTTTTCCCAGCACGGAGACCTTGAGTTCTATAAGATAAAGCCATAAACATGTTTGTCTGAGTCTTCTATCAAAAGTTACAGCTATTTATATGAAGTTGTACAAAAACGCTTTCTTTCGCCAAGACAGTGCGTTTCTCACTGTTACATGCATTTGAATGGGGAACTCCACCGAAACAAAGTATAGGTTTTCATTATGTGAATAACTTGGAAATCTTAGCTCAAACAGCTGCAAAACCTGTTTGCCCAGCACGGAGACCTTGAGTTCTATAAGATAAAGCCATAAACATGTGTATCCGAGTCTTCTATCAAAAGTTACAGCTATTTATATGAAGTTGTACAAAAACGCTTTCTTTCGCCAAGACAGTGCGTTTCTCACTGTTACATGCATTTGAATGGGGAACTCCACCGAAACAAAGTATAAGTTTTCATTATGTGAATAACTTGGAAATCTTAGCTCAAACAGCTGCAAAACCTGTTTTCCCAGCACGGAGACCTTGAGTTCTATAATATAAGGCCATAAACATGTTTGTCTATCAAAAGTTACAGCTATTTCTATGAAGTTGTACAAAAACGTTTTCTTTCGCCAAGACAGTGCGTTTCTCACTGTTACATGCATTTGAATGGGGAACTCGACCGAAACAAAGTATAGGTTTTCATTATGTGAATAACTTGGAAATCTTAGCTCAAACAGCTGCAAAACCTGTTTGCCCAGCACGGAGACCTTGAGTTCTATAAGATAAAGCCATAAACATGTGTATCCGAGTCTTCTATCAAAAGTTACAGCTATTTATATGAAGTTGTACAAAAACGCTTTCTTTCGCCAAGACAGTGCGTTTCTCACTGTTACATGCATTTGAATGGGGAACTCGACCGAAACAAAGTATAGGTTTTCATTATGTGAATAACTTGGAAATCTGAGCTCAAACAGCTGCAAAACCTGTTTGCCCAGTACGGGAACCTTGAGTTCTATAAGATAAAGCCATAAACATGTGTATCCGAGTCTTCTATCAAAAGTTACAGCTATTTATATGAAGTTGTACAAAAACGCTTTCTTTCGCCAAGACAGTGCGTTTCTCACTGTTACATGCATTTGAATGGGGAACTCCACCGAAACAAAGTATAGGTTTTCATTATGTGAATAACTTGGAAATCTTAGCTCAAACAGCTGCAAAACCTGTTTGCCCAGCACGGAGACCTTGAGTTCTATAAGATAAAGCCATAAACATGTGTATCCGAGTCTTCTATCAAAAGTTACAGCTATTTATATGAAGTTGTACAAAAACGCTTTCTTTCGCCAAGACAGTGCGTTTCTCACTGTTACATGCATTTGAATGGGGAACTCGACCGAAACAAAGTATAGGTTTTCATTATGTGAATAACTTGGAAATCTTAGCTCAAACAGCTGCAAAACCTGTTTGCCCAGTACGGGAACCTTGAGTTCTATAAGATAAAGCCATAAACATGTGTATCCGAGTCTTCTATCAAAAGTTACAGCTATTTATATGAAGTTGTACAAAAACGCTTTCTTTCGCCAAGACAGTGCGTTTCTCACTGTTACATGCATTTGAATGGGGAACTCGACCGAAACAAAGTATAAGTTTTCATTATGTGAATAACTTGGAAATCTTAGCTCAAACAGCTGCAAAACCTGTTTTCCCAGCACGGGAACCTTGAGCTCTATAAGATAAAGCCATAAACATGTGTATCCGAGTCTTCTATCAAAAGTTACAGCTATTTATATGAAGTTGTACAAAAACGCTTTCTTTCGCCAAGACAGTGCGTTTCTCACTGTTACATGCATTTGAATGGGGAACTCCACCGAAACAAAGTATAAGTTTTCATTATGTGAATAACTTGGAAATCTTAGCTCAAACAGCTGCAAAACCTGTTTTCCCAGCACGGAGACCTTGAGTTCTATAATATAAGGCCATAAACATGTTTGTCTGAGTCTTCTATCAAAAGTTACAGCTATTTATATGAAGTTGTACAAAAACGCTTTCTTTCGCCAAGACAGTGCGTTTCTCACTGTTACATGCATTTGAATGGGGAACTCGACCGAAACAAAGTATAGGTTTTCATTATGTGAATAACTTGGAAATCTGAGCTCAAACAGCTGCAAAACCTGTTTGCCCAGTACGGGAACCTTGAGTTCTATAAGATAAAGCCATAAACATGTGTATCCGAGTCTTCTATCAAAAGTTACAGCTATTTATATGAAGTTGTACAAAAACGCTTTCTTTCGCCAAGACAGTGCGTTTCTCACTGTTACATGCATTTGAATGGGGAACTCCACCGAAACAAAGTATAAGTTTTCATTATGTGAATAACTTGGAAATCTTAGCTCAAACAGCTGCAAAACCTGTTTTCCCAGCACGGAGACCTTGAGTTCTATAATATAAGGCCATAAACATGTTTGTCTGAGTCTTCTATCAAAAGTTACAGCTATTTCTATGAAGTTGTACAAAAACGTTTTCTTTCGCCAAGACAGTGCGTTTCTCACTGTTACATGCATTTGAATGGGGAACTCGACCGAAACAAAGTATAAGTTTTCATTATGTGAATAACTTGGAAATCTTAGCTCAAACAGCTGCAAAACCTGTTTTCCCAGCACTGGAACCTTGAGTTCTATAAGATAAAGCCATAAACATGTGTATCCGAGTCTTCTATCAAAAGTTACAGCTATTCATATGAAGTTGTACAAAATAGCTTTCTTTCGCCAAGACAGTGCGTTTCTCACTGTTACATGCATTTGAATGGGGAACTCGACCGAAACAAAGTATAGGTTTTCATTATTTGAATAACTTGGAAATCTTAGCTCAAACAGCTGCAAAACCTGTTTGCCCAGTACGGGAACCTTGAGTTCTATAAGATAAAGCCATAAACATGTGTATCCAAGTCTTCTATCAAAAGTTACAGCTATTTATATGAAGTTGTTCAAAAACGCTTTCTTTCGCCAAGACAGTGCGTTTCTCACTGTTACATGCATTTTGAATGGGGAACTCGACCGAAACAAAGTATAAGTTTTCATTATGTGAATAACTTGGAAATCTTAGCTCAAACAGCTGCAAAACCTGTTTGCCCAGCACGGAGACCTTGAGTTCTATAAGATAAAGCCATAAACATGTGTATCCGAGTCTTCTATCAAAAGTTACAGCTATTTATATGAAGTTGTACAAAAACGCTTTCTTTCGCCAAGACAGTGCGTTTCTTACTGTTACATGCATTTTGAATGGGGAACTCGACCGAAACAAAGTATAAGTTTTCATTATGTGAATAACTTGGAAATCTTAGCTCAAACAGCTGCAAAACCTGTTTTCCCAGCACGGGAACCTTGAGCTCTATAAGATAAAGCCATAAACATGTGTATCCGAGTCTTCTATCAAAAGTTACAGCTATTTATATGAAGTTGTACAAAAACGCTTTCTTTCGCCAAGACAGTGCGTTTCTCACTGTTACATGCATTTGAATGGGGAACTCGACCGAAAAAAAGTATAAGTTTTCATTATGTGAATAACTTGGAAATCTTAGCTCAAACAGCTGCAAAACCTGTTTTCCCAGCACGGAGACCTTGAGTTCTATAATATAAGGCCATAAACATGTTTGTCTGAGTCTTCTATCAAAAGTTACAGCTATTTCTATGAAGTTGTACAAAAACTTTTTCTTTCGCCAAGACAGTGCGTTTCTCACTGTTACATGCATTTGAATGGGGAACTCGACCGAAACAAAGTATAGGTTTTCATTATGTGAATAACTTGGAAATCTTAGCTCAAACAGCTGCAAAACCTGTTTGCCCAGTACGGGAACCTTGAGTTCTATAAGATAAAGCCATAAACATGTGTATCCGAGTCTTCTATCAAAAGTTACAGCTATTTATATGAAGTTGTACAAAAACGCTTTCTTTCGCCAAGACAGTGCGTTTCTCACTGTTACATGCATTTTGAATGGGGAACTCGACCGAAACAAAGTATAAGTTTTCATTATGTGAATAACTTGGAAATCTTAGCTCAAACAGCTGCAAAACCTGTTTGCCCAGCACGGAGACCTTGAGTTCTATAAGATAAAGCCATAAACATGTGTATCCGAGTCTTCTATCAAAAGTTACAGCTATTTATATGAAGTTGTACAAAAACGCTTTCTTTCGCCAAGACAGTGCGTTTCTCACTGTTACATGCATTTGAATGGGGAACTCGACCGAAAAAAAGTATAAGTTTTCATTATGTGAATAACTTGGAAATCTTAGCTCAAACAGCTGCAAAACCTGTTTTCCCAGCACGGAGACCTTGAGTTCTATAATATAAGGCCATAAACATGTTTGTCTGAGTCTTCTATCAAAAGTTACAGCTATTTCTATGAAGTTGTACAAAAACTTTTTCTTTCGCCAAGACAGTGCGTTTCTCACTGTTACATGCATTTGAATGGGGAACTCGACCGAAACAAAGTATAGGTTTTCATTATGTGAATAACTTGGAAATCTTAGCTCAAACAGCTGCAAAACCTGTTTGCCCAGTACGGGAACCTTGAGTTCTATAAGATAAAGCCATAAACATGTGTATCCGAGTCTTCTATCAAAAGTTACAGCTATTTATATGAAGTTGTACAAAAACGCTTTCTTTCGCCAAGACAGTGCGTTTCTCACTGTTACATGCATTTGAATGGGGAACTCGACCGAAACAAAGTATAGGTTTTCATTATGTGAATAACTTGGAAATCTGAGCTCAAACAGCTGCAAAACCTGTTTGCCCAGTACGGGAACCTTGAGTTCTATAAGATAAAGCCATAAACATGTGTATCCGAGTCTTCTATCAAAAGTTACAGCTATTTATATGAAGTTGTACAAAAACGCTTTCTTTCGCCAAGACAGTGCGTTTCTCACTGTTACATGCATTTGAATGGGGAACTCCACCGAAACAAAGTATAAGTTTTCATTATGTGAATAACTTGGAAATCTTAGCTCAAACAGCTGCAAAACCTGTTTTCCCAGCACGGAGACCTTGAGTTCTATAATATAAGGCCATAAACATGTTTGTCTGAGTCTTCTATCAAAAGTTACAGCTATTTCTATGAAGTTGTACAAAAACGTTTTCTTTCGCCAAGACAGTGCGTTTCTCACTGTTACATGCATTTGAATGGGGAACTCCACCGAAACAAAGTATAAGTTTTCATTATGTGAATAACTTGGAAATCTTAGCTCAAACAGCTGCAAAACCTGTTTTCCCAGCACTGGAACCTTGAGTTCTATAAGATAAAGCCATAAACATGTGTATCCGAGTCTTCTATCAAAAGTTACAGCTATTCATATGAAGTTGTACAAAATAGCTTTCTTTCGCCAAGACAGTGCGTTTCTCACTGTTACATGCATTTGAATGGGGAACTCGACCGAAACAAAGTATAGGTTTTCATTATTTGAATAACTTGGAAATCTTAGCTCAAACAGCTGCAAAACCTGTTTGCCCAGTACGGGAACCTTGAGTTCTATAAGATAAAGCCATAAACATGTGTATCCAAGTCTTCTATCAAAAGTTACAGCTATTTATATGAAGTTGTTCAAAAACGCTTTCTTTCGCCAAGACAGTGCGTTTCTCACTGTTACATGCATTTTGAATGGGGAACTCGACCGAAACAAAGTATAAGTTTTCATTATGTGAATAACTTGGAAATCTTAGCTCAAACAGCTGCAAAACCTGTTTTCCCAGCACGGGAACCTTGAGCTCTATAAGATAAAGCCATAAACATGTGTATCCGAGTCTTCTATCAAAAGTTACAGCTATTTATATGAAGTTGTACAAAAACGCTTTCTTTCGCCAAGACAGTGCGTTTCTCACTGTTACATGCATTTGAATGGGGAACTCGACCGAAAAAAAGTATAAGTTTTCATTATGTGAATAACTTGGAAATCTTAGCTCAAACAGCTGCAAAACCTGTTTTCCCAGCACGGAGACCTTGAGTTCTATAATATAAGGCCATAAACATGTTTGTCTGAGTCTTCTATCAAAAGTTACAGCTATTTCTATGAAGTTGTACAAAAACTTTTTCTTTCGCCAAGACAGTGCGTTTCTCACTGTTACATGCATTTGAATGGGGAACTCGACCGAAACAAAGTATAGGTTTTCATTATGTGAATAACTTGGAAATCTTAGCTCAAACAGCTGCAAAACCTGTTTGCCCAGTACGGGAACCTTGAGTTCTATAAGATAAAGCCATAAACATGTGTATCCGAGTCTTCTATCAAAAGTTACAGCTATTTATATGAAGTTGTACAAAAACGCTTTCTTTCGCCAAGACAGTGCGTTTCTCACTGTTACATGCATTTTGAATGGGGAACTCGACCGAAACAAAGTATAAGTTTTCATTATGTGAATAACTTGGAAATCTTAGCTCAAACAGCTGCAAAACCTGTTTGCCCAGCACGGAGACCTTGAGTTCTATAAGATAAAGCCATAAACATGTGTATCCGAGTCTTCTATCAAAAGTTACAGCTATTTATATGAAGTTGTACAAAAACGCTTTCTTTCGCCAAGACAGTGCGTTTCTCACTGTTACATGCATTTGAATGGGGAACTCGACCGAAAAAAAGTATAAGTTTTCATTATGTGAATAACTTGGAAATCTTAGCTCAAACAGCTGCAAAACCTGTTTTCCCAGCACGGAGACCTTGAGTTCTATAATATAAGGCCATAAACATGTTTGTCTGAGTCTTCTATCAAAAGTTACAGCTATTTCTATGAAGTTGTACAAAAACGCTTTCTTTCGCCAAGACAGTGCGTTTCTCACTGTTACATGCATTTGAATGGGGAACTCGACCGAAACAAAGTATAGGTTTTCATTATGTGAATAACTTGGAAATCTTAGCTCAAACAGCTGCAAAACCTGTTTGCCCAGTACGGGAACCTTGAGTTCTATAAGATAAAGCCATAAACATGTGTATCCGAGTCTTCTATCAAAAGTTACAGCTATTTATATGAAGTTGTACAAAAACGCTTTCTTTCGCCAAGACAGTGCGTTTCTCACTGTTACATGCATTTTGAATGGGGAACTCGACCGAAACAAAGTATAAGTTTTCATTATGTGAATAACTTGGAAATCTTAGCTCAAACAGCTGCAAAACCTGTTTGCCCAGCACGGAGACCTTGAGTTCTATAAGATAAAGCCATAAACATGTGTATCCGAGTCTTCTATCAAAAGTTACAGCTATTTATATGAAGTTGTACAAAAACGCTTTCTTTCGCCAAGACAGTGCGTTTCTCACTGTTACATGCATTTGAATGGGGAACTCGACCGAAAAAAAGTATAGGTTTTCATTATGTGAATAACTTGGAAATCTTAGCTCAAACAGCTGCAAAACCTGTTTTCCCAGCACGGAGACCTTGAGTTCTATAATATAAGGCCATAAACATGTTTGTCTGAGTCTTCTATCAAAAGTTACAGCTATTTCTATGAAGTTGTACAAAAACTTTTTCTTTCGCCAAGACAGTGCGTTTCTCACTGTTACATGCATTTGAATGGGGAACTCGACCGAAACAAAGTATAGGTTTTCATTATGTGAATAACTTGGAAATCTTAGCTCAAACAGCTGCAAAACCTGTTTTCCCAGCACGGAGACCTTGAGTTCTATAAGATAAAGCCATAAACATGTTTGTCTGAGTCTTCTATCAAAAGTTACAGCTATTTATATGAAGTTATACAAAAACGCTTTCTTTCGCCAAGACAGTGCGTTTCTCACTGTTACATGCATTTGAATGGGGAACTCGACCGAAACAAAGTATAGGTTTTCATTATGTGAATAACTTGGAAATCTTAGCTCAAACAGCTGCAAAACCTGTTTTCCCAGCACGGAGACCTTGAGTTCTATAAGATAAAGCCATAAACATGTGTATCCGAGTCTTCTATCAAAAGTTACAGCTATTTATATGAAGTTGTACAAAAACGCTTTCTTTCGCCAAGACAGTGCGTTTCTCACTGTTACATGCATTTGAATGGGGAACTCGACCGAAAAAAAGTATAAGTTTTCATTATGTGAATAACTTGGAAATCTTAGCTCAAACAGCTGCAAAACCTGTTTTCCCAGCACGGAGACCTTGAGTTCTATAATATAAGGCCATAAACATGTTTGTCTGAGTCTTCTATCAAAAGTTACAGCTATTTCTATGAAGTTGTACAAAAACTTTTTCTTTCGCCAAGACAGTGCGTTTCTCACTGTTACATGCATTTGAATGGGGAACTCGACCGAAACAAAGTATAGGTTTTCATTATGTGAATAACTTGGAAATCTTAGCTCAAACAGCTGCAAAACCTGTTTTCCCAGCACGGAGACCTTGAGTTCTATAAGATAAAGCCATAAACATGTTTGTCTGAGTCTTCTATCAAAAGTTACAGCTATTTATATGAAGTTATACAAAAACGCTTTCTTTCGCCAAGACAGTGCGTTTCTCACTGTTACATGCATTTGAATGGGGAACTCGACCGAAACAAAGTATAGGTTTTCATTATGTGAATAACTTGGAAATCTTAGCTCAAACAGCTGCAAAACCTGCTTTCCCAGCACGGAGACCTTGAGTTCTATAAGATAAAGCCATAAACATGTGTATCCGAGTCTTCTATCAAAAGTTACAGCTATTTATATGAAGTTGTACAAAAACGCTTTCTTTCGCCAAGACAGTGCGTTTCTCACTGTTACATGCATTTGAATGGGGAACTCGACCGAAACAAAGTATAGGTTTTCATTATTTGAATAACTTGGAAATCTTAGCTCAAACAGCTGCAAAACCTGTTTTCCCAGCACTGGAACCTTGAGTTCTATAATATAAGGCCATAAACATGTTTGTCTGAGTCTTCTATCAAAAGTTACAGCTATTTCTATGAAGTTGTACAAAAACGTTTTCTTTCGCCAAGACAGTGCGTTTCTCACTGTTACATGCATTTGAATGGGGAACTCGACCGAAACAAAGTATAAGTTTTCATTATGTGAATAACTTGGAAATCTTAGCTCAAACAGCTGCAAAACCTGTTTTCCCAGCACTGGAACCTTGAGTTCTATAAGATAAAGCCATAAACATGTGTATCCGAGTCTTCTATCAAAAGTTACAGCTATTCATATGAAGTTGTACAAAATAGCTTTCTTTCGCCAAGACAGTGCGTTTCTCACTGTTACATGCATTTGAATGGGGAACTCGACCGAAACAAAGTATAGGTTTTCATTATTTGAATAACTTGGAAATCTTAGCTCAAACAGCTGCAAAACCTGTTTGCCCAGTACGGGAACCTTGAGTTCTATAAGATAAAGCCATAAACATGTGTATCCGAGTCTTCTATCAAAAGTTACAGCTATTTATATGAAGTTGTACAAAAACGCTTTCTTTCGCCAAGACAGTGCGTTTCTCACTGTTACATGCATTTTGAATGGGGAACTCGACCGAAACAAAGTATAAGTTTTCATTATGTGAATAACTTGGAAATCTTAGCTCAAACAGCTGCAAAACCTGTTTGCCCAGCACGGAGACCTTGAGTTCTATAAGATAAAGCCATAAACATGTGTATCCGAGTCTTCTATCAAAAGTTACAGCTATTTATATGAAGTTGTACAAAAACGCTTTCTTTCGCCAAGACAGTGTGTTTCTCACTGTTACATGCATTTTGAATGGGGAACTCGACCGAAACAAAGTATAAGTTTTCATTATGTGAATAACTTGGAAATCTTAGCTCAAACAGCTGCAAAACCTGTTTTCCCAGCACTGGAACCTTGAGTTCTATAAGATAAAGCCATAAACATGTGTATCCGAGTCTTCTATCAAAAGTTACAGCTATTCATATGAAGTTGTACAAAATAGCTTTCTTTCGCCAAGACAGTGCGTTTCTCACTGTTACATGCATTTGAATGGGGAACTCGACCGAAACAAAGTATAAGTTTTCATTATGTGAATAACTTGGAAATCTTAGCTCAAACAGCTGCAAAACCTGTTTTCCCAGCACGGAGACCTTGAGTTCTATAATATAAGGCCATAAACATGTTTGTCTGAGTCTTCTATCAAAAGTTACAGCTATTTCTATGAAGTTGTACAAAAACTTTTTCTTTCGCCAAGACAGTGCGTTTCTCACTGTTACATGCATTTGAATGGGGAACTCCACCGAAACAAAGTATAGGTTTTCATTATGTGAATAACTTGGAAATCTTAGCTCAAACAGCTGCAAAACCTGTTTTCCCAGCACGGAGACCTTGAGTTCTATAAGATAAAGCCATAAACATGTGTATCCGAGTCTTCTATCAAAAGTTACAGCTATTTCTATGAAGTTGTACAAAAACGCTTTCTTTCGCCAAGACAGTGCGTTTCTCACTGTTACATGCATTTGAATGGGGAACTCCACCGAAACAAAGTATAGGTTTTCATTATGTGAATAACTTGGAAATCTTAGCTCAAACAGCTGCAAAACCTGTTTTCCCAGCACGGAGACCTTGAGTTCTATAAGATAAAGCCATAAACATGTTTGTCTGAGTCTTCTATCAAAAGTTACAGCTATTTATATGAAGTTATACAAAAACGCTTTCTTTCGCCAAGACAGTGCGTTTCTCACTGTTACATGCATTTGAATGGGGAACTCCACCGAAACAAAGTATAGGTTTTCATTATGTGAATAACTTGGAAATCTTAGCTCAAACAGCTGCAAAACCTGTTTTCCCAGCACGGAGACCTTGAGTTCTATAAGATAAAGCCATAAACATGTTTGTCTGAGTCTTCTATCAAAAGTTACAGCTATTTATATGAAGTTGTACAAAAACGCTTTCTTTCGCCAAGACAGTGCGTTTCTCACTGTTACATGCATTTGAATGGGGAACTCCACCGAAACAAAGTATAGGTTTTCATTATGTGAATAACTTGGAAATCTTAGCTCAAACAGCTGCAAAACCTGTTTTCCCAGCACGGAGACCTTGAGTTCTATAAGATAAAGCCATAAACATGTTTGTCTGAGTCTTCTATCAAAAGTTACAGCTATTTATATGAAGTTGTACAAAAACGCTTTCTTTCGCCAAGACAGTGCGTTTCTCACTGTTACATGCATTTGAATGGGGAACTCGACCGAAACAAAGTATAGGTTTTCATTATGTGAATAACTTGGAAATCTTAGCTCAAACAGCTGCAAAACCTGTTTTCCCAGCACGGAGACCTTGAGTTCTATAAGATAAAGCCATAAACATGTGTATCCGAGTCTTCTATCAAAAGTTACAGCTATTTATATGAAGTTGTACAAAAACGCTTTCTTTCGCCAAGACAGTGCGTTTCTCACTGTTACATGCATTTGAATGGGGAACTCGACCGAAAAAAAGTATAAGTTTTCATTATGTGAATAACTTGGAAATCTTAGCTCAAACAGCTGCAAAACCTGTTTTCCCAGCACGGAGACCTTGAGTTCTATAATATAAGGCCATAAACATGTTTGTCTGAGTCTTCTATCAAAAGTTACAGCTATTTCTATGAAGTTGTACAAAAACTTTTTCTTTCGCCAAGACAGTGCGTTTCTCACTGTTACATGCATTTGAATGGGGAACTCGACCGAAACAAAGTATAGGTTTTCATTATGTGAATAACTTGGAAATCTTAGCTCAAACAGCTGCAAAACCTGTTTTCCCAGCACGGAGACCTTGAGTTCTATAAGATAAAGCCATAAACATGTTTGTCTGAGTCTTCTATCAAAAGTTACAGCTATTTATATGAAGTTATACAAAAACGCTTTCTTTCGCCAAGACAGTGCGTTTCTCACTGTTACATGCATTTGAATGGGGAACTCGACCGAAACAAAGTATAGGTTTTCATTATGTGAATAACTTGGAAATCTTAGCTCAAACAGCTGCAAAACCTGCTTTCCCAGCACGGAGACCTTGAGTTCTATAAGATAAAGCCATAAACATGTGTATCCGAGTCTTCTATCAAAAGTTACAGCTATTTATATGAAGTTGTACAAAAACGCTTTCTTTCGCCAAGACAGTGCGTTTCTCACTGTTACATGCATTTGAATGGGGAACTCGACCGAAACAAAGTATAGGTTTTCATTATTTGAATAACTTGGAAATCTTAGCTCAAACAGCTGCAAAACCTGTTTTCCCAGCACTGGAACCTTGAGTTCTATAATATAAGGCCATAAACATGTTTGTCTGAGTCTTCTATCAAAAGTTACAGCTATTTCTATGAAGTTGTACAAAAACGTTTTCTTTCGCCAAGACAGTGCGTTTCTCACTGTTACATGCATTTGAATGGGGAACTCGACCGAAACAAAGTATAAGTTTTCATTATGTGAATAACTTGGAAATCTTAGCTCAAACAGCTGCAAAACCTGTTTTCCCAGCACTGGAACCTTGAGTTCTATAAGATAAAGCCATAAACATGTGTATCCGAGTCTTCTATCAAAAGTTACAGCTATTCATATGAAGTTGTACAAAATAGCTTTCTTTCGCCAAGACAGTGCGTTTCTCACTGTTACATGCATTTGAATGGGGAACTCGACCGAAACAAAGTATAGGTTTTCATTATTTGAATAACTTGGAAATCTTAGCTCAAACAGCTGCAAAACCTGTTTGCCCAGTACGGGAACCTTGAGTTCTATAAGATAAAGCCATAAACATGTGTATCCGAGTCTTCTATCAAAAGTTACAGCTATTTATATGAAGTTGTACAAAAACGCTTTCTTTCGCCAAGACAGTGCGTTTCTCACTGTTACATGCATTTTGAATGGGGAACTCGACCGAAACAAAGTATAAGTTTTCATTATGTGAATAACTTGGAAATCTTAGCTCAAACAGCTGCAAAACCTGTTTGCCCAGCACGGAGACCTTGAGTTCTATAAGATAAAGCCATAAACATGTGTATCCGAGTCTTCTATCAAAAGTTACAGCTATTTATATGAAGTTGTACAAAAACGCTTTCTTTCGCCAAGACAGTGTGTTTCTCACTGTTACATGCATTTTGAATGGGGAACTCGACCGAAACAAAGTATAAGTTTTCATTATGTGAATAACTTGGAAATCTTAGCTCAAACAGCTGCAAAACCTGTTTTCCCAGCACTGGAACCTTGAGTTCTATAAGATAAAGCCATAAACATGTGTATCCGAGTCTTCTATCAAAAGTTACAGCTATTCATATGAAGTTGTACAAAATAGCTTTCTTTCGCCAAGACAGTGCGTTTCTCACTGTTACATGCATTTGAATGGGGAACTCGACCGAAACAAAGTATAAGTTTTCATTATGTGAATAACTTGGAAATCTTAGCTCAAACAGCTGCAAAACCTGTTTTCCCAGCACGGAGACCTTGAGTTCTATAATATAAGGCCATAAACATGTTTGTCTGAGTCTTCTATCAAAAGTTACAGCTATTTCTATGAAGTTGTACAAAAACTTTTTCTTTCGCCAAGACAGTGCGTTTCTCACTGTTACATGCATTTGAATGGGGAACTCCACCGAAACAAAGTATAGGTTTTCATTATGTGAATAACTTGGAAATCTTAGCTCAAACAGCTGCAAAACCTGTTTTCCCAGCACGGAGACCTTGAGTTCTATAAGATAAAGCCATAAACATGTGTATCCGAGTCTTCTATCAAAAGTTACAGCTATTTCTATGAAGTTGTACAAAAACGCTTTCTTTCGCCAAGACAGTGCGTTTCTCACTGTTACATGCATTTGAATGGGGAACTCCACCGAAACAAAGTATAGGTTTTCATTATGTGAATAACTTGGAAATCTTAGCTCAAACAGCTGCAAAACCTGTTTTCCCAGCACGGAGACCTTGAGTTCTATAAGATAAAGCCATAAACATGTTTGTCTGAGTCTTCTATCAAAAGTTACAGCTATTTATATGAAGTTATACAAAAACGCTTTCTTTCGCCAAGACAGTGCGTTTCTCACTGTTACATGCATTTGAATGGGGAACTCCACCGAAACAAAGTATAGGTTTTCATTATGTGAATAACTTGGAAATCTTAGCTCAAACAGCTGCAAAACCTGTTTTCCCAGCACGGAGACCTTGAGTTCTATAAGATAAAGCCATAAACATGTTTGTCTGAGTCTTCTATCAAAAGTTACAGCTATTTATATGAAGTTGTACAAAAACGCTTTCTTTCGCCAAGACAGTGCGTTTCTCACTGTTACATGCATTTGAATGGGGAACTCCACCGAAACAAAGTATAGGTTTTCATTATGTGAATAACTTGGAAATCTTAGCTCAAACAGCTGCAAAACCTGTTTTCCCAGCACGGAGACCTTGAGTTCTATAAGATAAAGCCATAAACATGTTTGTCTGAGTCTTCTATCAAAAGTTACAGCTATTTATATGAAGTTGTACAAAAACGCTTTCTTTCGCCAAGACAGTGCGTTTCTCACTGTTACATGCATTTGAATGGGGAACTCCACCGAAACAAAGTATAGGTTTTCATTATGTGAATAACTTGGAAATCTTAGCTCAAACAGCTGCAAAACCTGTTTTCCCAGCACGGAGACCTTGAGTTCTATAAGATAAAGCCATAAACATGTGTATCCGAGTCTTCTATCAAAAGTTACAGCTATTCATATGAAGTTGTACAAAATAGCTTTCTTTCGCCAAGACAGTGCGTTTCTCACTGTTACATGCATTTGAATGGGGAACTCGACCGAAACAAAGTATAAGTTTTCATTATGTGAATAACTTGGAAATCTTAGCTCAAACAGCTGCAAAACCTGTTTTCCCAGCACGGAGACCTTGAGTTCTATAATATAAGGCCATAAACATGTTTGTCTGAGTCTTCTATCAAAAGTTACAGCTATTTCTATGAAGTTGTACAAAAACTTTTTCTTTCGCCAAGACAGTGCGTTTCTCACTGTTACATGCATTTGAATGGGGAACTCCACCGAAACAAAGTATAGGTTTTCATTATGTGAATAACTTGGAAATCTTAGCTCAAACAGCTGCAAAACCTGTTTTCCCAGCACGGAGACCTTGAGTTCTATAAGATAAAGCCATAAACATGTTTGTCTGAGTCTTCTATCAAAAGTTACAGCTATTTATATGAAGTTATACAAAAACGCTTTCTTTCGCCAAGACAGTGCGTTTCTCACTGTTACATGCATTTGAATGGGGAACTCGACCGAAACAAAGTATAGGTTTTCATTATGTGAATAACTTGGAAATCTTAGCTCAAACAGCTGCAAAACCTGCTTTCCCAGCACGGAGACCTTGAGTTCTATAAGATAAAGCCATAAACATGTGTATCCGAGTCTTCTATCAAAAGTTACAGCTATTTATATGAAGTTGTACAAAAACGCTTTCTTTCGCCAAGACAGTGCGTTTCTCACTGTTACATGCATTTGAATGGGGAACTCGACCGAAACAAAGTATAGGTTTTCATTATTTGAATAACTTGGAAATCTTAGCTCAAACAGCTGCAAAACCTGTTTGCCCAGTACGGGAACCTTGAGTTCTATAAGATAAAGCCATAAACATGTGTATCCGAGTCTTCTATCAAAAGTTACAGCTATTTATATGAAGTTGTACAAAAACGCTTTCTTTCGCCAAGACAGTGCGTTTCTCACTGTTACATGCATTTGAATGGGGAACTCGACCGAAACAAAGTATAGGTTTTCATTATGTGAATAACTTGGAAATCTGAGCTCAAACAGCTGCAAAACCTGTTTGCCCAGTACGGGAACCTTGAGTTCTATAAGATAAAGCCATAAACATGTGTATCCGAGTCTTCTATCAAAAGTTACAGCTATTTATATGAAGTTGTACAAAAACGCTTTCTTTCGCCAAGACAGTGCGTTTCTCACTGTTACATGCATTTGAATGGGGAACTCCACCGAAACAAAGTATAAGTTTTCATTATGTGAATAACTTGGAAATCTTAGCTCAAACAGCTGCAAAACCTGTTTTCCCAGCACGGAGACCTTGAGTTCTATAATATAAGGCCATAAACATGTTTGTCTGAGTCTTCTATCAAAAGTTACAGCTATTTCTATGAAGTTGTACAAAAACGTTTTCTTTCGCCAAGACAGTGCGTTTCTCACTGTTACATGCATTTGAATGGGGAACTCGACCGAAACAAAGTATAAGTTTTCATTATGTGAATAACTTGGAAATCTTAGCTCAAACAGCTGCAAAACCTGTTTTCCCAGCACTGGAACCTTGAGTTCTATAAGATAAAGCCATAAACATGTGTATCCGAGTCTTCTATCAAAAGTTACAGCTATTCATATGAAGTTGTACAAAATAGCTTTCTTTCGCCAAGACAGTGCGTTTCTCACTGTTACATGCATTTGAATGGGGAACTCGACCGAAACAAAGTATAGGTTTTCATTATTTGAATAACTTGGAAATCTTAGCTCAAACAGCTGCAAAACCTGTTTGCCCAGTACGGGAACCTTGAGTTCTATAAGATAAAGCCATAAACATGTGTATCCAAGTCTTCTATCAAAAGTTACAGCTATTTATATGAAGTTGTACAAAAACGCTTTCTTTCGCCAAGACAGTGCGTTTCTCACTGTTACATGCATTTTGAATGGGGAACTCGACCGAAACAAAGTATAAGTTTTCATTATGTGAATAACTTGGAAATCTTAGCTCAAACAGCTGCAAAACCTGTTTGCCCAGCACGGAGACCTTGAGTTCTATAAGATAAAGCCATAAACATGTGTATCCGAGTCTTCTATCAAAAGTTACAGCTATTTATATGAAGTTGTACAAAAACGCTTTCTTTCGCCAAGACAGTGCGTTTCTTACTGTTACATGCATTTTGAATGGGGAACTCGACCGAAACAAAGTATAAGTTTTCATTATGTGAATAACTTGGAAATCTTAGCTCAAACAGCTGCAAAACCTGTTTTCCCAGCACGGGAACCTTGAGCTCTATAAGATAAAGCCATAAACATGTGTATCCGAGTCTTCTATCAAAAGTTACAGCTATTTATATGAAGTTGTACAAAAACGCTTTCTTTCGCCAAGACAGTGCGTTTCTCACTGTTACATGCATTTGAATGGGGAACTCGACCGAAACAAAGTATAAGTTTTCATTATGTGAATAACTTGGAAATCTTAGCTCAAACAGCTGCAAAACCTGTTTTCCCAGCATGGAGACCTTGAGTTCTATAATATAAGGCCATAAACATGTTTGTCTGAGTCTTCTATCAAAAGTTACAGCTATTTCTATGAAGTTGTACAAAAACTTTTTCTTTCGCCAAGACAGTGCGTTTCTCACTGTTACATGCATTTGAATGGGGAACTCGACCGAAACAAAGTATAGGTTTTCATTATGTGAATAACTTGGAAATCTTAGCTCAAACAGCTGCAAAACCTGTTTGCCCAGTACGGGAACCTTGAGTTCTATAAGATAAAGCCATAAACATGTGTATCCGAGTCTTCTATCAAAAGTTACAGCTATTTATATGAAGTTGTACAAAAACGCTTTCTTTCGCCAAGACAGTGCGTTTCTCACTGTTACATGCATTTTGAATGGGGAACTCGACCGAAACAAAGTATAAGTTTTCATTATGTGAATAACTTGGAAATCTTAGCTCAAACAGCTGCAAAACCTGTTTGCCCAGCACGGAGACCTTGAGTTCTATAAGATAAAGCCATAAACATGTGTATCCGAGTCTTCTATCAAAAGTTACAGCTATTTATATGAAGTTGTACAAAAACGCTTTCTTTCGCCAAGACAGTGCGTTTCTTACTGTTACATGCATTTTGAATGGGGAACTCGACCGAAACAAAGTATAAGTTTTCATTATGTGAATAACTTGGAAATCTTAGCTCAAACAGCTGCAAAACCTGTTTTCCCAGCACGGGAACCTTGAGCTCTATAAGATAAAGCCATAAACATGTGTATCCGAGTCTTCTATCAAAAGTTACAGCTATTTATATGAAGTTGTACAAAAACGCTTTCTTTCGCCAAGACAGTGCGTTTCTCACTGTTACATGCATTTGAATGGGGAACTCGACCGAAAAAAAGTATAAGTTTTCATTATTTGAATAACTTGGAAATCTTAGCTCAAACAGCTGCAAAACCTGTTTTCCCAGCACGGAGACCTTGAGTTCTATAATATAAGGCCATAAACATGTTTGTCTGAGTCTTCTATCAAAAGTTACAGCTATTTCTATGAAGTTGTACAAAAACTTTTTCTTTCGCCAAGACAGTGCGTTTCTCACTGTTACATGCATTTGAATGGGGAACTCGACCGAAACAAAGTATAGGTTTTCATTATGTGAATAACTTGGAAATCTTAGCTCAAACAGCTGCAAAACCTGTTTTCCCAGCACGGAGACCTTGAGTTCTATAAGATAAAGCCATAAACATGTTTGTCTGAGTCTTCTATCAAAAGTTACAGCTATTTATATGAAGTTATACAAAAACGCTTTCTTTCGCCAAGACAGTGCGTTTCTCACTGTTACATGCATTTGAATGGGGAACTCGACCGAAACAAAGTATAGGTTTTCATTATGTGAATAACTTGGAAATCTTAGCTCAAACAGCTGCAAAACCTGTTTTCCCAGCACGGAGACCTTGAGTTCTATAAGATAAAGCCATAAACATGTGTATCCGAGTCTTCTATCAAAAGTTACAGCTATTTATATGAAGTTGTACAAAAACGCTTTCTTTCGCCAAGACAGTGCGTTTCTCACTGTTACATGCATTTGAATGGGGAACTCGACCGAAAAAAAGTATAAGTTTTCATTATGTGAATAACTTGGAAATCTTAGCTCAAACAGCTGCAAAACCTGTTTTCCCAGCACGGAGACCTTGAGTTCTATAATATAAGGCCATAAACATGTTTGTCTGAGTCTTCTATCAAAAGTTACAGCTATTTCTATGAAGTTGTACAAAAACTTTTTCTTTCGCCAAGACAGTGCGTTTCTCACTGTTACATGCATTTGAATGGGGAACTCCACCGAAACAAAGTATAGGTTTTCATTATGTGAATAACTTGGAAATCTTAGCTCAAACAGCTGCAAAACCTGTTTGCCCAGTACGGGAACCTTGAGTTCTATAAGATAAAGCCATAAACATGTGTATCCGAGTCTTCTATCAAAAGTTACAGCTATTTATATGAAGTTGTACAAAAACGCTTTCTTTCGCCAAGACAGTGCGTTTCTCACTGTTACATGCATTTTGAATGGGGAACTCGACCGAAACAAAGTATAAGTTTTCATTATGTGAATAACTTGGAAATCTTAGCTCAAACAGCTGCAAAACCTGTTTGCCCAGCACGGAGACCTTGAGTTCTATAAGATAAAGCCATAAACATGTGTATCCGAGTCTTCTATCAAAAGTTACAGCTATTTATATGAAGTTGTACAAAAACGCTTTCTTTCGCCAAGACAGTGCGTTTCTTACTGTTACATGCATTTTGAATGGGGAACTCGACCGAAACAAAGTATAAGTTTTCATTATGTGAATAACTTGGAAATCTTAGCTCAAACAGCTGCAAAACCTGTTTTCCCAGCACGGGAACCTTGAGCTCTATAAGATAAAGCCATAAACATGTGTATCCGAGTCTTCTATCAAAAGTTACAGCTATTTATATGAAGTTGTACAAAAACGCTTTCTTTCGCCAAGACAGTGCGTTTCTCACTGTTACATGCATTTGAATGGGGAACTCGACCGAAAAAAAGTATAAGTTTTCATTATGTGAATAACTTGGAAATCTTAGCTCAAACAGCTGCAAAACCTGTTTTCCCAGCACGGAGACCTTGAGTTCTATAATATAAGGCCATAAACATGTTTGTCTGAGTCTTCTATCAAAAGTTACAGCTATTTCTATGAAGTTGTACAAAAACTTTTTCTTTCGCCAAGACAGTGCGTTTCTCACTGTTACATGCATTTGAATGGGGAACTCGACCGAAACAAAGTATAGGTTTTCATTATGTGAATAACTTGGAAATCTTAGCTCAAACAGCTGCAAAACCTGTTTGCCCAGCACGGAGACCTTGAGTTCTATAAGATAAAGCCATAAACATGTTTGTCTGAGTCTTCTATCAAAAGTTACAGCTATTTATATGAAGTTATACAAAAACGCTTTCTTTCGCCAAGACAGTGCGTTTCTCACTGTTACATGCATTTGAATGGGGAACTCGACCGAAACAAAGTATAGGTTTTCATTATGTGAATAACTTGGAAATCTTAGCTCAAACAGCTGCAAAACCTGTTTTCCCAGCACGGAGACCTTGAGTTCTATAAGATAAAGCCATAAACATGTGTATCCGAGTCTTCTATCAAAAGTTACAGCTATTTATATGAAGTTGTACAAAAACGCTTTCTTTCGCCAAGACAGTGCGTTTCTCACTGTTACATGCATTTGAATGGGGAACTCCACCGAAACAAAGTATAGGTTTTCATTATGTGAATAACTTGGAAATCTTAGCTCAAACAGCTGCAAAACCTGTTTTCCCAGCACTGGAACCTTGAGTTCTATAATATAAGGCCATAAACATGTTTGTCTGAGTCTTCTATCAAAAGTTACAGCTATTTCTATGAAGTTGTACAAAAACTTTTTCTTTCGCCAAGACAGTGCGTTTCTCGCTGTTACATGCATTTGAATGGGGAACTCCACCGAAACAAAGTATAGGTTTTCATTATGTGAATAACTTGGAAATCTTAGCTCAAACAGCTGCAAAACCTGTTTTCCCAGCACGGAGACCTTGAGTTCTATAAGATAAAGCCATAAACATGTTTGTCTGAGTCTTCTATCAAAAGTTACAGCTATTTATATGAAGTTGTACAAAAACGCTTTCTTTCGCCAAGACAGTGCGTTTCTCACTGTTACATGCATGTGAATGGGGAACTCCACCGAAACAAAGTATAGGTTTTCATTATGTGAATAACTTGGAAATCTTAGCTCAAACAGCTGCAAAACCTGTTTTCCCAGCACGGAGACCTTGAGTTCTATAAGATAAAGCCATAAACATGTTTGTCTGAGTCTTCTATCAAAAGTTACAGCTATTTATATGAAGTTGTACAAAAACGCTTTCTTTCGCCAAGACAGTGCGTTTCTCACTGTTACATGCATTTGAATGGGGAACTCCACCGAAACAAAGTATAGGTTTTCATTATGTGAATAACTTGGAAATCTTAGCTCAAACAGCTGCAAAACCTGTTTTCCCAGCACTGGAACCTTGAGTTCTATAATATAAGGCCATAAACATGTTTGTCTGAGTCTTCTATCAAAAGTTACAGCTATTTCTATGAAGTTGTACAAAAACGTTTTCTTTCGCCAAGACAGTGCGTTTCTCACTGTTACATGCATTTGAATGGGGAACTCGACCGAAACAAAGTATAAGTTTTCATTATGTGAATAACTTGTAAATCTTAGCTCAAACAGCTGCAAAACCTGTTTTCCCAGCACTGGAACCTTGAGTTCTATAAGATAAAGCCATAAACATGTGTATCCGAGTCTTCTATCAAAAGTTACAGCTATTCATATGAAGTTGTACAAAATAGCTTTCTTTCGCCAAGACAGTGCGTTTCTCACTGTTACATGCATTTGAATGGGGAACTCGACCGAAACAAAGTATAGGTTTTCATTATTTGAATAACTTGGAAATCTTAGCTCAAACAGCTGCAAAACCTGTTTGCCCAGTACGGGAACCTTGAGTTCTATAAGATAAAGCCATAAACATGTGTATCCGAGTCTTCTATCAAAAGTTACAGCTATTTATATGAAGTTGTACAAAAACGCTTTCTTTCGCCAAGACAGTGCGTTTCTCACTGTTACATGCATTTTGAATGGGGAACTCGACCGAAACAAAGTATAAGTTTTCATTATGTGAATAACTTGGAAATCTTAGCTCAAACAGCTGCAAAACCTGTTTGCCCAGCACGGAGACCTTGAGTTCTATAAGATAAAGCCATAAACATGTGTATCCGAGTCTTCTATCAAAAGTTACAGCTATTTATATGAAGTTGTACAAAAACGCTTTCTTTCGCCAAGACAGTGTGTTTCTCACTGTTACATGCATTTTGAATGGGGAACTCGACCGAAACAAAGTATAAGTTTTCATTATGTGAATAACTTGGAAATCTTAGCTCAAACAGCTGCAAAACCTGTTTTCCCAGCACTGGAACCTTGAGTTCTATAAGATAAAGCCATAAACATGTGTATCCGAGTCTTCTATCAAAAGTTACAGCTATTCATATGAAGTTGTACAAAATAGCTTTCTTTCGCCAAGACAGTGCGTTTCTCACTGTTACATGCATTTGAATGGGGAACTCGACCGAAACAAAGTATAAGTTTTCATTATGTGAATAACTTGGAAATCTTAGCTCAAACAGCTGCAAAACCTGTTTTCCCAGCACGGAGACCTTGAGTTCTATAATATAAGGCCATAAACATGTTTGTCTGAGTCTTCTATCAAAAGTTACAGCTATTTCTATGAAGTTGTACAAAAACTTTTTCTTTCGCCAAGACAGTGCGTTTCTCACTGTTACATGCATTTGAATGGGGAACTCCACCGAAACAAAGTATAGGTTTTCATTATGTGAATAACTTGGAAATCTTAGCTCAAACAGCTGCAAAACCTGTTTTCCCAGCACGGAGACCTTGAGTTCTATAAGATAAAGCCATAAACATGTTTGTCTGAGTCTTCTATCAAAAGTTACAGCTATTTATATGAAGTTATACAAAAACGCTTTCTTTCGCCAAGACAGTGCGTTTCTCACTGTTACATGCATTTGAATGGGGAACTCGACCGAAACAAAGTATAGGTTTTCATTATGTGAATAACTTGGAAATCTTAGCTCAAACAGCTGCAAAACCTGTTTTCCCAGCACGGAGACCTTGAGTTCTATAAGATAAAGCCATAAACATGTGTATCCGAGTCTTCTATCAAAAGTTACAGCTATTTATATGAAGTTGTACAAAAACGCTTTCTTTCGCCAAGACAGTGCGTTTCTCACTGTTACATGCATTTGAATGGGGAACTCCACCGAAACAAAGTATAGGTTTTCATTATGTGAATAACTTGGAAATCTTAGCTCAAACAGCTGCAAAACCTGTTTTCCCAGCACGGAGACCTTGAGTTCTATAAGATAAAGCCATAAACATGTTTGTCTGAGTCTTCTATCAAAAGTTACAGCTATTTATATGAAGTTATACAAAAACGCTTTCTTTCGCCAAGACAGTGCGTTTCTCACTGTTACATGCATTTGAATGGGGAACTCCACCGAAACAAAGTATAGGTTTTCATTATGTGAATAACTTGGAAATCTTAGCTCAAACAGCTGCAAAACCTGTTTTCCCAGCACGGAGACCTTGAGTTCTATAAGATAAAGCCATAAACATGTTTGTCTGAGTCTTCTATCAAAAGTTACAGCTATTTATATGAAGTTGTACAAAAACGCTTTCTTTCGCCAAGACAGTGCGTTTCTCACTGTTACATGCATTTGAATGGGGAACTCCACCGAAACAAAGTATAGGTTTTCATTATGTGAATAACTTGGAAATCTTAGCTCAAACAGCTGCAAAACCTGTTTTCCCAGCACTGGAACCTTGAGTTCTATAATATAAGGCCATAAACATGTTTGTCTGAGTCTTCTATCAAAAGTTACAGCTATTTCTATGAAGTTGTACAAAAACGTTTTCTTTCGCCAAGACAGTGCGTTTCTCACTGTTACATGCATTTGAATGGGGAACTCGACCGAAACAAAGTATAGGTTTTCATTATGTGAATAACTTGGAAATCTTAGCTCAAACAGCTGCAAAACCTGTTTTCCCAGCACGGAGACCTTGAGTTCTATAAGATAAAGCCATAAACATGTTTGTCTGAGTCTTCTATCAAAAGTTACAGCTATTTATATGAAGTTATACAAAAACGCTTTCTTTCGCCAAGACAGTGCGTTTCTCACTGTTACATGCATTTGAATGGGGAACTCGACCGAAACAAAGTATAGGTTTTCATTATGTGAATAACTTGGAAATCTTAGCTCAAACAGCTGCAAAACCTGTTTTCCCAGCACGGAGACCTTGAGTTCTATAAGATAAAGCCATAAACATGTGTATCCGAGTCTTCTATCAAAAGTTACAGCTATTTATATGAAGTTGTACAAAAACGCTTTCTTTCGCCAAGACAGTGCGTTTCTCACTGTTACATGCATTTGAATGGGGAACTCCACCGAAACAAAGTATAGGTTTTCATTATGTGAATAACTTGGAAATCTTAGCTCAAACAGCTGCAAAACCTGTTTTCCCAGCACGGAGACCTTGAGTTCTATAAGATAAAGCCATAAACATGTTTGTCTGAGTCTTCTATCAAAAGTTACAGCTATTTATATGAAGTTATACAAAAACGCTTTCTTTCGCCAAGACAGTGCGTTTCTCACTGTTACATGCATTTGAATGGGGAACTCCACCGAAACAAAGTATAGGTTTTCATTATGTGAATAACTTGGAAATCTTAGCTCAAACAGCTGCAAAACCTGTTTTCCCAGCACGGAGACCTTGAGTTCTATAAGATAAAGCCATAAACATGTTTGTCTGAGTCTTCTATCAAAAGTTACAGCTATTTATATGAAGTTGTACAAAAACGCTTTCTTTCGCCAAGACAGTGCGTTTCTCACTGTTACATGCATGTGAATGGGGAACTCCACCGAAACAAAGTATAGGTTTTCATTATGTGAATAACTTGGAAATCTTAGCTCAAACAGCTGCAAAACCTGTTTTCCCAGCACGGAGACCTTGAGTTCTATAAGATAAAGCCATAAACATGTTTGTCTGAGTCTTCTATCAAAAGTTACAGCTATTTATATGAAGTTGTACAAAAACGCTTTCTTTCGCCAAGACAGTGCGTTTCTCACTGTTACATGCATTTGAATGGGGAACTCCACCGAAACAAAGTATAGGTTTTCATTATGTGAATAACTTGGAAATCTTAGCTCAAACAGCTGCAAAACCTGTTTTCCCAGCACTGGAACCTTGAGTTCTATAATATAAGGCCATAAACATGTTTGTCTGAGTCTTCTATCAAAAGTTACAGCTATTTCTATGAAGTTGTACAAAAACGTTTTCTTTCGCCAAGACAGTGCGTTTCTCACTGTTACATGCATTTGAATGGGGAACTCGACCGAAACAAAGTATAAGTTTTCATTATGTGAATAACTTGGAAATCTTAGCTCAAACAGCTGCAAAACCTGTTTTCCCAGCACTGGAACCTTGAGTTCTATAAGATAAAGCCATAAACATGTGTATCCGAGTCTTCTATCAAAAGTTACAGCTATTCATATGAAGTTGTACAAAATAGCTTTCTTTCGCCAAGACAGTGCGTTTCTCACTGTTACATGCATTTGAATGGGGAACTCGACCGAAACAAAGTATAGGTTTTCATTATTTGAATAACTTGGAAATCTTAGCTCAAACAGCTGCAAAACCTGTTTGCCCAGTACGGGAACCTTGAGTTCTATAAGATAAAGCCATAAACATGTGTATCCGAGTCTTCTATCAAAAGTTACAGCTATTTATATGAAGTTGTACAAAAACGCTTTCTTTCGCCAAGACAGTGCGTTTCTCACTGTTACATGCATTTTGAATGGGGAACTCGACCGAAACAAAGTATAAGTTTTCATTATGTGAATAACTTGGAAATCTTAGCTCAAACAGCTGCAAAACCTGTTTGCCCAGCACGGAGACCTTGAGTTCTATAAGATAAAGCCATAAACATGTGTATCCGAGTCTTCTATCAAAAGTTACAGCTATTTATATGAAGTTGTACAAAAACGCTTTCTTTCGCCAAGACAGTGTGTTTCTCACTGTTACATGCATTTTGAATGGGGAACTCCACCGAAACAAAGTATAAGTTTTCATTATGTGAATAACTTGGAAATCTTAGCTCAAACAGCTGCAAAACCTGTTTTCCCAGCACTGGAACCTTGAGTTCTATAAGATAAAGCCATAAACATGTGTATCCGAGTCTTCTATCAAAAGTTACAGCTATTCATATGAAGTTGTACAAAATAGCTTTCTTTCGCCAAGACAGTGCGTTTCTCACTGTTACATGCATTTGAATGGGGAACTCCACCGAAACAAAGTATAGGTTTTCATTATGTGAATAACTTGGAAATCTTAGCTCAAACAGCTGCAAAACCTGTTTTCCCAGCACGGAGACCTTGAGTTCTATAAGATAAAGCCATAAACATGTGTATCCGAGTCTTCTATCAAAAGTTACAGCTATTTATATGAAGTTGTACAAAAACGCTTTCTTTCGCCAAGACAGTGCGTTTCTCACTGTTACATGCATTTGAATGGGGAACTCCACCGAAACAAAGTATAGGTTTTCATTATGTGAATAACTTGGAAATCTTAGCTCAAACAGCTGCAAAACCTGTTTTCCCAGCACGGAGACCTTGAGTTCTATAAGATAAAGCCATAAACATGTTTGTCTGAGTCTTCTATCAAAAGTTACAGCTATTTATATGAAGTTGTACAAAAACGCTTTCTTTCGCCAAGACAGTGCGTTTCTCACTGTTACATGCATTTGAATGGGGAACTCCACCGAAACAAAGTATAGGTTTTCATTATGTGAATAACTTGGAAATCTTAGCTCAAACAGCTGCAAAACCTGTTTTCCCAGCACGGAGACCTTGAGTTCTATAAGATAAAGCCATAAACATGTTTGTCTGAGTCTTCTATCAAAAGTTACAGCTATTTATATGAAGTTGTACAAAAACGCTTTCTTTCGCCAAGACAGTGCGTTTCTCACTGTTACATGCATTTGAATGGGGAACTCCACCGAAACAAAGTATAGGTTTTCATTATGTGAATAACTTGGAAATCTTAGCTCAAACAGCTGCAAAACCTGTTTTCCCAGCACTGGAACCTTGAGTTCTATAATATAAGGCCATAAACATGTTTGTCTGAGTCTTCTATCAAAAGTTACAGCTATTTCTATGAAGTTGTACAAAAACGTTTTCTTTCGCCAAGACAGTGCGTTTCTCACTGTTACATGCATTTGAATGGGGAACTCGACCGAAACAAAGTATAAGTTTTCATTATGTGAATAACTTGGAAATCTTAGCTCAAACAGCTGCAAAACCTGTTTTCCCAGCACTGGAACCTTGAGTTCTATAAGATAAAGCCATAAACATGTGTATCCGAGTCTTCTATCAAAAGTTACAGCTATTCATATGAAGTTGTACAAAATAGCTTTCTTTCGCCAAGACAGTGCGTTTCTCACTGTTACATGCATTTGAATGGGGAACTCGACCGAAACAAAGTATAGGTTTTCATTATTTGAATAACTTGGAAATCTTAGCTCAAACAGCTGCAAAACCTGTTTGCCCAGTACGGGAACCTTGAGTTCTATAAGATAAAGCCATAAACATGTGTATCCGAGTCTTCTATCAAAAGTTACAGCTATTTATATGAAGTTGTACAAAAACGCTTTCTTTCGCCAAGACAGTGCGTTTCTCACTGTTACATGCATTTTGAATGGGGAACTCGACCGAAACAAAGTATAAGTTTTCATTATGTGAATAACTTGGAAATCTTAGCTCAAACAGCTGCAAAACCTGTTTGCCCAGCACGGAGACCTTGAGTTCTATAAGATAAAGCCATAAACATGTGTATCCGAGTCTTCTATCAAAAGTTACAGCTATTTATATGAAGTTGTACAAAAACGCTTTCTTTCGCCAAGACAGTGTGTTTCTCACTGTTACATGCATTTTGAATGGGGAACTCCACCGAAACAAAGTATAAGTTTTCATTATGTGAATAACTTGGAAATCTTAGCTCAAACAGCTGCAAAACCTGTTTTCCCAGCACTGGAACCTTGAGTTCTATAAGATAAAGCCATAAACATGTGTATCCGAGTCTTCTATCAAAAGTTACAGCTATTCATATGAAGTTGTACAAAATAGCTTTCTTTCGCCAAGACAGTGCGTTTCTCACTGTTACATGCATTTGAATGGGGAACTCCACCGAAACAAAGTATAGGTTTTCATTATGTGAATAACTTGGAAATCTTAGCTCAAACAGCTGCAAAACCTGTTTTCCCAGCACGGAGACCTTGAGTTCTATAAGATAAAGCCATAAACATGTGTATCCGAGTCTTCTATCAAAAGTTACAGCTATTTATATGAAGTTGTACAAAAACGCTTTCTTTCGCCAAGACAGTGCGTTTCTCACTGTTACATGCATTTGAATGGGGAACTCCACCGAAACAAAGTATAGGTTTTCATTATGTGAATAACTTGGAAATCTTAGCTCAAACAGCTGCAAAACCTGTTTTCCCAGCACGGAGACCTTGAGTTCTATAAGATAAAGCCATAAACATGTTTGTCTGAGTCTTCTATCAAAAGTTACAGCTATTTATATGAAGTTGTACAAAAACGCTTTCTTTCGCCAAGACAGTGCGTTTCTCACTGTTACATGCATTTGAATGGGGAACTCCACCGAAACAAAGTATAGGTTTTCATTATGTGAATAACTTGGAAATCTTAGCTCAAACAGCTGCAAAACCTGTTTTCCCAGCACGGAGACCTTGAGTTCTATAAGATAAAGCCATAAACATGTTTGTCTGAGTCTTCTATCAAAAGTTACAGCTATTTATATGAAGTTGTACAAAAACGCTTTCTTTCGCCAAGACAGTGCGTTTCTCACTGTTACATGCATTTGAATGGGGAACTCCACCGAAACAAAGTATAGGTTTTCATTATGTGAATAACTTGGAAATCTTAGCTCAAACAGCTGCAAAACCTGTTTTCCCAGCACTGGAACCTTGAGTTCTATAATATAAGGCCATAAACATGTTTGTCTGAGTCTTCTATCAAAAGTTACAGCTATTTCTATGAAGTTGTACAAAAACGTTTTCTTTCGCCAAGACAGTGCGTTTCTCACTGTTACATGCATTTGAATGGGGAACTCGACCGAAACAAAGTATAAGTTTTCATTATGTGAATAACTTGGAAATCTTAGCTCAAACAGCTGCAAAACCTGTTTTCCCAGCACTGGAACCTTGAGTTCTATAAGATAAAGCCATAAACATGTGTATCCGAGTCTTCTATCAAAAGTTACAGCTATTCATATGAAGTTGTACAAAATAGCTTTCTTTCGCCAAGACAGTGCGTTTCTCACTGTTACATGCATTTGAATGGGGAACTCGACCGAAACAAAGTATAGGTTTTCATTATTTGAATAACTTGGAAATCTTAGCTCAAACAGCTGCAAAACCTGTTTGCCCAGTACGGGAACCTTGAGTTCTATAAGATAAAGCCATAAACATGTGTATCCGAGTCTTCTATCAAAAGTTACAGCTATTTATATGAAGTTGTACAAAAACGCTTTCTTTCGCCAAGACAGTGCGTTTCTCACTGTTACATGCATTTTGAATGGGGAACTCGACCGAAACAAAGTATAAGTTTTCATTATGTGAATAACTTGGAAATCTTAGCTCAAACAGCTGCAAAACCTGTTTGCCCAGCACGGAGACCTTGAGTTCTATAAGATAAAGCCATAAACATGTGTATCCGAGTCTTCTATCAAAAGTTACAGCTATTTATATGAAGTTGTACAAAAACGCTTTCTTTCGCCAAGACAGTGCGTTTCTCACTGTTACATGCATTTTGAATGGGGAACTCGACCGAAACAAAGTATAAGTTTTCATTATGTGAATAACTTGGAAATCTTAGCTCAAACAGCTGCAAAACCTGTTTTCCCAGCACTGGAACCTTGAGTTCTATAAGATAAAGCCATAAACATGTGTATCCGAGTCTTCTATCAAAAGTTACAGCTATTCATATGAAGTTGTACAAAATAGCTTTCTTTCGCCAAGACAGTGCGTTTCTCACTGTTACATGCATTTGAATGGGGAACTCGACCGAAACAAAGTATAAGTTTTCATTATGTGAATAACTTGGAAATCTTAGCTCAAACAGCTGCAAAACCTGTTTTCCCAGCACGGAGACCTTGAGTTCTATAATATAAGGCCATAAACATGTTTGTCTGAGTCTTCTATCAAAAGTTACAGCTATTTCTATGAAGTTGTACAAAAACTTTTTCTTTCGCCAAGACAGTGCGTTTCTCACTGTTACATGCATTTGAATGGGGAACTCGACCGAAACAAAGTATAGGTTTTCATTATGTGAATAACTTGGAAATCTTAGCTCAAACAGCTGCAAAACCTGTTTTCCCAGCACGGAGACCTTGAGTTCTATAAGATAAAGCCATAAACATGTTTGTCTGAGTCTTCTATCAAAAGTTACAGCTATTTATATGAAGTTATACAAAAACGCTTTCTTTCGCCAAGACAGTGCGTTTCTCACTGTTACATGCATTTGAATGGGGAACTCCACCGAAACAAAGTATAGGTTTTCATTATGTGAATAACTTGGAAATCTTAGCTCAAACAGCTGCAAAACCTGTTTTCCCAGCACGGAGACCTTGAGTTCTATAAGATAAAGCCATAAACATGTGTATCCGAGTCTTCTATCAAAAGTTACAGCTATTTATATGAAGTTGTACAAAAACGCTTTCTTTCGCCAAGACAGTGCGTTTCTCACTGTTACATGCATTTGAATGGGGAACTCCACCGAAACAAAGTATAGGTTTTCATTATGTGAATAACTTGGAAATCTTAGCTCAAACAGCTGCAAAACCTGTTTTCCCAGCACTGGAACCTTGAGTTCTATAATATAAGGCCATAAACATGTTTGTCTGAGTCTTCTATCAAAAGTTACAGCTATTTCTATGAAGTTGTACAAAAACTTTTTCTTTCGCCAAGACAGTGCGTTTCTCGCTGTTACATGCATTTGAATGGGGAACTCCACCGAAACAAAGTATAGGTTTTCATTATGTGAATAACTTGGAAATCTTAGCTCAAACAGCTGCAAAACCTGTTTTCCCAGCACGGAGACCTTGAGTTCTATAAGATAAAGCCATAAACATGTTTGTCTGAGTCTTCTATCAAAAGTTACAGCTATTTATATGAAGTTATACAAAAACGCTTTCTTTCGCCAAGACAGTGCGTTTCTCACTGTTACATGCATTTGAATGGGGAACTCCACCGAAACAAAGTATAGGTTTTCATTATGTGAATAACTTGGAAATCTTAGCTCAAACAGCTGCAAAACCTGTTTTCCCAGCACGGAGACCTTGAGTTCTATAAGATAAAGCCATAAACATGTTTGTCTGAGTCTTCTATCAAAAGTTACAGCTATTTATATGAAGTTGTACAAAAACGCTTTCTTTCGCCAAGACAGTGCGTTTCTCACTGTTACATGCATTTGAATGGGGAACTCGACCGAAACAAAGTATAGGTTTTCATTATGTGAATAACTTGGAAATCTTAGCTCAAACAGCTGCAAAACCTGTTTGCCCAGCACGGAGACCTTGAGTTCTATAAGATAAAGCCATAAACATGTTTGTCTGAGTCTTCTATCAAAAGTTACAGCTATTTATATGAAGTTGTACAAAAACGCTTTCTTTCGCCAAGACAGTGCGTTTCTCACTGTTACATGCATTTGAATGGGGAACTCCACCGAAACAAAGTATAGGTTTTCATTATGTGAATAACTTGGAAATCTTAGCTCAAACAGCTGCAAAACCTGTTTTCCCAGCACTGGAACCTTGAGTTCTATAATATAAGGCCATAAACATGTTTGTCTGAGTCTTCTATCAAAAGTTACAGCTATTTCTATGAAGTTGTACAAAAACTTTTTCTTTCGCCAAGACAGTGCGTTTCTCACTGTTACATGCATTTCAATGGGGAACTCGACCGAAACAAAGTATAGGTTTTCATTATGTGAATAACTTGGAAATCTTAGCTCAAACAGCTGCAAAACCTGTTTTCCCAGCACGGAGACCTTGAGTTCTATAAGATAAAGCCATAAACATGTTTGTCTGAGTCTTCTATCAAAAGTTACAGCTATTTATATGAAGTTATACAAAAACGCTTTCTTTCGCCAAGACAGTGCGTTTCTCACTGTTACATGCATTTGAATGGGGAACTCGACCGAAACAAAGTATAGGTTTTCATTATTTGAATAACTTGGAAATCTTAGCTCAAACAGCTGCAAAACCTGTTTGCCCAGTACGGGAACCTTGAGTTCTATAAGATAAAGCCATAAACATGTGTATCCGAGTCTTCTATCAAAAGTTACAGCTATTTATATGAAGTTGTACAAAAATGCTTTCTTTCGCCAAGACAGTGCGTTTCTCACTGTTACATGCATTTTGAATGGGGAACTCGACCGAAACAAAGTATAAGTTTTCATTATGTGAATAACTTGGAAATCTTAGCTCAAACAGCTGCAAAACCTGTTTGCCCAGCACGGAGACCTTGAGTTCTATAAGATAAAGCCATAAACATGTGTATCCGAGTCTTCTATCAAAAGTTACAGCTATTTATATGAAGTTGTACAAAAACGCTTTCTTTCGCCAAGACAGTGCGTTTCTCACTGTTACATGCATTTTGAATGGGGAACTCGACCGAAACAAAGTATAAGTTTTCATTATGTGAATAACTTGGAAATCTTAGCTCAAACAGCTGCAAAACCTGTTTTCCCAGCACTGGAACCTTGAGTTCTATAAGATAAAGCCATAAACATGTGTATCCGAGTCTTCTATCAAAAGTTACAGCTATTCATATGAAGTTGTACAAAATAGCTTTCTTTCGCCAAGACAGTGCGTTTCTCACTGTTACATGCATTTGAATGGGGAACTCGACCGAAACAAAGTATAAGTTTTCATTATGTGAATAACTTGGAAATCTTAGCTCAAACAGCTGCAAAACCTGTTTTCCCAGCACGGAGACCTTGAGTTCTATAATATAAGGCCATAAACATGTTTGTCTGAGTCTTCTATCAAAAGTTACAGCTATTTCTATGAAGTTGTACAAAAACTTTTTCTTTCGCCAAGACAGTGCGTTTCTCACTGTTACATGCATTTGAATGGGGAACTCGACCGAAACAAAGTATAGGTTTTCATTATGTGAATAACTTGGAAATCTTAGCTCAAACAGCTGCAAAACCTGTTTTCCCAGCACGGAGACCTTGAGTTCTATAAGATAAAGCCATAAACATGTTTGTCTGAGTCTTCTATCAAAAGTTACAGCTATTTATATGAAGTTATACAAAAACGCTTTCTTTCGCCAAGACAGTGCGTTTCTCACTGTTACATGCATTTGAATGGGGAACTCCACCGAAACAAAGTATAGGTTTTCATTATGTGAATAACTTGGAAATCTTAGCTCAAACAGCTGCAAAACCTGTTTTCCCAGCACGGAGACCTTGAGTTCTATAAGATAAAGCCATAAACATGTGTATCCGAGTCTTCTATCAAAAGTTACAGCTATTTATATGAAGTTGTACAAAAACGCTTTCTTTCGCCAAGACAGTGCGTTTCTCACTGTTACATGCATTTGAATGGGGAACTCCACCGAAACAAAGTATAGGTTTTCATTATGTGAATAACTTGGAAATCTTAGCTCAAACAGCTGCAAAACCTGTTTTCCCAGCACTGGAACCTTGAGTTCTATAATATAAGGCCATAAACATGTTTGTCTGAGTCTTCTATCAAAAGTTACAGCTATTTCTATGAAGTTGTACAAAAACTTTTTCTTTCGCCAAGACAGTGCGTTTCTCGCTGTTACATGCATTTGAATGGGGAACTCCACCGAAACAAAGTATAGGTTTTCATTATGTGAATAACTTGGAAATCTTAGCTCAAACAGCTGCAAAACCTGTTTTCCCAGCACGGAGACCTTGAGTTCTATAAGATAAAGCCATAAACATGTTTGTCTGAGTCTTCTATCAAAAGTTACAGCTATTTATATGAAGTTATACAAAAACGCTTTCTTTCGCCAAGACAGTGCGTTTCTCACTGTTACATGCATTTGAATGGGGAACTCCACCGAAACAAAGTATAGGTTTTCATTATGTGAATAACTTGGAAATCTTAGCTCAAACAGCTGCAAAACCTGTTTTCCCAGCACGGAGACCTTGAGTTCTATAAGATAAAGCCATAAACATGTTTGTCTGAGTCTTCTATCAAAAGTTACAGCTATTTATATGAAGTTGTACAAAAACGCTTTCTTTCGCCAAGACAGTGCGTTTCTCACTGTTACATGCATTTGAATGGGGAACTCCACCGAAACAAAGTATAGGTTTTCATTATGTGAATAACTTGGAAATCTTAGCTCAAACAGCTGCAAAACCTGTTTTCCCAGCACTGGAACCTTGAGTTCTATAATATAAGGCCATAAACATGTTTGTCTGAGTCTTCTATCAAAAGTTACAGCTATTTCTATGAAGTTGTACAAAAACTTTTTCTTTCGCCAAGACAGTGCGTTTCTCACTGTTACATGCATTTCAATGGGGAACTCGACCGAAACAAAGTATAGGTTTTCATTATGTGAATAACTTGGAAATCTTAGCTCAAACAGCTGCAAAACCTGTTTTCCCAGCACGGAGACCTTGAGTTCTATAAGATAAAGCCATAAACATGTTTGTCTGAGTCTTCTATCAAAAGTTACAGCTATTTATATGAAGTTATACAAAAACGCTTTCTTTCGCCAAGACAGTGCGTTTCTCACTGTTACATGCATTTGAATGGGGAACTCCACCGAAACAAAGTATAGGTTTTCATTATGTGAATAACTTGGAAATCTTAGCTCAAACAGCTGCAAAACCTGTTTTCCCAGCACGGAGACCTTGAGTTCTATAAGATAAAGCCATAAACATGTGTATCCGAGTCTTCTATCAAAAGTTACAGCTATTCATATGAAGTTGTACAAAATAGCTTTCTTTCGCCAAGACAGTGCGTTTCTCACTGTTACATGCATTTGAATGGGGAACTCGACCGAAACAAAGTATAAGTTTTCATTATGTGAATAACTTTGAAATCTTAGCTCAAACAGCTGCAAAACCTGTTTTCCCAGCACGGAGACCTTGAGTTCTATAATATAAGGCCATAAACATGTTTGTCTGAGTCTTCTATCAAAAGTTACAGCTATTTCTATGAAGTTGTACAAAAACTTTTTCTTTCGCCAAGACAGTGCGTTTCTCACTGTTACATGCATTTGAATGGGGAACTCCACCGAAACAAAGTATAGGTTTTCATTATGTGAATAACTTGGAAATCTTAGCTCAAACAGCTGCAAAACCTGTTTTCCCAGCACGGAGACCTTGAGTTCTATAAGATAAAGCCATAAACATGTTTGTCTGAGTCTTCTATCAAAAGTTACAGCTATTTATATGAAGTTATACAAAAACGCTTTCTTTCGCCAAGACAGTGCGTTTCTCACTGTTACATGCATTTGAATGGGGAACTCGACCGAAACAAAGTATAGGTTTTCATTATGTGAATAACTTGGAAATCTTAGCTCAATTAGGGGCCGCTAGGGAAAAACACGGTGATGCCGGGTCAGGTTAGGGTCGGTTAGGGAAAAACGTGGTTAGGTTTCCGTAGCGGAAACCTAACCACGTTAGGGTCCGCTAGGGGAAAACACGGTGACATCGGGTCATGTTTTCCGCCCACCACCTCCTTTTATGTTCCTTATTTCCTAACCTGGCTCGTTTTTCTGATCTGACCAATAACGGGTCAGACCGTTTTTTTTGTTTTTTTTTCTGTATGGGACCATCATGTTTTTTCACAACATTCATAACAACACACTTTCATCGACACAACCAGCAATGATTCATGCACAGCACAGCCATTCAAACGGCATTCACTCCTTCATAATGTAGCCGGATGGGCTACTCTACTCGCCTTTCTTTTTCTCTCTTTCTCGCTCTGCTACCGCAGCAGAGTGAAGCTGACCCCCCACCCACTTGAAACGTAAAGGCAAATAGGCGGAGCGGTTAGTGCTACGTTTGTGCAGATTTGTGCAGGTAAAATTAGCGTTTGTGCTGCTACAGTTTTTGAGATATTAAACATTATTTTATAGGTCATTCAAAGGTCACCATCCCCCCAGACTGCTCCAAAACGGGCCAAAATGGTCTACTTTTTTAGTGCTACGTTTGTGCTGATTTGTGCAGGTAATATTAGCGTTTGTGCTGCTACAGTATCTGAGATATTAAAAGTTATATTTTTTGCTGATGACATCACCATCCTCCCAGACTGCTCCAAAACGGGCCAAAATGGTCTACTTTTTTAGTGCTACGTTTGTGCTGATTTGTGCAGGTAAAATTAGCGTTTGTTCTGCTCTGGTTTCCGAGATATTAAACATTATTTTATAGGTCATTCAAAGGTCACCATCCCCCCAGACTGCTCCAAAACAAACCAAAATGGTCTACTTTTTTAGTGCTAGGTTTGTGCAGATTTGTGCAGGTAAAATTATCGTTTGTGCTGCTATGATTTGAGATATTCTGTTATGGTTTACTGCTGAAAAATGACCTTTCACTTTGTGTGTCCACTTGTTCAATAAAGTTCTGTTAAAAAACCCTCTTGTTGTATTTAATCAGCTAAATTTGTAATGAGTGTATTTTTTTTTTAACTTCAATTTCTTTACTTCAATCACTTTTTGTTCATAAAACCACGATGCAAATGCTTGAGTATTTTCTTTTTTTTTTTAGAGTGGATTAAAAAAACTTTATTGAAAACTACATTTGAACATTTTACACTCCCATGACCACTTTTTGAGAAACGAACAAGCTCGCAGTCTTTTGCATCAAATACACATTTTCTGGCGGAAAAAACTATTATTTGGCATTACTGTGTCTGAAGGATTCTTAGAACAGCGTTCATCTGATTTCTGAACAAGGTAAGCTTACATTTAAAATACTGAGATTTTAGTTACTGAGTTAATACATGATATAGCTAACTGTTTGGATCAAAAGGATTTTTTTTCAATGTTAAACATTTTCAAAAATGTCCAAGAAAAAAGTTTCTAAAGCACTTTAAAACATGTAGCACACTGGACTAAAGTGCTGTACAGTACATAGGTTAAATAGTCAGACTCTTTAATAAACTCACAAATTCAATAGCTCCATCTTAAAAACAATAATTCCACAAAATATGAAAGTGTAGATTGGTGGAGAGCTTGGGGGAGGGGTTGCTCCTGGCTGTATATATAGTTCAGAAATCACGTTTTGCTCCATCATAATCATAGTGTGTTTTTTGTTTTGTTTTTTTTTTTGTTTTTTTTGTTTTTAAAGATGCCTCGAAAGCCATCTGTAGACAAGGTTTCCATTTTTGCAATTCTTTGCAATTCAAAAGAGGCCATAGTCCAAAATGGCAAAATAGCCACTCCAGCTGCATCAGTCTGGAAAGAGCTGAGTCAGCAGCTAGAAGACAAGATGTCAGCAAAGGCCCTGTACACTTTTGTGAAGCTAAATAGACACAACATCTGGTCAGCTTTGGAAATCAGTGATCAGGAAAGTAATAGTGAAGGAGAGTTAGATTCACATTGCATTTCTCCTGGACAAGAAAACTGTCAAGCTTTTGAACTAGAAGTCCCTTTTGAGGACTGGGTTAAATTTATTCCTGAAAAGGTTGAATACAATGACAAGTTTTCTCCTACCCAAAAAAGGGAATACACAATTTTGAAACCTGGCACTTGGACTCATATCATCAACGATCTTATATGGAAGAAGATCAAAAATACATGTACACTTGTGTTCCGTAGAGCAAAGGTCCATCCAATTGTCAACAATAATTATCTGGACATCAGAGGCGACTGTAAGGAGTGTCATGGGCAGTTAGAAATGTCATGTGACAGACAGCCAGCAATTAATAGTCCAATAGTACTCCAGTGTTTCATGAGAAATACAGATTTCTCCCTGCACACTGTCCACTCCAAGCGGTTCATGTCTGGAAACCTGGGTGATCGCTAAAGAGCTGTGTGAGGGCAGAATGGAACCAGCTGTATGGAGTTCGCTCGTGACTGCTTTAAGTCATACAGAATAGATATCAGAGCCTTAAACAGGCCGACTTCTGCTAAATGGGTCAAACTGGGCAGAAAGTATACAAACACATAACATCCTTATAGAATATGATGTAACACTATAGATCAACTTACCTCAGAATATATAAAGCATATAAACAATTACAGAAATATGATACAACAAACACAGCAGTACTACTAATCCAAAATACTCAAAGCTTCATAGAACTGAAACAAACATTTATTTTTAGTTCCATTCTGCTGCTGATACATACTTTATTTTTCTGAACATTAAACTTGTTGCTTCCTTTCATAGTGTGTAACCTGAATGCCCTGGGTACTTTCTCCCACACTGAAAACACTGGAATGATCAAATTATTTGAACATAAGACTGATTCAGGACAGACAATTAGTTATTTTAAACTTTCCTAGCAGTCCTTCACAAACAGGGAACAGTCTGTCTATTCTCTCCATCTGTCAGCTGCTGCTGACTCTTCCTCCTCCTCTTCCTCACATACTGCTGAGATTGTCCTGGTGGATCATCAGGGGTGCAAAACCTCACAGATGATATGCAGCAGTGGGTCCCTCAGTCTGTCCTCACTCTGGACACTTGCAGTTGTCACACATGGAAATCAAATGTGTGATAAGCTGCAGGATTCAAACACAAGTGTAACTTATAAATACATGTTCATACTTTTATTCCACAATCAGAGAGAAAGAAAAAGAGAGAGAGTGCAGGACAGACAGACAGGTGACAGTCTCAGGTGTACACACTGCTACAAAACAGCACCAGAGAAGGAGGATTTAGTGTTTGTGTTATTACGAGTGCTAAACAAGAAGAGTTCCCAGATGGTACAGTGGACATATGTGTGACTCCTGTGATTAAAGCATCTTTCTTTCAGCTTAAGGAGTGAACCGTCAGCTGACTGACATGACTAACTTTAATTACGCATAAAATCATCACATTCTCTGTAAGATTAAAGTCAGCTATTCAACGGTGAATATTTTGAAGTAAAGGCTTTAAAACCAAGTTAGTACAAACATCGCTAATGTCACATAACTTTCCCGACATGTTGCCAACAGTAATGTTTTAATGTTCTTCATTATAAAAACATTTGCGCTTAAATAAGTGACATAATATTCAGTACTTACTTCTGAAAGTTTACTCTTTGTCCGCTCCGCTTCTGCCGTTTTTTAAATTATCCACACCACCGCCGCACTATGAAGTCTGGGATATGTTGGGCCATGAAGGCTACACCGACCCATCCTTAAAATTCAAGGAAATTAAGGACGCATTTGAGGGCCGCATTTCGAGCAGCCTTTGAATTGGGACAGTCTTCGGCTGTGTCCCAATTAACAGACTGCACGCTTGAAGTATGCATTTTAAGTGCGGTTACGTCACCGCCACGCGACGACGGCTGTCCCAATTCGAAGTGTACTTCAAATGCATACTCCAAATGCGCCGTCGATTTCCCCAAATATCAAGCGTGGTCCGGTGCACGCTTCGTGGTCCCATATATCCCACAATTCATAGCGTGGCGGTGGGTGTGGATAATTTTTCCGCAAAATACGGCAGAAGGGAGCAGCTGAAGAGGGTTTTTTTTTTTCCAAACTTTATTGAAATCATAAAGCGAACAGTCAGTCATTCCAGTTCAGTTTGTACATACAAGGCAAATAAGAGTAATGAAATAAGAAGGATAAATAAATAAAGGATAAAAAAAGAAAAAAAAGGGGGGGGAGTGTGACAGACTTCATAACAACTTTGTACTTGAAAGTTGTGACAGCTCATTCGTTAAACATTTCTGAATGAATTTCAATCAATGATAAACCTTTTTTATTGGAAGTTAATTTAAGAGAGTGTAAGTAATATTCAATTTCAATCAAAAACAAATTAAATGATGGGGTTGAGTTTTGAAATTTACATTTATGTATATGGAATTTCCCTAATAAGATGGAGCGGCCGAAGAGTGAACTGTCAAAAGTACTGAATATGACGTCACTTATTTATGTGCGAATGTTTAATAATTAAAGTCAGTGTCATGGTCCGGGTGTGTGCCAGTGTGTCTCCCTCCGAGCCGGCGTCTCCACCCCTGGGAGGGGCCTCAGTGTTTTTGCTGATCGCTGACATCTGTGGGTAATTAGCCGGGGGACTCATAAGGCCAGCGTTCTCAATCTCTCTTCGCCAGATTCTCTGCTAAACATCAGTCAGTGCAGGCCACCACCATAATTTCCTTACGTGTTTTTTTGTGAATCACCTTTGCTTCACTGTATGTTTGTTTTTTGTGCGCCTCCCTTTTTCAGCTACACCTAACTGTTAAACCCCTGGCGAAGAGCTTCTACTTGGATGCTGGACCTTCTGGCAGTCCCTCAGGCTACCACCAAAACTACCTACCTGCCTCTCTGCCTCCACGCCAGGAGTTTTTGGATTTACACACCCGGATTACTCCCCCTCTATGTCATCTCCGACCTCCGTTGGCAAGTACGCAGTACGAAGGAGGATTTTAAGCCAAACAACATATTCATATGCCTCCTTATCTATGTTTGAACATTTGCATTCTGTTACAGTGACCCCGACCTTTTCCTGGACCTTTTGTGACTTGCTTTCCAGTCCAATCCCCGGAATAGCTGTCCTTTCTGACCCGGACCAGATCATTATTTAGTTAACGTCTACGCTCACCTTTTGTTTATGAATATTTTGTGTGCACATTAAACATTATTCTTAAAATATATTTACGAGCTGTTCGGCGTCTTGCGTTTGAGTCCTGTCACTCGTCTGAAACGGTCCCGGCCGTAACAGTCAGTCATATATCCACAAACACAACACGCTGAAGGTCAGTGATATATGTATATGTGTGTGTATATATATATATATATATATATATATATATATATATATATATGTGTATATATATATATATATATATATATACACAGTTAAGTGCGAGAGGAACTGACCTGAAAGATAGGATCATGGCCAAGCTTGAAACCTGGATCCCCCGTAGCCGGTTACCAAGATTACGTGAAGTACCCTCAGAAGGTCTGCTAGATGATGTTAATGCAGCACTACGGACGATACCTACAACCACGATTACCGACACTAACAAGCTGATCTACAATACGGCAGCAGTGATCAGTGAGATGCTTGGCTACAAGTTGAACAGCCACAAGGGGCAGTACCCTCCATGGAGAAGGAGGCTAGAGGGCAAGATCAAAGTAGCACGGAGGGAGGTTAGCCAACTAACGGAGTTGCAGAAAGGTGCGACAAAGAAGGTGCATAAGAAATACAGCAAGCTGTCCATACCTGAGGCCTTAGAAACTGCCAAGCAAAGACTCACAGCCTTGGCCAGCCGCTTGAGAAGGTACACCAGAGAGATAGAAGGCAGGAGAATAAACCAGCTGTTCTCCACAGAACCAGCAAAGGTGTACTCTCAGTGGCAAGGGAACAATAAGAGAACAGCACCACCAAGGCTGGAGACCGAGCAATACTGGAAGAGCATATGGGAGAAGGACGCAACCCATAACGGCAATGCTCAGTGGCTAGTGGATCTGAGGGCAGACCACAGCAACCTCCCCGAACAGGATCCAGTAACCATCACAGTGGCAGATATCCAAGAAAGGGTCTCCAGTATGAAGAGTTGGACAGCACCAGGGCCCGACATGGTTCACGCCTACTGGCTGAAGAAGCTGACTGCACTCCACGAGCGTCTGGCAGCACAAATGAACCAGCTGCTAGTTAACGAGAGACACCCGGAATGGCTAACTGAAGGCCGGACGGTCCTGATCCCCAAGGACCCCAAGAAGGGACCGGTCCCCTCCAACTACCGACCAATAACCTGCCTCAGTACTACATGGAAGCTCCTGTCAGGCATCATATCGGCTAAGATGAACAGGCACATGGGTCAATACATGAGCGGGACACAGAAAGGAATTGGCAAGAATACCAGAGGCGCAAAACACCAGCTACTGGTAGACAGAACAATCAGCCGAGACTGCAAGACCAGACTGACCAACCTGTGCACTGCCTGGATTGATTACAAGAAGGCCTATGACTCAATGCCCCACAGCTGGATACTGGAATGCCTAGAATTGTACAAGATCAATGGGACCCTAAGAGCCTTCATCAGGAACTCAATGGGGATGTGGCGTACAACACTAGAGGCCAACTCCAAGCCCATAGCACAAGTCACCATCAAGTGCGGGATCTACCAAGGAGATGCTCTGTCCCCACTGCTGTTCTGCATAGGCCTGAACCCCCTCAGTGAGATCATTAACAAGACTGGCTACGGATACCGACTACAGAACGGAGCAGTTGTCAGCCACCTCCTGTACATGGATGACATCAAGCTGTATGCCAAGAGTGAACGAGACATCGATTCACTGATCCACACTACCAGGCTATACAGCAATGACATTGGAATGTCGTTCGGACTGGAGAAGTGTAGTCGGATGGTAACAAAGAGAGGGAAGGTAGTCAGAACTGAGGGGATTGAACTACCAGAAGGCAACATTGCAGACATAGAGGACAGTTACAAGTACCTGGGGATCCCGCAGGCGAATGGGAACCATGAAGAGGCCGCTAGAAAAGCTGCAACCACCAAGTACCTGCAGAGGGTCAGGCAAGTCCTGAGGAGTCAGCTGAATGGTAAGAACAAGATCCGGGCCATCAACACCTATGCCCTGCCCGTGATCAGGTACCCTGCTGGGGTAATAGGCTGGCCAAAGGAGGAGATAGAAGCCACTGACATAAAGACAAGAAAGCTCCTTACCATGCATGGAGGGTTTCACCCCAAGTCCAGCACCCTGAGGCTGTACGCTAAGCGGAAGGAAGGGGGCCGGGGACTGGTGAGTGTCAGCACCACAGTCCAGGATGAGACAACGAACATCCAAGAATACATTGGGAAGATGGCCCCAACTGACCGAGTGCTCAGTGAATACCTCAGGCAGCAGAAACCCAAGAAAGAGGAGGGAGACGAGGAACCATCATGGAAGGACAGGCCCCTGCACGGTATGTACCACCGGCAGATAGAGGGGGTGGCTGATATCCAGAAATCCTACCAGTGGCTGGACAAAGCTGGACTGAAAGACAGCACAGAGGCACTAATCATGGCAGCACAAGAACAAGCTCTGAGCACAAGATCCATAGAGGCTGGGGTCTATCACACCAGGCAAGACCCCAGGTGCAGGCTGTGTAAAGATGCCCCAGAGACAATCCAGCACATAACAGCAGGGTGCAAGATGCTAGCAGGCAAGGCATACATGGAACGCCATAACCAAGTGGCCGGCATAGTGTACAGGAACATCTGTGCCGAGTATAACCTGGAAGTCCCGAGGTCAAAATGGGAGATGCCCCCAAGGGTGGTGGAGAATGACCGAGCTAAGATCCTGTGGGACTTCCAGATACAGACGGACAAAATGGTGGTGGCTAACCAACCGGACATAGTGGTGGTAGATAAACAGAAGAAGACGGCCGTAGTGATCGATGTAGCGGTTCCGAATGACAGCAATATCAGGAAGAAGGAACACGAGAAGCTGGAGAAATACCAAGGGCTCAGAGAAGAGCTCGAGAGGATGTGGAGGGTGAAGGTAACGGTGGTCCCCGTGGTAATCGGAGCACTAGGTGCGGTGACTCCCAAGCTAGGCGAGTGGCTCCAGCAGATCCCGGGAACAACATCGGAGATCTCTGTCCAGAAGAGCGCAGTCCTGGGAACAGCTAAGATACTGCGCAGGACCCTCAAGCTCCCAGGCCTCTGGTAGAGGACCCGAGCTTGAAGGATAAACCGCCCGCAGGGGCGTGCTGGGTGTAAAAAGTATATATGTATATATATGTGTATGTATGTATATATGTGTATATATATATATATGTATATATATGTGTATGTATGTATATATGTGTATATATATATATATATATATGTATATATATATATATATATATATATATATATATATATATATATATATATATGTATATGTATAAAAACACCCAGCACGCCCCTGCGGGCGGTTTATCCTTCAAGCTCGGGTTCTCTACCAGAGGCCTGGGAGCTTGAGGGTCCTGCGCAGTATCTTAGCTGTTCCCAGGACTGCGCTCTTCTGGACAGAGATCTCCGATGTTATTCCCGGGATCTGCTGGAGCCACTCGCCGAGCTTGGGAGTCACCGCACCTAGTGCTTCGTGCACAGCCTTATTAGATTCTGGTTCTGAACAGAATTTAATCAGTCTCGATCTCGCTGAACGATTAGGCGTTCCGCTCGTGCGCCTTGAGCCGCCCATTCCAGTTAGAGCGATTAATAACCAGGTTTTCACTAGAATTTCTTTTCGCACTGGTCCAGTGTCACTGTGCACTTCGGGGAATCATAGGGAAAAACTCACCTTTTTTGTCCTCGATTCACCTGATACTCCGCTCACTTTGGGTTATCCCTGGCTGTGCTTACACAATCCGCACTTGGATTGGGAGGGGCAAAGGGTTGTCAGCTGGAGCCCTTTTTGCCACTCCAATTGTCTGACTTCCGCCCGTTTTCCCGGCCCGGGGGAGGCTACGGGGACTGACGAATATGTCCCCGATCTCTCAGGGGTGCCGCCTGAGTATCATGATTTGCGGGAGGTATTCAGTAAGATCAAAGCGCAGTCCCTACCGCCCCATCGCCCTTATGACTGTGCGATTGATTTGCTCCCCGGAGCGTCCCTGCCCAAGAGCCGGTTATATAGTATCTCTAGGCCTGAACGTGCTGCGATGGAGGAGTATATTAGGGATTCACTAGCGGCTGGGTTAATCCGTCCGTCTTCGTCCCCCGTGGCGGCGGGGGGTTTTTTTGTAGACAAGAAGGATGGGTCTCTTCGGCCGTGTATTGATTTCAGGGGCTTGAATGACGTCACTGTTAAAAATAAGTATCCCTTGCCACTCATTAGCTCCGCTGTTGAATCGCTACAGGGTGCCACGGTGTTCACTAAGTTAGATCTTCGCAATGCTTATCATTTGGTGCGAATCCGTCAGGGAGACGAGTGGAAGACCGCGTTTAACACCCCCCTGGGTCATTTCGAGTATCTCGTTATGCCTTTCGGTTTAACGAACGCTCCAGCGGTGTTTCAGGCCCTAATAAATGACGTCCTGCGGGATTTCCTCGACCGTTTTGTGTTCGTCTATTTAGATGACATTCTTATTTTTTCTAAGTCTTTGGCTGAGCATCATTCACATGTCCGTGCTGTCCTTCAACGCCTCTTGGAAAACAGACTGTATGCCAAGGCTGAGAAATGTGAGTTTCATTTGACATCGGTCTCTTTCCTGGGATACATCTTGGCAGGGGGGCAGGTGAAGACGGATCCGGCTAAGGTGAAGGCGGTCACTGACTGGCCTGTGCCTTCTACTCGCAAGCAACTCCAGGGGTTTTTGGGATTTGCGAATTTCTATCGTCGGTTTATAAGGAACTACAGTCTAGTGGCGGCTCCGCTTACACGCCTTACCTCTACGAAGCTTCCGTTCGGCTGGTCCGCCGAAGCTGACAGCGCATTCACGGAGCTGAAACATCTGTTTTCTACTGCGCCCATCCTCGCTCAACCCGATCCGTCTAAGGCTTTTATTGTGGAGGTGGATGCTTCTGATGTGGGGGTGGGGGCTGTGCTTTCACAACGTGCCGGCCCCTCCTCTAAGCTGCGGCCGTGCGCCTTTTTCTCTCGGCGGCTTTCACCAGCGGAACGGAACTATGATGTGGGGGACCGGGAGCTGCTTGCCGTTAAGTTGGCGTTGGAGGAGTGGCGTCATCATCTGGAAGGCGCGGCGCTACCGTTCCTGGTGTGGACGGATCATAAGAACTTGACGTACCTACGCGGTGCGAAGAGGTTGAATGCACGTCAAGCTCGTTGGTCGCTGTTTTTCGCACGTTTTAACTTTTCCATTTCCTATCGCCCGGGTTCCAGAAACACCAAACCGGATGCCCTCTCTCGGCAGTTTGACTCTGAGACGGGTCCGGCGGAGTTTTCCACCATTCTTCCGGCCGGCTGTACGGTGGGAGCTATTACCTGGGAGGTGGAGGACGCCATCGACCGGGGCCTCCGGACGGAACCGGATCCGGGCACGGGACCGCCTAACCGGCGTTTTGTTCCCGCGGCTGCTCGCTCCAAGGTACTGGAATGGGTGCACGCTTCGAGGTTTGCGTGTCACCCGGGCAGGGGCAGGACGACTTCTATGGTTAAGAGACATTTTTGGTGGGCCACTCTGGATAAAGATGTTCGGGAGTATGTGGCTGCGTGCCCTGTGTGTGTCAGGTGTAAGTCGCGTACTCACCGTCCTGCTGGGCTGTTGCAGCCGTTGTCTACGCCTCATCGCCCTTGGTCCCACATCGCCCTGGATTTTGTTACGGGACTCCCGGTTTCGGCTGGGAAGACCACTATTCTCTCGGTCGTGGATCGGTTTTCTAAGGCTGCTCATTTCGTCGCTTTGGAGAAGTTGCCCACTGCGGCTGAGACGTCTACGTTGTTGTTGGACCATGTTTTTCGGCTTCATGGCATTCCTGTGGAAATAGTTTCGGACAGGGGTCCGCAGTTCTCGTCCCAGGTTTGGGGTTCTTTTTGCGCTGCTTTGGGGGCCAGGCCTTGTCTGACCTCTGGTTACCATCCTCAGACGAACGGCCAGACGGAACGTTTAAATCAGGAGCTGGAGGCCGCGCTCCGCTGTGTGACCTGTCATAACCCTGCGACTTGGGCCTCGTATCTGCCGTGGGTGGAATATGCCCACAACTCCTTGGTTTCGTCTGCTACTGGGTTGTCACCGTTTGAGGCCTCTTTGGGTTATCAGCCGCCCCTGTTTCCGGTGGAGGAGGCTGATCTTGCTGTCCCCTCGGTCCAGCATCATCTACAGCGCTGCCGTCGGGTCTGGTCTCGTACGCGGGAGGCGCTGTTGCGAGCTGTGGCTCGCCAACGTCGCTGTGCCGACCGTCGCCGGTCTCCTGCGCCTGTTTACTCACCGGGACAAAAGGTGTGGCTCGCCGCGAAGGACATCCCTCTCAGGGCATCCCTCTCAGGGCATCCTCCCGCAAGTTGTCTCCTCGTTACATCGGCCCCTATTCTGTGGACAGGGTCCTCAGCCCTTCGGCTGTCAAGCTCCGTTTGCCTGCTGCCTTGCGGGTTCACCCGGTCTTTCACGTTTCTCAGGTGAAGCCGGTGGTGTCTAGTCGTCTGTGCCCGCCTCCGGTGCCCCCGCCTCCCGCCCGGCTCATTGACGGGCATCCTGCGTTTTCTGTCCGGCGCATTCTGGATGTGCGGCGGCGGGGTAGGGGGCTGAAGTTTTTGGTGGACTGGGAGGGTTATGGGCCGGAGGAGCGTTCTTGGGTTCCTCGTTCTTTGATGCTTGACTCTGTGATGGTTTCTGATTTTCTTAGGTCACGTCGTGGGGCAGGTGCTGGTCGGCCGCCGGGTGGCGTCCCTTGAGGGGGGGGTACTGTCATGGTCCGGGTGTGTGCCAGTGTGTCTCCCTCCGAGCCGGCGTCTCCACCCCTGGGAGGGGCCTCAGTGTTTTTGCTGATCGCTGACATCTGTGGGTAATTAGCCGGGGGACTCATAAGGCCAGCGTTCTCAATCTCTCTTCGCCAGATTCTCTGCTAAACATCAGTCAGTGCAGGCCACCACCATAATTTCCTTACGTGTTTTTTTGTGAATCACCTTTGCTTCACTGTATGTTTGTTTTTTGTGCGCCTCCCTTTTTCAGCTACACCTAACTGTTAAACCCCTGGCGAAGAGCTTCTACTTGGATGCTGGACCTTCTGGCAGTCCCTCAGGCTACCACCAAAACTACCTACCTGCCTCTCTGCCTCCACGCCAGGAGTTTTTGGATTTACACACCCGGATTACTCCCCCTCTATGTCATCTCCGACCTCCGTTGGCAAGTACGCAGTACGAAGGAGGATTTTAAGCCAAACAACATATTCATATGCCTCCTTATCTATGTTTGAACATTTGCATTCTGTTACAGTGACCCCGACCTTTTCCTGGACCTTTTGTGACTTGCTTTCCAGTCCAATCCCCGGAATAGCTGTCCTTTCTGACCCGGACCAGATCATTATTTAGTTAACGTCTACGCTCACCTTTTGTTTATGAATATTTTGTGTGCACATTAAACATTATTCTTAAAATATATTTACGAGCTGTTCGGCGTCTTGCGTTTGAGTCCTGTCACTCGTCTGAAACGGTCCCGGCCGTAACAGTCAGTCATATATCCACAAACACAACACGCTGAAGGTCAGTGATATATGTATATGTGTGTGTGTATATATATATATATATATATATATATATATATATATATATATATATATATATATATATATATATGTGTGTGTATATATATATATATATGTATATATATGTGTATGTATGTATATATGTGTATATATATATATATGTATATATATATATATATATATATATGTATATGTATAAAAACACCCAGCACGCCCCTGCGGGCGGTTTATCCTTCAAGCTCGGGTTCTCTACCAGAGGCCTGGGAGCTTGAGGGTCCTGCGCAGTATCTTAGCTGTTCCCAGGACTGCGCTCTTCTGGACAGAGATCTCCGATGTTATTCCCGGGATCTGCTGGAGCCACTCGCCGAGCTTGGGAGTCACCGCACCTAGTGCTCCGATTACCACGGGGACCACCATTACCTTCACCCTCCACATCCTCTCGAGCTCTTCTCTGAGCCCTTGGTATTTCTCCAGCTTCTCGTGTTCCTTCTTCCTGATATTGCTGTCATTCGGAACCGCTACATCGATCACTACGGCTGTCTTCTTCTGTTTGTCTACCACCACTATGTCCGGTTGGTTAGCCATCACCATTTTGTCCGTCTGTATCTGGAAGTCCCACAAGATCTTAGCTCGGTCATTCTCCACCACCCTTGGGGGCATCTCCCATTTTGACCTCGGGACTTCCAGGTTATACTGTACACTATGCCGGCCATTTGGTTATGGCGTTCCATGTATGCCTTGCCTGCTAGCATCTTGCACCCTGCTGTTATGTGCTGGATTGTCTCTGGGGCATCTTTACACAGCCTGCACCTGGGGTCTTGCCTGGTGTGATAGACCCCAGCCTCTATGGATCTTGTACTCAGAGCTTGTTCTTGTGCTGCCATGATTAGTGCCTCTGTGCTGTCTTTCAGTCCAGCTTTGTCCAGCCACTGGTAGGATTTCTGGATATCAGCCACCTCCTCTATCTGCCGATGGTACATACCGTGCAGGGGCCTGTCCTTCCATGATGGTTCCTCGTCTCCCTCCTCTTTCTTGGGTTTCTGCTGCCTGAGGTATTCACTGAGCACTCGGTCAGTTGGGGCCATCTTCCCGATGTATTCTTGGATGTTCGTTGTCTCATCCTGGACTGTGGTGCTGACACTCACCAGTCCCCGGCCCCCTTCCTTCCGCTTAGCGTACAGCCTCAGGGTGCTGGACTTGGGGTGAAACCCTCCATGCATGGTAAGGAGCTTTCTTGTCTTTATGTCAGTGGCTTCTATCTCCTCCTTTGGCCAGCCTATTACCCCAGCAGGGTACCTGATCACGGGCAGGGCGTACGTGTTGATGGCCCGGATCTTGTTCTTACCATTCAGCTGACTCCTCAGGACTTGCCTGACCCTCTGCAGGTACTTGGTGGTTGCAGCCTTTCTAGCGGCCTCTTCATGGTTCCCATTTGCCTGCGGGATCCCCAGGTACTTGTAACTGTCCTCTATGTCTGCAATGTTGCCTTCTGGTAGTTCAATCCCCTCAGTTCTGACTACCTTCCCTCTCTTTGTTACCATCCGACTACACTTCTCCAGTCCGAACGACATTCCAATGTCATTGCTGTATAGCCTGGTAGTGTGGTGTTAGTGTTAATGATCTCACTGAGGGGGTTCAGGCCTATGCAGAACAGCAGTGGGGACAGAGCATCTCCTTGGTAGATCCCGCACTTGATGGTGACTTGTGTTATGGGCTTGGAGTTGGCCTCTAGTGTTGTACGCCACATCCCCATTGAGTTCCTGATGAAGGCTCTTAGGGTCCCATTGATCTTGTACAATTCTAGGCATTCCAGTATCCAGCTGTGGGGCATTGAGTCATAGGCCTTCTTGTAATCAATCCAGGCAGTGCACAGGTTGGTCAGTCTAGTCTTGCAGTCTCGGCTGACTGTTCTGTCTACCAGTAGCTGGTGTTTTGCGCCTCTGGTATTCTTGCCAATTCCTTTCTGTGTCCCACTCATGTATTGACCCATGTGCCTGTTCATCTTAGCCGATATGATGCCTGACAGGAGCTTCCATGTAGTACTGAGGCAGGTTATTGGTCGGTAGTTGGAGGGGACCGGTCCCTTCTTGGGGTCCTTGGGGATCAGGACCGTCTGACCTTCGGTTAGCCATTCCGGGTGTCTCTCGTTAACTAGCAGCTGGTTCATTTGTGCTGCCAGACGCTCGTGGAGTGCAGTCAGCTTCTTTAGCCAGTAGGCGTGAACCATGTAGGGCCCTGGTGATGTCCAACTCTTCATATCTGCCACTGTGATGGTTACTGGACCCTGTTCAGGGAGGTCGCTGTGGTCTGCCCTCAGATCCACTAGCCACTTAGCATTGCCGTTATGGGTTGCGTCCTTCTCCCATATGTTCTTCCAGTATTGCTCCGTCTCCAGCCTTGGTGGTGCTGTTCTCTTATTGTTGCCTTGCCACTGAGAGTACACCTTTGCTGGTTCTGTGGAGAACAGCTGCCCACAATGAAGGGTCTGCAGCGACGATGTTGGGTCTTTGCTCTTTGCATACTGCGAAGATGGCCTTCCAAAAGACGTCCTTCTGGCCCGGGTGACGAGCTCTGCGTCCTTCAAATACAGGGCGGGGGTTAATAGGCAGGCAGATTTTCATCGCTGCGCTGAAAAGAATTAGTGCAATTCAGAGCACGCGCCCATTCGGCCCGAGGCGACTTGGCGGTAATCATTTGAGGTGAAGGAAGGGGTCACCGCATGCTTTGCTGGCCACTGAAGAGTAACTCGCATGACTTTTGCAGCTCTTCAGCAATTTGCAGCTTTCAAACAGGAAGTGAGAATCCTCTCAATGAAAAAAACCCCAGCAGCATCATTGTCCACAATGAAGGGTCTGCACCGACGATGTTGGGTCTTTGCTCTTTGAATACGGCGAAGATGGCCTTCCAAAAGACGTCCTTCTGGCCCGGGTGCCGAGCGCTGCGTCCTTCAAATACAGGGCGGGGGTTAATAGGCAGGCAGATTTTCATCGCTGCGCTGAAAAGAATTAGTGCAATTCAGAGCACGTGCCCATTCGGCCCGAGGCGACTTGGCGGTAATCATTTGAGGTGAAGGAAGGGGTCACCGCATGCTTTGCTGGCCACTGAAGAGTAACTCGCATGACTTTTGCAGCTCTTCAGCAATTTGCAGCTTTCAAACAGGAAGTGAGAATCCTCTCAATGAAAAAAACCCCAGCAGCATCATTGTCCACAATGAAGGGTCTGCACCGGCGATGTTGGGTCTTTGCTCTTTGAATACTGCGAAGATGGCCTTCCAAAAGACGTCCTTCTGGCCCGGGTGCCGAGCGCTGCGTCCTTCAAATACAGGGCGGGGGTTAATAGGCAGGCAGATTTTCATCGCTGCGCTGAAAAGAATTAGTGCAATTCAGAGCACGCGCCCATTCGGCCCGAGGCGACTTGGCGGTAATCATTTGAGGTGAAGGAAGGGGTCACCGCATGCTTTGCTGGCCACTGAAGAGTAACTCGCATGACTTTTGCAGCTCTTCAGCAATTTGCAGCTTTCAAACAGGAAGTGAGCATCCTCTCAATGAAAAAACCCCCAGCAGCATCATTGTCCACAATGAAGGGTCTGCACCGACGATGTTGGGTCTTTGCTCTTTGAATACGGCGAAGATGGCCTTCCAAAAGACGTCCTTCTGGCCCGGGTGCCGAGCGCTGCGTCCTTCAAATACAGGGCGGGGGTTAATAGGCAGGCAGATTTTCATCGCTGCGCTGAAAAGAATTAGTGCAATTCAGAGCACGTGCCCATTCGGCCCGAGGCGACTTGGCGGTAATCATTTGAGGTGAAGGAAGGGGTCACCGCATGCTTTGCTGGCCACTGAAGAGTAACTCGCATGACTTTTGCAGCTCTTCAGCAATTTGCAGCTTTCAAACAGGAAGTGAGAATCCTCTCAATGAAAAAAACCCCAGCAGCATCATTGTCCACAATGAAGGGTCTGCACCGGCGATGTTGGGTCTTTGCTCTTTGAATACTGCGAAGATGGCCTTCCAAAAGACGTCCTTCTGGCCCGGGTGCCGAGCGCTGCGTCCTTCAAATACAGGGCGGGGGTTAATAGGCAGGCAGATTTTCATCGCTGCGCTGAAAAGAATTAGTGCAATTCAGAGCACGCGCCCATTCGGCCCGAGGCGACTTGGCGGTAATCATTTGAGGTGAAGGAAGGGGTCACCGCATGCTTTGCTGGCCACTGAAGAGTAACTCGCATGACTTTTGCAGCTCTTCAGCAATTTGCAGGTTTCAAACAGGAAGTGAGCATCCTCTCAATGAAAAAACCCCCAGCAGCATCATTGTCCACAATGAAGGGTCTGCACCGACGATGTTGGGTCTTTGCTCTTTGAATACGGCGAAGATGGCCTTCCAAAAGACGTCCTTCTGGCCCGGGTGCCGAGCGCTGCGTCCTTCAAATACAGGGCGGGGGTTAATAGGCAGGCAGATTTTCATCACTGCGCTGAAAAGAATTAGTGCAATTCAGAGCACGCGCCCATTCGGCCCGAGGCGACTTGGCGGTAATCATTTGAGGTGAAGGAAGGGGTCACCGCATGCTTTGCTGGCCACTGAAGAGTAACTCGCATGACTTTTGCAGCTCTTCAGCAATTTGCAGCTTTCAAACAGGAAGTGAGAATCCTCTCAATGAAAAAAACCCCAGCAGCATCATTGTCCACAATGAAGGGTCTGCACCGGCGATGTTGGGTCTTTGCTCTTTGAATACGGCGAAGATGGCCTTCCAAAAGACGTCCTTCTGGCCCGGGTGACGAGCTCTGCGTCCTTCAAATACAGGGCGGGGGTTAATAGGCAGGCAGATTTTCATCGCTGCGCTGAAAAGAATTAGTGCAATTCAGAGCACGCGCCCATTCGGCCCGAGGCGACTTGGCGGTAATCATTTGAGGTGAAGGAAGGGGTCACCGCATGCTTTGCTGGCCACTGAAGAGTAACTCGCATGACTTTTGCAGCTCTTCAGCAATTTGCAGCTTTCAAACAGGAAGTGAGAATCCTCTCAATGAAAAAAACCCCAGCAGCATCATTGTCCACAATGAAGGGTCTGCACCGACGATGTTGGGTCTTTGCTCTTTGAATACGGCGAAGATGGCCTTCCAAAAGACGTCCTTCTGGCCCGGGTGCCGAGCGCTGCGTCCTTCAAATACAGGGCGGGGGTTAATAGGCAGGCAGATTTTCATCGCTGCGCTGAAAAGAATTAGTGCAATTCAGAGCACGCGCCCATTCGGCCCGAGGCGACTTGGCGGTAATCATTTGAGGTGAAGGAAGGGGTCACCGCATGCTTTGCTGGCCACTGAAGAGTAACTCGCATGACTTTTGCAGCTCTTCAGCAATTTGCAGCTTTCAAACAGGAAGTGAGAATCCTCTCAATGAAAAAAACCCCAGCAGCATCATTGTCCACAATGAAGGGTCTGCACCGACGATGTTGGGTCTTTGCTCTTTGAATACGGCGAAGATGGCCTTCCAAAAGACGTCCTTCTGGCCCGGGTGCCGAGCGCTGCGTCCTTCAAATACAGGGCGGGGGTTAATAGGCAGGCAGATTTTCATCGCTGCGCTGAAAAGAATTAGTGCAATTCAGAGCACGTGCCCATTCGGCCCGAGGCGACTTGGCGGTAATCATTTGAGGTGAAGGAAGGGGTCACCGCATGCTTTGCTGGCCACTGAAGAGTAACTCGCATGACTTTTGCAGCTCTTCAGCAATTTGCAGCTTTCAAACAGGAAGTGAGAATCCTCTCAATGAAAAAAACCCCAGCAGCATCATTGTCCACAATGAAGGGTCTGCACCGACGATGTTGGGTCTTTGCTCTTTGAATACGGCGAAGATGGCCTTCCAAAAGACGTCCTTCTGGCCCGGGTGCCGAGCGCTGCGTCCTTCAAATACAGGGCGGGGGTTAATAGGCAGGCAGATTTTCATCGCTGCGCTGAAAAGAATTAGTGCAATTCAGAGCACGCGCCCATTCGGCCCGAGGCGACTTGGCGGTAATCATTTGAGGTGAAGGAAGGGGTCACCGCATGCTTTGCTGGCCACTGAAGAGTAACTCGCATGACTTTTGCAGCTCTTCAGCAATTTGCAGCTTTCAAACAGGAAGTGAGAATCCTCTCAATGAAAAAAACCCCAGCAGCATCATTGTCCACAATGAAGGGTCTGCACCGACGATGTTGGGTCTTTGCTCTTTGAATACGGCGAAGATGGCCTTCCAAAAGACGTCCTTCTGGCCCGGGTGCCGAGCGCTGCGTCCTTCAAATACAGGGCGGGGGTTAATAGGCAGGCAGATTTTCATCGCTGCGCTGAAAAGAATTAGTGCAATTCAGAGCACGTGCCCATTCGGCCCGAGGCGACTTGGCGGTAATCATTTGAGGTGAAGGAAGGGGTCACCGCATGCTTTGCTGGCCACTGAAGAGTAACTCGCATGACTTTTGCAGCTCTTCAGCAATTTGCAGCTTTCAAACAGGAAGTGAGAATCCTCTCAATGAAAAAAACCCCAGCAGCATCATTGTCCACAATGAAGGGTCTGCACCGACGATGTTGGGTCTTTGCTCTTTGAATACGGCGAAGATGGCCTTCCAAAAGACGTCCTTCTGGCCCGGGTGCCGAGCGCTGCGTCCTTCAAATACAGGGCGGGGGTTAATAGGCAGGCAGATTTTCATCGCTGCGCTGAAAAGAATTAGTGCAATTCAGAGCACGTGCCCATTCGGCCCGAGGCGACTTGGCGGTAATCATTTGAGGTGAAGGAAGGGGTCACCGCATGCTTTGCTGGCCACTGAAGAGTAACTCGCATGACTTTTGCAGCTCTTCAGCAATTTGCAGCTTTCAAACAGGAAGTGAGAATCCTCTCAATGAAAAAAACCCCAGCAGCATCATTGTCCACAATGAAGGGTCTGCACCGGCGATGTTGGGTCTTTGCTCTTTGAATACTGCGAAGATGGCCTTCCAAAAGACGTCCTTCTGGCCCGGGTGCCGAGCGCTGCGTCCTTCAAATACAGGGCGGGGGTTAATAGGCAGGCAGATTTTCATCGCTGCGCTGAAAAGAATTAGTGCAATTCAGAGCACGCGCCCATTCGGCCCGAGGCGACTTGGCGGTAATCATTTGAGGTGAAGGAAGGGGTCACCGCATGCTTTGCTGGCCACTGAAGAGTAACTCGCATGACTTTTGCAGCTCTTCAGCAATTTGCAGCTTTCAAACAGGAAGTGAGCATCCTCTCAATGAAAAAACCCCCAGCAGCATCATTGTCCACAATGAAGGGTCTGCACCGACGATGTTGGGTCTTTGCTCTTTGAATACGGCGAAGATGGCCTTCCAAAAGACGTCCTTCTGGCCCGGGTGCCGAGCGCTGCGTCCTTCAAATACAGGGCGGGGGTTAATAGGCAGGCAGATTTTCATCACTGCGCTGAAAAGAATTAGTGCAATTCAGAGCACGCGCCCATTCGGCCCGAGGCGACTTGGCGGTAATCATTTGAGGTGAAGGAAGGGGTCACCGCATGCTTTGCTGGCCACTGAAGAGTAACTCGCATGACTTTTGCAGCTCTTCAGCAATTTGCAGCTTTCAAACAGGAAGTGAGAATCCTCTCAATGAAAAAAACCCCAGCAGCATCATTGTCCACAATGAAGGGTCTGCACCGACGATGTTGGGTCTTTGCTCTTTGAATACGGCGAAGATGGCCTTCCAAAAGACGTCCTTCTGGCCCGGGTGCCGAGCGCTGCGTCCTTCAAATACAGGGCGGGGGTTAATAGGCAGGCAGATTTTCATCGCTGCGCTGAAAAGAATTAGTGCAATTCAGAGCACGCGCCCATTCGGCCCGAGGCGACTTGGCGGTAATCATTTGAGGTGAAGGAAGGGGTCACCGCATGCTTTGCTGGCCACTGAAGAGTAACTCGCATGACTTTTGCAGCTCTTCAGCAATTTGCAGCTTTCAAACAGGAAGTGAGAATCCTCTCAATGAAAAAAACCCCAGCAGCATCATTGTCCACAATGAAGGGTCTGCACCGGCGATGTTGGGTCTTTGCTCTTTGAATACGGCGAAGATGGCCTTCCAAAAGACGTCCTTCTGGCCCGGGTGACGAGCTCTGCGTCCTTCAAATACAGGGCGGGGGTTAATAGGCAGGCAGATTTTCATCACTGCGCTGAAAAGAATTAGTGCAATTCAGAGCACGCGCCCATTCGGCCCGAGGCGACTTGGCGGTAATCATTTGAGGTGAAGGAAGGGGTCACCGCATGCTTTGCTGGCCACTGAAGAGTAACTCGCATGACTTTTGCAGCTCTTCAGCAATTTGCAGCTTTCAAACAGGAAGTGAGAATCCTCTCAATGAAAAAAACCCCAGCAGCATCATTGTCCACAATGAAGGGTCTGCACCGACGATGTTGGGTCTTTGCTCTTTGAATACGGCGAAGATGGCCTTCCAAAAGACGTCCTTCTGGCCCGGGTGCCGAGCGCTGCGTCCTTCAAATACAGGGCGGGGGTTAATAGGCAGGCAGATTTTCATCGCTGCGCTGAAAAGAATTAGTGCAATTCAGAGCACGCGCCCATTCGGCCCGAGGCGACTTGGCGGTAATCATTTGAGGTGAAGGAAGGGGTCACCGCATGCTTTGCTGGCCACTGAAGAGTAACTCGCATGACTTTTGCAGCTCTTCAGCAATTTGCAGCTTTCAAACAGGAAGTGAGAATCCTCTCAATGAAAAAAACCCCAGCAGCATCATTGTCCACAATGAAGGGTCTGCACCGGCGATGTTGGGTCTTTGCTCTTTGAATACTGCGAAGATGGCCTTCCAAAAGACGTCCTTCTGGCCCGGGTGCCGAGCGCTGCGTCCTTCAAATACAGGGCGGGGGTTAATAGGCAGGCAGATTTTCATCGCTGCGCTGAAAAGAATTAGTGCAATTCAGAGCACGCGCCCATTCGGCCCGAGGCGACTTGGCGGTAATCATTTGAGGTGAAGGAAGGGGTCACCGCATGCTTTGCTGGCCACTGAAGAGTAACTCGCATGACTTTTGCAGCTCTTCAGCAATTTGCAGCTTTCAAACAGGAAGTGAGCATCCTCTCAATGAAAAAACCCCCAGCAGCATCATTGTCCACAATGAAGGGTCTGCACCGACGATGTTGGGTCTTTGCTCTTTGAATACGGCGAAGATGGCCTTCCAAAAGACGTCCTTCTGGCCCGGGTGCCGAGCGCTGCGTCCTTCAAATACAGGGCGGGGGTTAATAGGCAGGCAGATTTTCATCACTGCGCTGAAAAGAATTAGTGCAATTCAGAGCACGCGCCCATTCGGCCCGAGGCGACTTGGCGGTAATCATTTGAGGTGAAGGAAGGGGTCACCGCATGCTTTGCTGGCCACTGAAGAGTAACTCGCATGACTTTTGCAGCTCTTCAGCAATTTGCAGCTTTCAAACAGGAAGTGAGAATCCTCTCAATGAAAAAAACCCCAGCAGCATCATTGTCCACAATGAAGGGTCTGCACCGACGATGTTGGGTCTTTGCTCTTTGAATACGGCGAAGATGGCCTTCCAAAAGACGTCCTTCTGGCCCGGGTGCCGAGCGCTGCGTCCTTCAAATACAGGGCGGGGGTTAATAGGCAGGCAGATTTTCATCGCTGCGCTGAAAAGAATTAGTGCAATTCAGAGCACGCGCCCATTCGGCCCGAGGCGACTTGGCGGTAATCATTTGAGGTGAAGGAAGGGGTCACCGCATGCTTTGCTGGCCACTGAAGAGTAACTCGCATGACTTTTGCAGCTCTTCAGCAATTTGCAGCTTTCAAACAGGAAGTGAGAATCCTCTCAATGAAAAAAACCCCAGCAGCATCATTGTCCACAATGAAGGGTCTGCACCGGCGATGTTGGGTCTTTGCTCTTTGAATACGGCGAAGATGGCCTTCCAAAAGACGTCCTTCTGGCCCGGGTGACGAGCTCTGCGTCCTTCAAATACAGGGCGGGGGTTAATAGGCAGGCAGATTTTCATCACTGCGCTGAAAAGAATTAGTGCAATTCAGAGCACGCGCCCATTCGGCCCGAGGCGACTTGGCGGTAATCATTTGAGGTGAAGGAAGGGGTCACCGCATGCTTTGCTGGCCACTGAAGAGTAACTCGCATGACTTTTGCAGCTCTTCAGCAATTTGCAGCTTTCAAACAGGAAGTGAGAATCCTCTCAATGAAAAAAACCCCAGCAGCATCATTGTCCACAATGAAGGGTCTGCACCGACGATGTTGGGTCTTTGCTCTTTGAATACGGCGAAGATGGCCTTCCAAAAGACGTCCTTCTGGCCCGGGTGCCGAGCGCTGCGTCCTTCAAATACAGGGCGGGGGTTAATAGGCAGGCAGATTTTCATCGCTGCGCTGAAAAGAATTAGTGCAATTCAGAGCACGCGCCCATTCGGCCCGAGGCGACTTGGCGGTAATCATTTGAGGTGAAGGAAGGGGTCACCGCATGCTTTGCTGGCCACTGAAGAGTAACTCGCATGACTTTTGCAGCTCTTCAGCAATTTGCAGCTTTCAAACAGGAAGTGAGAATCCTCTCAATGAAAAAAACCCCAGCAGCATCATTGTCCACAATGAAGGGTCTGCACCGGCGATGTTGGGTCTTTGCTCTTTGAATACGGCGAAGATGGCCTTCCAAAAGACGTCCTTCTGGCCCGGGTGACGAGCTCTGCGTCCTTCAAATACAGGGCGGGGGTTAATAGGCAGGCAGATTTTCATCGCTGCGCTGAAAAGAATTAGTGCAATTCAGAGCACGCGCCCATTCGGCCCGAGGCGACTTGGCGGTAATCATTTGAGGTGAAGGAAGGGGTCACCGCATGCTTTGCTGGCCACTGAAGAGTAACTCGCATGACTTTTGCAGCTCTTCAGCAATTTGCAGCTTTCAAACAGGAAGTGAGAATCCTCTCAATGAAAAAAACCCCAGCAGCATCATTGTCCACAATGAAGGGTCTGCACCGACGATGTTGGGTCTTTGCTCTTTGAATACGGCGAAGATGGCCTTCCAAAAGACGTCCTTCTGGCCCGGGTGCCGAGCGCTGCGTCCTTCAAATACAGGGCGGGGGTTAATAGGCAGGCAGATTTTCATCGCTGCGCTGAAAAGAATTAGTGCAATTCAGAGCACGCGCCCATTCGGCCCGAGGCGACTTGGCGGTAATCATTTGAGGTGAAGGAAGGGGTCACCGCATGCTTTGCTGGCCACTGAAGAGTAACTCGCATGACTTTTGCAGCTCTTCAGCAATTTGCAGCTTTCAAACAGGAAGTGAGAATCCTCTCAATGAAAAAAACCCCAGCAGCATCATTGTCCACAATGAAGGGTCTGCACCGACGATGTTGGGTCTTTGCTCTTTGAATACGGCGAAGATGGCCTTCCAAAAGACGTCCTTCTGGCCCGGGTGCCGAGCGCTGCGTCCTTCAAATACAGGGCGGGGGTTAATAGGCAGGCAGATTTTCATCGCTGCGCTGAAAAGAATTAGTGCAATTCAGAGCACGCGCCCATTCGGCCCGAGGCGACTTGGCGGTAATCATTTGAGGTGAAGGAAGGGGTCACCGCATGCTTTGCTGGCCACTGAAGAGTAACTCGCATGACTTTTGCAGCTCTTCAGCAATTTGCAGCTTTCAAACAGGAAGTGAGAATCCTCTCAATGAAAAAAACCCCAGCAGCATCATTGTCCACAATGAAGGGTCTGCACCGACGATGTTGGGTCTTTGCTCTTTGAATACGGCGAAGATGGCCTTCCAAAAGACGTCCTTCTGGCCCGGGTGCCGAGCGCTGCGTCCTTCAAATACAGGGCGGGGGTTAATAGGCAGGCAGATTTTCATCGCTGCGCTGAAAAGAATTAGTGCAATTCAGAGCACGCGCCCATTCGGCCCGAGGCGACTTGGCGGTAATCATTTGAGGTGAAGGAAGGGGTCACCGCATGCTTTGCTGGCCACTGAAGAGTAACTCGCATGACTTTTGCAGCTCTTCAGCAATTTGCAGCTTTCAAACAGGAAGTGAGAATCCTCTCAATGAAAAAAACCCCAGCAGCATCATTGTCCACAATGAAGGGTCTGCACCGACGATGTTGGGTCTTTGCTCTTTGAATACGGCGAAGATGGCCTTCCAAAAGACGTCCTTCTGGCCCGGGTGCCGAGCGCTGCGTCCTTCAAATACAGGGCGGGGGTTAATAGGCAGGCAGATTTTCATCGCTGCGCTGAAAAGAATTAGTGCAATTCAGAGCACGTGCCCATTCGGCCCGAGGCGACTTGGCGGTAATCATTTGAGGTGAAGGAAGGGGTCACCGCATGCTTTGCTGGCCACTGAAGAGTAACTCGCATGACTTTTGCAGCTCTTCAGCAATTTGCAGCTTTCAAACAGGAAGTGAGAATCCTCTCAATGAAAAAAACCCCAGCAGCATCATTGTCCACAATGAAGGGTCTGCACCGACGATGTTGGGTCTTTGCTCTTTGAATACGGCGAAGATGGCCTTCCAAAAGACGTCCTTCTGGCCCGGGTGCCGAGCGCTGCGTCCTTCAAATACAGGGCGGGGGTTAATAGGCAGGCAGATTTTCATCGCTGCGCTGAAAAGAATTAGTGCAATTCAGAGCACGTGCCCATTCGGCCCGAGGCGACTTGGCGGTAATCATTTGAGGTGAAGGAAGGGGTCACCGCATGCTTTGCTGGCCACTGAAGAGTAACTCGCATGACTTTTGCAGCTCTTCAGCAATTTGCAGCTTTCAAACAGGAAGTGAGAATCCTCTCAATGAAAAAAACCCCAGCAGCATCATTGTCCACAATGAAGGGTCTGCACCGGCGATGTTGGGTCTTTGCTCTTTGAATACGGCGAAGATGGCCTTCCAAAAGACGTCCTTCTGGCCCGGGTGACGAGCTCTGCGTCCTTCAAATACAGGGCGGGGGTTAATAGGCAGGCAGATTTTCATCGCTGCGCTGAAAAGAATTAGTGCAATTCAGAGCACGCGCCCATTCGGCCCGAGGCGACTTGGCGGTAATCATTTGAGGTGAAGGAAGGGGTCACCGCATGCTTTGCTGGCCACTGAAGAGTAACTCGCATGACTTTTGCAGCTCTTCAGCAATTTGCAGCTTTCAAACAGGAAGTGAGAATCCTCTCAATGAAAAAAACCCCAGCAGCATCATTGTCCACAATGAAGGGTCTGCACCGGCGATGTTGGGTCTTTGCTCTTTGAATACGGCGAAGATGGCCTTCCAAAAGACGTCCTTCTGGCCCGGGTGCCGAGCGCTGCGTCCTTCAAATACAGGGCGGGGGTTAATAGGCAGGCAGATTTTCATCACTGCGCTGAAAAGAATTAGTGCAATTCAGAGCACGTGCCCATTCGGCCCGAGGCGACTTGGCGGTAATCATTTGAGGTGAAGGAAGGGGTCACCGCATGCTTTGCTGGCCACTGAAGAGTAACTCGCATGACTTTTGCAGCTCTTCAGCAATTTGCAGCTTTCAAACAGGAAGTGAGAATCCTCTCAATGAAAAAAACCCCAGCAGCATCATTGTCCACAATGAAGGGTCTGCACCGGCGATGTTGGGTCTTTGCTCTTTGAATACGGCGAAGATGGCCTTCCAAAAGACGTCCTTCTGGCCCGGGTGCCGAGCGCTGCGTCCTTCAAATACAGGGCGGGGGTTAATAGGCAGGCAGATTTTCATCGCTGCGCTGAAAAGAATTAGTGCAATTCAGAGCACGCGCCCATTCGGCCCGAGGCGACTTGGCGGTAATCATTTGAGGTGAAGGAAGGGGTCACCGCATGCTTTGCTGGCCACTGAAGAGTAACTCGCATGACTTTTGCAGCTCTTCAGCAATTTGCAGCTTTCAAACAGGAAGTGAGAATCCTCTCAATGAAAAAAACCCCAGCAGCATCATTGTCCACAATGAAGGGTCTGCACCGGCGATGTTGGGTCTTTGCTCTTTGCATACTGCGAAGATGGCCTTCCAAAAGACGTCCTTCTGGCCCGGGTGACGAGCTCTGCGTCCTTCAAATACAGGGCGGGGGTTAATAGGCAGGCAGATTTTCATCGCTGCGCTGAAAAGAATTAGTGCAATTCAGAGCACGCGCCCATTCGGCCCGAGGCGACTTGGCGGTAATCATTTGAGGTGAAGGAAGGGGTCACCGCATGCTTTGCTGGCCACTGAAGAGTAACTCGCATGACTTTTGCAGCTCTTCAGCAATTTGCAGCTTTCAAACAGGAAGTGAGAATCCTCTCAATGAAAAAAACCCCAGCAGCATCATTGTCCACAATGAAGGGTCTGCACCGACGATGTTGGGTCTTTGCTCTTTGCATACTGCGAAGATGGCCTTCCAAAAGACGTCCTTCTGGCCCGGGTGCCGAGCGCTGCGTCCTTCAAATACAGGGCGGGGGTTAATAGGCAGGCAGATTTTCATCGCTGCGCTGAAAAGAATTAGTGCAATTCAGAGCACGCGCCCATTCGGCCCGAGGCGACTTGGCGGTAATCATTTGAGGTGAAGGAAGGGGTCACCGCATGCTTTGCTGGCCACTGAATAGTAACTCGCATGACTTTTGCAGCTCTTCAGCAATTTGCAGCTTTCAAACAGGAAGTGAGAATCCTCTCAATGAAAAAAACCCCAGCAGCATCATTGTCCACAATGAAGGGTCTGCACCGGCGATGTTGGGTCTTTGCTCTTTGAATACGGCGAAGATGGCCTTCCAAAAGACGTCCTTCTGGCCCGGGTGACGAGCTCTGCGTCCTTCAAATACAGGGCGGGGGTTAATAGGCAGGCAGATTTTCATCGCTGCGCTGAAAAGAATTAGTGCAATTCAGAGCACGCGCCCATTCGGCCCGAGGCGACTTGGCGGTAATCATTTGAGGTGAAGGAAGGGGTCACCGCATGCTTTGCTGGCCACTGAAGAGTAACTCGCATGACTTTTGCAGCTCTTCAGCAATTTGCAGCTTTCAAACAGGAAGTGAGAATCCTCTCAATGAAAAAAACCCCAGCAGCATCATTGTCCACAATGAAGGGTCTGCACCGGCGATGTTGGGTCTTTGCTCTTTGAATACGGCGAAGATGGCCTTCCAAAAGACGTCCTTCTGGCCCGGGTGACGAGCTCTGCGTCCTTCAAATACAGGGCGGGGGTTAATAGGCAGGCAGATTTTCATCGCTGCGCTGAAAAGAATTAGTGCAATTCAGAGCACGCGCCCATTCGGCCCGAGGCGACTTGGCGGTAATCATTTGAGGTGAAGGAAGGGGTCACCGCATGCTTTGCTGGCCACTGAAGAGTAACTCGCATGACTTTTGCAGCTCTTCAGCAATTTGCAGCTTTCAAACAGGAAGTGAGAATCCTCTCAATGAAAAAAACCCCAGCAGCATCATTGTCCACAATGAAGGGTCTGCACCGACGATGTTGGGTCTTTGCTCTTTGAATACGGCGAAGATGGCCTTCCAAAAGACGTCCTTCTGGCCCGGGTGCCGAGCGCTGCGTCCTTCAAATACAGGGCGGGGGTTAATAGGCAGGCAGATTTTCATCACTGCGCTGAAAAGAATTAGTGCAATTCAGAGCACGTGCCCATTCGGCCCGAGGCGACTTGGCGGTAATCATTTGAGGTGAAGGAAGGGGTCACCGCATGCTTTGCTGGCCACTGAAGAGTAACTCGCATGACTTTTGCAGCTCTTCAGCAATTTGCAGCTTTCAAACAGGAAGTGAGAATCCTCTCAATGAAAAAAACCCCAGCAGCATCATTGTCCACAATGAAGGGTCTGCACCGGCGATGTTGGGTCTTTGCTCTTTGAATACGGCGAAGATGGCCTTCCAAAAGACGTCCTTCTGGCCCGGGTGCCGAGCGCTGCGTCCTTCAAATACAGGGCGGGGGTTAATAGGCAGGCAGATTTTCATCGCTGCGCTGAAAAGAATTAGTGCAATTCAGAGCACGCGCCCATTCGGCCCGAGGCGACTTGGCGGTAATCATTTGAGGTGAAGGAAGGGGTCACCGCATGCTTTGCTGGCCACTGAAGAGTAACTCGCATGACTTTTGCAGCTCTTCAGCAATTTGCAGCTTTCAAACAGGAAGTGAGAATCCTCTCAATGAAAAAAACCCCAGCAGCATCATTGTCCACAATGAAGGGTCTGCACCGGCGATGTTGGGTCTTTGCTCTTTGCATACTGCGAAGATGGCCTTCCAAAAGACGTCCTTCTGGCCCGGGTGACGAGCTCTGCGTCCTTCAAATACAGGGCGGGGGTTAATAGGCAGGCAGATTTTCATCGCTGCGCTGAAAAGAATTAGTGCAATTCAGAGCACGCGCCCATTCGGCCCGAGGCGACTTGGCGGTAATCATTTGAGGTGAAGGAAGGGGTCACCGCATGCTTTGCTGGCCACTGAAGAGTAACTCGCATGACTTTTGCAGCTCTTCAGCAATTTGCAGCTTTCAAACAGGAAGTGAGAATCCTCTCAATGAAAAAAACCCCAGCAGCATCATTGTCCACAATGAAGGGTCTGCACCGACGATGTTGGGTCTTTGCTCTTTGCATACTGCGAAGATGGCCTTCCAAAAGACGTCCTTCTGGCCCGGGTGCCGAGCGCTGCGTCCTTCAAATACAGGGCGGGGGTTAATAGGCAGGCAGATTTTCATCGCTGCGCTGAAAAGAATTAGTGCAATTCAGAGCACGCGCCCATTCGGCCCGAGGCGACTTGGCGGTAATCATTTGAGGTGAAGGAAGGGGTCACCGCATGCTTTGCTGGCCACTGAATAGTAACTCGCATGACTTTTGCAGCTCTTCAGCAATTTGCAGCTTTCAAACAGGAAGTGAGAATCCTCTCAATGAAAAAAACCCCAGCAGCATCATTGTCCACAATGAAGGGTCTGCACCGGCGATGTTGGGTCTTTGCTCTTTGAATACGGCGAAGATGGCCTTCCAAAAGACGTCCTTCTGGCCCGGGTGACGAGCTCTGCGTCCTTCAAATACAGGGCGGGGGTTAATAGGCAGGCAGATTTTCATCGCTGCGCTGAAAAGAATTAGTGCAATTCAGAGCACGCGCCCATTCGGCCCGAGGCGACTTGGCGGTAATCATTTGAGGTGAAGGAAGGGGTCACCGCATGCTTTGCTGGCCACTGAAGAGTAACTCGCATGACTTTTGCAGCTCTTCAGCAATTTGCAGCTTTCAAACAGGAAGTGAGAATCCTCTCAATGAAAAAAACCCCAGCAGCATCATTGTCCACAATGAAGGGTCTGCACCGGCGATGTTGGGTCTTTGCTCTTTGAATACGGCGAAGATGGCCTTCCAAAAGACGTCCTTCTGGCCCGGGTGACGAGCTCTGCGTCCTTCAAATACAGGGCGGGGGTTAATAGGCAGGCAGATTTTCATCGCTGCGCTGAAAAGAATTAGTGCAATTCAGAGCACGCGCCCATTCGGCCCGAGGCGACTTGGCGGTAATCATTTGAGGTGAAGGAAGGGGTCACCGCATGCTTTGCTGGCCACTGAAGAGTAACTCGCATGACTTTTGCAGCTCTTCAGCAATTTGCAGCTTTCAAACAGGAAGTGAGAATCCTCTCAATGAAAAAAACCCCAGCAGCATCATTGTCCACAATGAAGGGTCTGCACCGACGATGTTGGGTCTTTGCTCTTTGAATACGGCGAAGATGGCCTTCCAAAAGACGTCCTTCTGGCCCGGGTGCCGAGCGCTGCGTCCTTCAAATACAGGGCGGGGGTTAATAGGCAGGCAGATTTTCATCGCTGCGCTGAAAAGAATTAGTGCAATTCAGAGCACGCGCCCATTCGGCCCGAGGCGACTTGGCGGTAATCATTTGAGGTGAAGGAAGGGGTCACCGCATGCTTTGCTGGCCACTGAAGAGTAACTCGCATGACTTTTGCAGCTCTTCAGCAATTTGCAGCTTTCAAACAGGAAGTGAGAATCCTCTCAATGAAAAAAACCCCAGCAGCATCATTGTCCACAATGAAGGGTCTGCACCGGCGATGTTGGGTCTTTGCTCTTTGAATACGGCGAAGATGGCCTTCCAAAAGACGTCCTTCTGGCCCGGGTGCCGAGCGCTGCGTCCTTCAAATACAGGGCGGGGGTTAATAGGCAGGCAGATTTTCATCACTGCGCTGAAAAGAATTAGTGCAATTCAGAGCACGTGCCCATTCGGCCCGAGGCGACTTGGCGGTAATCATTTGAGGTGAAGGAAGGGGTCACCGCATGCTTTGCTGGCCACTGAAGAGTAACTCGCATGACTTTTGCAGCTCTTCAGCAATTTGCAGCTTTCAAACAGGAAGTGAGAATCCTCTCAATGAAAAAAACCCCAGCAGCATCATTGTCCACAATGAAGGGTCTGCACCGGCGATGTTGGGTCTTTGCTCTTTGAATACGGCGAAGATGGCCTTCCAAAAGACGTCCTTCTGGCCCGGGTGCCGAGCGCTGCGTCCTTCAAATACAGGGCGGGGGTTAATAGGCAGGCAGATTTTCATCGCTGCGCTGAAAAGAATTAGTGCAATTCAGAGCACGCGCCCATTCGGCCCGAGGCGACTTGGCGGTAATCATTTGAGGTGAAGGAAGGGGTCACCGCATGCTTTGCTGGCCACTGAAGAGTAACTCGCATGACTTTTGCAGCTCTTCAGCAATTTGCAGCTTTCAAACAGGAAGTGAGAATCCTCTCAATGAAAAAAACCCCAGCAGCATCATTGTCCACAATGAAGGGTCTGCACCGGCGATGTTGGGTCTTTGCTCTTTGCATACTGCGAAGATGGCCTTCCAAAAGACGTCCTTCTGGCCCGGGTGACGAGCTCTGCGTCCTTCAAATACAGGGCGGGGGTTAATAGGCAGGCAGATTTTCATCGCTGCGCTGAAAAGAATTAGTGCAATTCAGAGCACGCGCCCATTCGGCCCGAGGCGACTTGGCGGTAATCATTTGAGGTGAAGGAAGGGGTCACCGCATGCTTTGCTGGCCACTGAAGAGTAACTCGCATGACTTTTGCAGCTCTTCAGCAATTTGCAGCTTTCAAACAGGAAGTGAGAATCCTCTCAATGAAAAAAACCCCAGCAGCATCATTGTCCACAATGAAGGGTCTGCACCGACGATGTTGGGTCTTTGCTCTTTGCATACTGCGAAGATGGCCTTCCAAAAGACGTCCTTCTGGCCCGGGTGCCGAGCGCTGCGTCCTTCAAATACAGGGCGGGGGTTAATAGGCAGGCAGATTTTCATCGCTGCGCTGAAAAGAATTAGTGCAATTCAGAGCACGCGCCCATTCGGCCCGAGGCGACTTGGCGGTAATCATTTGAGGTGAAGGAAGGGGTCACCGCATGCTTTGCTGGCCACTGAATAGTAACTCGCATGACTTTTGCAGCTCTTCAGCAATTTGCAGCTTTCAAACAGGAAGTGAGAATCCTCTCAATGAAAAAAACCCCAGCAGCATCATTGTCCACAATGAAGGGTCTGCACCGGCGATGTTGGGTCTTTGCTCTTTGAATACGGCGAAGATGGCCTTCCAAAAGACGTCCTTCTGGCCCGGGTGACGAGCTCTGCGTCCTTCAAATACAGGGCGGGGGTTAATAGGCAGGCAGATTTTCATCGCTGCGCTGAAAAGAATTAGTGCAATTCAGAGCACGCGCCCATTCGGCCCGAGGCGACTTGGCGGTAATCATTTGAGGTGAAGGAAGGGGTCACCGCATGCTTTGCTGGCCACTGAAGAGTAACTCGCATGACTTTTGCAGCTCTTCAGCAATTTGCAGCTTTCAAACAGGAAGTGAGAATCCTCTCAATGAAAAAAACCCCAGCAGCATCATTGTCCACAATGAAGGGTCTGCACCGGCGATGTTGGGTCTTTGCTCTTTGCATACTGCGAAGATGGCCTTCCAAAAGACGTCCTTCTGGCCCGGGTGACGAGCTCTGCGTCCTTCAAATACAGGGCGGGGGTTAATAGGCAGGCAGATTTTCATCGCTGCGCTGAAAAGAATTAGTGCAATTCAGAGCACGCGCCCATTCGGCCCGAGGCGACTTGGCGGTAATCATTTGAGGTGAAGGAAGGGGTCACCGCATGCTTTGCTGGCCACTGAAGAGTAACTCGCATGACTTTTGCAGCTCTTCAGCAATTTGCAGCTTTCAAACAGGAAGTGAGAATCCTCTCAATGAAAAAAACCCCAGCAGCATCATTGTCCACAATGAAGGGTCTGCACCGGCGATGTTGGGTCTTTGCTCTTTGAATACGGCGAAGATGGCCTTCCAAAAGACGTCCTTCTGGCCCGGGTGACGAGCTCTGCGTCCTTCAAATACAGGGCGGGGGTTAATAGGCAGGCAGATTTTCATCGCTGCGCTGAAAAGAATTAGTGCAATTCAGAGCACGCGCCCATTCGGCCCGAGGCGACTTGGCGGTAATCATTTGAGGTGAAGGAAGGGGTCACCGCATGCTTTGCTGGCCACTGAAGAGTAACTCGCATGACTTTTGCAGCTCTTCAGCAATTTGCAGCTTTCAAACAGGAAGTGAGAATCCTCTCAATGAAAAAAACCCCAGCAGCATCATTGTCCACAATGAAGGGTCTGCACCGGCGATGTTGGGTCTTTGCTCTTTGCATACTGCGAAGATGGCCTTCCAAAAGACGTCCTTCTGGCCCGGGTGACGAGCTCTGCGTCCTTCAAATACAGGGCGGGGGTTAATAGGCAGGCAGATTTTCATCGCTGCGCTGAAAAGAATTAGTGCAATTCAGAGCACGCGCCCATTCGGCCCGAGGCGACTTGGCGGTAATCATTTGAGGTGAAGGAAGGGGTCACCGCATGCTTTGCTGGCCACTGAAGAGTAACTCGCATGACTTTTGCAGCTCTTCAGCAATTTGCAGCTTTCAAACAGGAAGTGAGAATCCTCTCAATGAAAAAAACCCCAGCAGCATCATTGTCCACAATGAAGGGTCTGCACCGACGATGTTGGGTCTTTGCTCTTTGCATACTGCGAAGATGGCCTTCCAAAAGACGTCCTTCTGGCCCGGGTGCCGAGCGCTGCGTCCTTCAAATACAGGGCGGGGGTTAATAGGCAGGCAGATTTTCATCGCTGCGCTGAAAAGAATTAGTGCAATTCAGAGCACGCGCCCATTCGGCCCGAGGCGACTTGGCGGTAATCATTTGAGGTGAAGGAAGGGGTCACCGCATGCTTTGCTGGCCACTGAATAGTAACTCGCATGACTTTTGCAGCTCTTCAGCAATTTGCAGCTTTCAAACAGGAAGTGAGAATCCTCTCAATGAAAAAAACCCCAGCAGCATCATTGTCCACAATGAAGGGTCTGCACCGGCGATGTTGGGTCTTTGCTCTTTGAATACGGCGAAGATGGCCTTCCAAAAGACGTCCTTCTGGCCCGGGTGACGAGCTCTGCGTCCTTCAAATACAGGGCGGGGGTTAATAGGCAGGCAGATTTTCATCGCTGCGCTGAAAAGAATTAGTGCAATTCAGAGCACGCGCCCATTCGGCCCGAGGCGACTTGGCGGTAATCATTTGAGGTGAAGGAAGGGGTCACCGCATGCTTTGCTGGCCACTGAAGAGTAACTCGCATGACTTTTGCAGCTCTTCAGCAATTTGCAGCTTTCAAACAGGAAGTGAGAATCCTCTCAATGAAAAAAACCCCAGCAGCATCATTGTCCACAATGAAGGGTCTGCACCGGCGATGTTGGGTCTTTGCTCTTTGAATACGGCGAAGATGGCCTTCCAAAAGACGTCCTTCTGGCCCGGGTGACGAGCTCTGCGTCCTTCAAATACAGGGCGGGGGTTAATAGGCAGGCAGATTTTCATCGCTGCGCTGAAAAGAATTAGTGCAATTCAGAGCACGCGCCCATTCGGCCCGAGGCGACTTGGCGGTAATCATTTGAGGTGAAGGAAGGGGTCACCGCATGCTTTGCTGGCCACTGAAGAGTAACTCGCATGACTTTTGCAGCTCTTCAGCAATTTGCAGCTTTCAAACAGGAAGTGAGAATCCTCTCAATGAAAAAAACCCCAGCAGCATCATTGTCCACAATGAAGGGTCTGCACCGACGATGTTGGGTCTTTGCTCTTTGAATACGGCGAAGATGGCCTTCCAAAAGACGTCCTTCTGGCCCGGGTGCCGAGCGCTGCGTCCTTCAAATACAGGGCGGGGGTTAATAGGCAGGCAGATTTTCATCGCTGCGCTGAAAAGAATTAGTGCAATTCAGAGCACGTGCCCATTCGGCCCGAGGCGACTTGGCGGTAATCATTTGAGGTGAAGGAAGGGGTCACCGCATGCTTTGCTGGCCACTGAAGAGTAACTCGCATGACTTTTGCAGCTCTTCAGCAATTTGCAGCTTTCAAACAGGAAGTGAGAATCCTCTCAATGAAAAAAACCCCAGCAGCATCATTGTCCACAATGAAGGGTCTGCACCGACGATGTTGGGTCTTTGCTCTTTGAATACGGCGAAGATGGCCTTCCAAAAGACGTCCTTCTGGCCCGGGTGCCGAGCGCTGCGTCCTTCAAATACAGGGCGGGGGTTAATAGGCAGGCAGATTTTCATCGCTGCGCTGAAAAGAATTAGTGCAATTCAGAGCACGCGCCCATTCGGCCCGAGGCGACTTGGCGGTAATCATTTGAGGTGAAGGAAGGGGTCACCGCATGCTTTGCTGGCCACTGAAGAGTAACTCGCATGACTTTTGCAGCTCTTCAGCAATTTGCAGCTTTCAAACAGGAAGTGAGAATCCTCTCAATGAAAAAAACCCCAGCAGCATCATTGTCCACAATGAAGGGTCTGCACCGGCGATGTTGGGTCTTTGCTCTTTGCATACTGCGAAGATGGCCTTCCAAAAGACGTCCTTCTGGCCCGGGTGACGAGCTCTGCGTCCTTCAAATACAGGGCGGGGGTTAATAGGCAGGCAGATTTTCATCGCTGCGCTGAAAAGAATTAGTGCAATTCAGAGCACGCGCCCATTCGGCCCGAGGCGACTTGGCGGTAATCATTTGAGGTGAAGGAAGGGGTCACCGCATGCTTTGCTGGCCACTGAAGAGTAACTCGCATGACTTTTGCAGCTCTTCAGCAATTTGCAGCTTTCAAACAGGAAGTGAGAATCCTCTCAATGAAAAAAACCCCAGCAGCATCATTGTCCACAATGAAGGGTCTGCACCGACGATGTTGGGTCTTTGCTCTTTGCATACTGCGAAGATGGCCTTCCAAAAGACGTCCTTCTGGCCCGGGTGCCGAGCGCTGCGTCCTTCAAATACAGGGCGGGGGTTAATAGGCAGGCAGATTTTCATCGCTGCGCTGAAAAGAATTAGTGCAATTCAGAGCACGCGCCCATTCGGCCCGAGGCGACTTGGCGGTAATCATTTGAGGTGAAGGAAGGGGTCACCGCATGCTTTGCTGGCCACTGAATAGTAACTCGCATGACTTTTGCAGCTCTTCAGCAATTTGCAGCTTTCAAACAGGAAGTGAGAATCCTCTCAATGAAAAAAACCCCAGCAGCATCATTGTCCACAATGAAGGGTCTGCACCGGCGATGTTGGGTCTTTGCTCTTTGAATACGGCGAAGATGGCCTTCCAAAAGACGTCCTTCTGGCCCGGGTGACGAGCTCTGCGTCCTTCAAATACAGGGCGGGGGTTAATAGGCAGGCAGATTTTCATCGCTGCGCTGAAAAGAATTAGTGCAATTCAGAGCACGCGCCCATTCGGCCCGAGGCGACTTGGCGGTAATCATTTGAGGTGAAGGAAGGGGTCACCGCATGCTTTGCTGGCCACTGAAGAGTAACTCGCATGACTTTTGCAGCTCTTCAGCAATTTGCAGCTTTCAAACAGGAAGTGAGAATCCTCTCAATGAAAAAAACCCCAGCAGCATCATTGTCCACAATGAAGTGTCTGCACCGGCGATGTTGGGTCTTTGCTCTTTGAATACGGCGAAGATGGCCTTCCAAAAGACGTCCTTCTGGCCCGGGTGACGAGCTCTGCGTCCTTCAAATACAGGGCGGGGGTTAATAGGCAGGCAGATTTTCATCGCTGCGCTGAAAAGAATTAGTGCAATTCAGAGCACGCGCCCATTCGGCCCGAGGCGACTTGGCGGTAATCATTTGAGGTGAAGGAAGGGGTCACCGCATGCTTTGCTGGCCACTGAAGAGTAACTCGCATGACTTTTGCAGCTCTTCAGCAATTTGCAGCTTTCAAACAGGAAGTGAGAATCCTCTCAATGAAAAAAACCCCAGCAGCATCATTGTCCACAATGAAGGGTCTGCACCGACGATGTTGGGTCTTTGCTCTTTGAATACGGCGAAGATGGCCTTCCAAAAGACGTCCTTCTGGCCCGGGTGCCGAGCGCTGCGTCCTTCAAATACAGGGCGGGGGTTAATAGGCAGGCAGATTTTCATCGCTGCGCTGAAAAGAATTAGTGCAATTCAGAGCACGTGCCCATTCGGCCCGAGGCGACTTGGCGGTAATCATTTGAGGTGAAGGAAGGGGTCACCGCATGCTTTGCTGGCCACTGAAGAGTAACTCGCATGACTTTTGCAGCTCTTCAGCAATTTGCAGCTTTCAAACAGGAAGTGAGAATCCTCTCAATGAAAAAAACCCCAGCAGCATCATTGTCCACAATGAAGGGTCTGCACCGACGATGTTGGGTCTTTGCTCTTTGAATACGGCGAAGATGGCCTTCCAAAAGACGTCCTTCTGGCCCGGGTGCCGAGCGCTGCGTCCTTCAAATACAGGGCGGGGGTTAATAGGCAGGCAGATTTTCATCGCTGCGCTGAAAAGAATTAGTGCAATTCAGAGCACGCGCCCATTCGGCCCGAGGCGACTTGGCGGTAATCATTTGAGGTGAAGGAAGGGGTCACCGCATGCTTTGCTGGCCACTGAAGAGTAACTCGCATGACTTTTGCAGCTCTTCAGCAATTTGCAGCTTTCAAACAGGAAGTGAGAATCCTCTCAATGAAAAAAACCCCAGCAGCATCATTGTCCACAATGAAGGGTCTGCACCGGCGATGTTGGGTCTTTGCTCTTTGAATACGGCGAAGATGGCCTTCCAAAAGACGTCCTTCTGGCCCGGGTGCCGAGCGCTGCGTCCTTCAAATACAGGGCGGGGGTTAATAGGCAGGCAGATTTTCATCACTGCGCTGAAAAGAATTAGTGCAATTCAGAGCACGTGCCCATTCGGCCCGAGGCGACTTGGCGGTAATCATTTGAGGTGAAGGAAGGGGTCACCGCATGCTTTGCTGGCCACTGAAGAGTAACTCGCATGACTTTTGCAGCTCTTCAGCAATTTGCAGCTTTCAAACAGGAAGTGAGAATCCTCTCAATGAAAAAAACCCCAGCAGCATCATTGTCCACAATGAAGGGTCTGCACCGGCGATGTTGGGTCTTTGCTCTTTGAATACGGCGAAGATGGCCTTCCAAAAGACGTCCTTCTGGCCCGGGTGCCGAGCGCTGCGTCCTTCAAATACAGGGCGGGGGTTAATAGGCAGGCAGATTTTCATCGCTGCGCTGAAAAGAATTAGTGCAATTCAGAGCACGCGCCCATTCGGCCCGAGGCGACTTGGCGGTAATCATTTGAGGTGAAGGAAGGGGTCACCGCATGCTTTGCTGGCCACTGAAGAGTAACTCGCATGACTTTTGCAGCTCTTCAGCAATTTGCAGCTTTCAAACAGGAAGTGAGAATCCTCTCAATGAAAAAAACCCCAGCAGCATCATTGTCCACAATGAAGGGTCTGCACCGGCGATGTTGGGTCTTTGCTCTTTGCATACTGCGAAGATGGCCTTCCAAAAGACGTCCTTCTGGCCCGGGTGACGAGCTCTGCGTCCTTCAAATACAGGGCGGGGGTTAATAGGCAGGCAGATTTTCATCGCTGCGCTGAAAAGAATTAGTGCAATTCAGAGCACGCGCCCATTCGGCCCGAGGCGACTTGGCGGTAATCATTTGAGGTGAAGGAAGGGGTCACCGCATGCTTTGCTGGCCACTGAAGAGTAACTCGCATGACTTTTGCAGCTCTTCAGCAATTTGCAGCTTTCAAACAGGAAGTGAGAATCCTCTCAATGAAAAAAACCCCAGCAGCATCATTGTCCACAATGAAGGGTCTGCACCGACGATGTTGGGTCTTTGCTCTTTGCATACTGCGAAGATGGCCTTCCAAAAGACGTCCTTCTGGCCCGGGTGCCGAGCGCTGCGTCCTTCAAATACAGGGCGGGGGTTAATAGGCAGGCAGATTTTCATCGCTGCGCTGAAAAGAATTAGTGCAATTCAGAGCACGCGCCCATTCGGCCCGAGGCGACTTGGCGGTAATCATTTGAGGTGAAGGAAGGGGTCACCGCATGCTTTGCTGGCCACTGAATAGTAACTCGCATGACTTTTGCAGCTCTTCAGCAATTTGCAGCTTTCAAACAGGAAGTGAGAATCCTCTCAATGAAAAAAACCCCAGCAGCATCATTGTCCACAATGAAGGGTCTGCACCGGCGATGTTGGGTCTTTGCTCTTTGAATACGGCGAAGATGGCCTTCCAAAAGACGTCCTTCTGGCCCGGGTGACGAGCTCTGCGTCCTTCAAATACAGGGCGGGGGTTAATAGGCAGGCAGATTTTCATCGCTGCGCTGAAAAGAATTAGTGCAATTCAGAGCACGCGCCCATTCGGCCCGAGGCGACTTGGCGGTAATCATTTGAGGTGAAGGAAGGGGTCACCGCATGCTTTGCTGGCCACTGAAGAGTAACTCGCATGACTTTTGCAGCTCTTCAGCAATTTGCAGCTTTCAAACAGGAAGTGAGAATCCTCTCAATGAAAAAAACCCCAGCAGCATCATTGTCCACAATGAAGGGTCTGCACCGGCGATGTTGGGTCTTTGCTCTTTGAATACGGCGAAGATGGCCTTCCAAAAGACGTCCTTCTGGCCCGGGTGACGAGCTCTGCGTCCTTCAAATACAGGGCGGGGGTTAATAGGCAGGCAGATTTTCATCGCTGCGCTGAAAAGAATTAGTGCAATTCAGAGCACGCGCCCATTCGGCCCGAGGCGACTTGGCGGTAATCATTTGAGGTGAAGGAAGGGGTCACCGCATGCTTTGCTGGCCACTGAAGAGTAACTCGCATGACTTTTGCAGCTCTTCAGCAATTTGCAGCTTTCAAACAGGAAGTGAGAATCCTCTCAATGAAAAAAACCCCAGCAGCATCATTGTCCACAATGAAGGGTCTGCACCGACGATGTTGGGTCTTTGCTCTTTGAATACGGCGAAGATGGCCTTCCAAAAGACGTCCTTCTGGCCCGGGTGCCGAGCGCTGCGTCCTTCAAATACAGGGCGGGGGTTAATAGGCAGGCAGATTTTCATCGCTGCGCTGAAAAGAATTAGTGCAATTCAGAGCACGTGCCCATTCGGCCCGAGGCGACTTGGCGGTAATCATTTGAGGTGAAGGAAGGGGTCACCGCATGCTTTGCTGGCCACTGAAGAGTAACTCGCATGACTTTTGCAGCTCTTCAGCAATTTGCAGCTTTCAAACAGGAAGTGAGAATCCTCTCAATGAAAAAAACCCCAGCAGCATCATTGTCCACAATGAAGGGTCTGCACCGACGATGTTGGGTCTTTGCTCTTTGAATACGGCGAAGATGGCCTTCCAAAAGACGTCCTTCTGGCCCGGGTGCCGAGCGCTGCGTCCTTCAAATACAGGGCGGGGGTTAATAGGCAGGCAGATTTTCATCGCTGCGCTGAAAAGAATTAGTGCAATTCAGAGCACGTGCCCATTCGGCCCGAGGCGACTTGGCGGTAATCATTTGAGGTGAAGGAAGGGGTCACCGCATGCTTTGCTGGCCACTGAAGAGTAACTCGCATGACTTTTGCAGCTCTTCAGCAATTTGCAGCTTTCAAACAGGAAGTGAGAATCCTCTCAATGAAAAAAACCCCAGCAGCATCATTGTCCACAATGAAGGGTCTGCACCGGCGATGTTGGGTCTTTGCTCTTTGAATATGGCGAAGATGGCCTTCCAAAAGACGTCCTTCTGGCCCGGGTGACGAGCTCTGCGTCCTTCAAATACAGGGCGGGGGTTAATAGGCAGGCAGATTTTCATCGCTGCGCTGAAAAGAATTAGTGCAATTCAGAGCACGCGCCCATTCGGCCCGAGGCGACTTGGCGGTAATCATTTGAGGTGAAGGAAGGGGTCACCGCATGCTTTGCTGGCCACTGAAGAGTAACTCGCATGACTTTTGCAGCTCTTCAGCAATTTGCAGCTTTCAAACAGGAAGTGAGAATCCTCTCAATGAAAAAAACCCCAGCAGCATCATTGTCCACAATGAAGGGTCTGCACCGACGATGTTGGGTCTTTGCTCTTTGAATACGGCGAAGATGGCCTTCCAAAAGACGTCCTTCTGGCCCGGGTGCCGAGCGCTGCGTCCTTCAAATACAGGGCGGGGGTTAATAGGCAGGCAGATTTTCATCACTGCGCTGAAAAGAATTAGTGCAATTCAGAGCACGTGCCCATTCGGCCCGAGGCGACTTGGCGGTAATCATTTGAGGTGAAGGAAGGGGTCACCGCATGCTTTGCTGGCCACTGAAGAGTAACTCGCATGACTTTTGCAGCTCTTCAGCAATTTGCAGCTTTCAAACAGGAAGTGAGAATCCTCTCAATGAAAAAAACCCCAGCAGCATCATTGTCCACAATGAAGGGTCTGCACCGGCGATGTTGGGTCTTTGCTCTTTGAATACGGCGAAGATGGCCTTCCAAAAGACGTCCTTCTGGCCCGGGTGCCGAGCGCTGCGTCCTTCAAATACAGGGCGGGGGTTAATAGGCAGGCAGATTTTCATCACTGCGCTGAAAAGAATTAGTGCAATTCAGAGCACGTGCCCATTCGGCCCGAGGCGACTTGGCGGTAATCATTTGAGGTGAAGGAAGGGGTCACCGCATGCTTTGCTGGCCACTGAAGAGTAACTCGCATGACTTTTGCAGCTCTTCAGCAATTTGCAGCTTTCAAACAGGAAGTGAGAATCCTCTCAATGAAAAAAACCCCAGCAGCATCATTGTCCACAATGAAGGGTCTGCACCGGCGATGTTGGGTCTTTGCTCTTTGAATACGGCGAAGATGGCCTTCCAAAAGACGTCCTTCTGGCCCGGGTGCCGAGCGCTGCGTCCTTCAAATACAGGGCGGGGGTTAATAGGCAGGCAGATTTTCATCGCTGCGCTGAAAAGAATTAGTGCAATTCAGAGCACGTGCCCATTCGGCCCGAGGCGACTTGGCGGTAATCATTTGAGGTGAAGGAAGGGGTCACCGCATGCTTTGCTGGCCACTGAAGAGTAACTCGCATGACTTTTGCAGCTCTTCAGCAATTTGCAGCTTTCAAACAGGAAGTGAGAATCCTCTCAATGAAAAAAACCCCAGCAGCATCATTGTCCACAATGAAGGGTCTGCACCGGCGATGTTGGGTCTTTGCTCTTTGAATACGGCGAAGATGGCCTTCCAAAAGACGTCCTTCTGGCCCGGGTGACGAGCTCTGCGTCCTTCAAATACAGGGCGGGGGTTAATAGGCAGGCAGATTTTCATCGCTGCGCTGAAAAGAATTAGTGCAATTCAGAGCACGTGCCCATTCGGCCCGAGGCGACTTGGCGGTAATCATTTGAGGTGAAGGAAGGGGTCACCGCATGCTTTGCTGGCCACTGAAGAGTAACTCGCATGACTTTTGCAGCTCTTCAGCAATTTGCAGCTTTCAAACAGGAAGTGAGAATCCTCTCAATGAAAAAAACCCCAGCAGCATCATTGTCCACAATGAAGGGTCTGCACCGACGATGTTGGGTCTTTGCTCTTTGAATACGGCGAAGATGGCCTTCCAAAAGACGTCCTTCTGGCCCGGGTGCCGAGCGCTGCGTCCTTCAAATACAGGGCGGGGGTTAATAGGCAGGCAGATTTTCATCGCTGCGCTGAAAAGAATTAGTGCAATTCAGAGCACGTGCCCATTCGGCCCGAGGCGACTTGGCGGTAATCATTTGAGGTGAAGGAAGGGGTCACCGCATGCTTTGCTGGCCACTGAAGAGTAACTCGCATGACTTTTGCAGCTCTTCAGCAATTTGCAGCTTTCAAACAGGAAGTGAGAATCCTCTCAATGAAAAAAACCCCAGCAGCATCATTGTCCACAATGAAGGGTCTGCACCGACGATGTTGGGTCTTTGCTCTTTGCATACTGCGAAGATGGCCTTCCAAAAGACGTCCTTCTGGCCCGGGTGCCGAGCGCTGCGTCCTTCAAATACAGGGCGGGGGTTAATAGGCAGGCAGATTTTCATCGCTGCGCTGAAAAGAATTAGTGCAATTCAGAGCACGCGCCCATTCGGCCCGAGGCGACTTGGCGGTAATCATTTGAGGTGAAGGAAGGGGTCACCGCATGCTTTGCTGGCCACTGAAGAGTAACTCGCATGACTTTTGCAGCTCTTCAGCAATTTGCAGCTTTCAAACAGGAAGTGAGAATCCTCTCAATGAAAAAAACCCCAGCAGCATCATTGTCCACAATGAAGGGTCTGCACCGGCGATGTTGGGTCTTTGCTCTTTGAATACGGCGAAGATGGCCTTCCAAAAGACGTCCTTCTGGCCCGGGTGACGAGCTCTGCGTCCTTCAAATACAGGGCGGGGGTTAATAGGCAGGCAGATTTTCATCGCTGCGCTGAAAAGAATTAGTGCAATTCAGAGCACGTGCCCATTCGGCCCGAGGCGACTTGGCGGTAATCATTTGAGGTGAAGGAAGGGGTCACCGCATGCTTTGCTGGCCACTGAAGAGTAACTCGCATGACTTTTGCAGCTCTTCAGCAATTTGCAGCTTTCAAACAGGAAGTGAGAATCCTCTCAATGAAAAAAACCCCAGCAGCATCATTGTCCACAATGAAGGGTCTGCACCGGCGATGTTGGGTCTTTGCTCTTTGAATACGGCGAAGATGGCCTTCCAAAAGACGTCCTTCTGGCCCGGGTGACGAGCTCTGCGTCCTTCAAATACAGGGCGGGGGTTAATAGGCAGGCAGATTTTCATCGCTGCGCTGAAAAGAATTAGTGCAATTCAGAGCACGCGCCCATTCGGCCCGAGGCGACTTGGCGGTAATCATTTGAGGTGAAGGAAGGGGTCACCGCATGCTTTGCTGGCCACTGAAGAGTAACTCGCATGACTTTTGCAGCTCTTCAGCAATTTGCAGCTTTCAAACAGGAAGTGAGAATCCTCTCAATGAAAAAAACCCCAGCAGCATCATTGTCCACAATGAAGGGTCTGCACCGGCGATGTTGGGTCTTTGCTCTTTGCATACAGCGAAGATGGCCTTCCAAAAGACGTCCTTCTGGCCCGGGTGACGAGCTCTGTGTCCTTCAAATACAGGGCGGGGGTTAATAGGCAGGCAGATTTTCATCGCTGCGCTGAAAAGAATTAGTGCAATTCAGAGCACGCGCCCATTCGGCCCGAGGCGACTTGGCGGTAATCATTTGAGGTGAAGGAAGGGGTCACCGCATGCTTTGCTGGCCACTGAAGAGTAACTCGCATGACTTTTGCAGCTCTTCAGCAATTTGCAGCTTTCAAACAGGAAGTGAGAATCCTCTCAATGAAAAAAACCCCAGCAGCATCATTGTCCACAATGAAGGGTCTGCACCGACGATGTTGGGTCTTTGCTCTTTGAATACGGCGAAGATGGCCTTCCAAAAGACGTCCTTCTGGCCCGGGTGCCGAGCGCTGCGTCCTTCAAATACAGGGCGGGGGTTAATAGGCAGGCAGATTTTCATCGCTGCGCTGAAAAGAATTAGTGCAATTCAGAGCACGTGCCCATTCGGCCCGAGGCGACTTGGCGGTAATCATTTGAGGTGAAGGAAGGGGTCACCGCATGCTTTGCTGGCCACTGAAGAGTAACTCGCATGACTTTTGCAGCTCTTCAGCAATTTGCAGCTTTCAAACAGGAAGTGAGAATCCTCTCAATGAAAAAAACCCCAGCAGCATCATTGTCCACAATGAAGGGTCTGCACCGACGATGTTGGGTCTTTGCTCTTTGAATACGGCGAAGATGGCCTTCCAAAAGACGTCCTTCTGGCCCGGGTGCCGAGCGCTGCGTCCTTCAAATACAGGGCGGGGGTTAATAGGCAGGCAGATTTTCATCGCTGCGCTGAAAAGAATTAGTGCAATTCAGAGCACGCGCCCATTCGGCCCGAGGCGACTTGGCGGTAATCATTTGAGGTGAAGGAAGGGGTCACCGCATGCTTTGCTGGCCACTGAAGAGTAACTCGCATGACTTTTGCAGCTCTTCAGCAATTTGCAGCTTTCAAACAGGAAGTGAGAATCCTCTCAATGAAAAAAACCCCAGCAGCATCATTGTCCACAATGAAGGGTCTGCACCGGCGATGTTGGGTCTTTGCTCTTTGCATACTGCGAAGATGGCCTTCCAAAAGACGTCCTTCTGGCCCGGGTGACGAGCTCTGCGTCCTTCAAATACAGGGCGGGGGTTAATAGGCAGGCAGATTTTCATCGCTGCGCTGAAAAGAATTAGTGCAATTCAGAGCACGTGCCCATTCGGCCCGAGGCGACTTGGCGGTAATCATTTGAGGTGAAGGAAGGGGTCACCGCATGCTTTGCTGGCCACTGAAGAGTAACTCGCATGACTTTTGCAGCTCTTCAGCAATTTGCAGCTTTCAAACAGGAAGTGAGAATCCTCTCAATGAAAAAAACCCCAGCAGCATCATTGTCCACAATGAAGGGTCTGCACCGGCGATGTTGGGTCTTTGCTCTTTGAATACGGCGAAGATGGCCTTCCAAAAGACGTCCTTCTGGCCCGGGTGACGAGCTCTGCGTCCTTCAAATACAGGGCGGGGGTTAATAGGCAGGCAGATTTTCATCGCTGCGCTGAAAAGAATTAGTGCAATTCAGAGCACGCGCCCATTCGGCCCGAGGCGACTTGGCGGTAATCATTTGAGGTGAAGGAAGGGGTCACCGCATGCTTTGCTGGCCACTGAAGAGTAACTCGCATGACTTTTGCAGCTCTTCAGCAATTTGCAGCTTTCAAACAGGAAGTGAGAATCCTCTCAATGAAAAAAACCCCAGCAGCATCATTGTCCACAATGAAGGGTCTGCACCGGCGATGTTGGGTCTTTGCTCTTTGCATACAGCGAAGATGGCCTTCCAAAAGACGTCCTTCTGGCCCGGGTGACGAGCTCTGTGTCCTTCAAATACAGGGCGGGGGTTAATAGGCAGGCAGATTTTCATCGCTGCGCTGAAAAGAATTAGTGCAATTCAGAGCACGCGCCCATTCGGCCCGAGGCGACTTGGCGGTAATCATTTGAGGTGAAGGAAGGGGTCACCGCATGCTTTGCTGGCCACTGAAGAGTAACTCGCATGACTTTTGCAGCTCTTCAGCAATTTGCAGCTTTCAAACAGGAAGTGAGAATCCTCTCAATGAAAAAAACCCCAGCAGCATCATTGTCCACAATGAAGGGTCTGCACCGACGATGTTGGGTCTTTGCTCTTTGAATACGGCGAAGATGGCCTTCCAAAAGACGTCCTTCTGGCCCGGGTGCCGAGCGCTGCGTCCTTCAAATACAGGGCGGGGGTTAATAGGCAGGCAGATTTTCATCGCTGCGCTGAAAAGAATTAGTGCAATTCAGAGCACGTGCCCATTCGGCCCGAGGCGACTTGGCGGTAATCATTTGAGGTGAAGGAAGGGGTCACCGCATGCTTTGCTGGCCACTGAAGAGTAACTCGCATGACTTTTGCAGCTCTTCAGCAATTTGCAGCTTTCAAACAGGAAGTGAGAATCCTCTCAATGAAAAAAACCCCAGCAGCATCATTGTCCACAATGAAGGGTCTGCACCGACGATGTTGGGTCTTTGCTCTTTGAATACGGCGAAGATGGCCTTCCAAAAGACGTCCTTCTGGCCCGGGTGCCGAGCGCTGCGTCCTTCAAATACAGGGCGGGGGTTAATAGGCAGGCAGATTTTCATCGCTGCGCTGAAAAGAATTAGTGCAATTCAGAGCACGCGCCCATTCGGCCCGAGGCGACTTGGCGGTAATCATTTGAGGTGAAGGAAGGGGTCACCGCATGCTTTGCTGGCCACTGAAGAGTAACTCGCATGACTTTTGCAGCTCTTCAGCAATTTGCAGCTTTCAAACAGGAAGTGAGCATCCTCTCAATGAAAAAACCCCCAGCAGCATCATTGTCCACAATGAAGGGTCTGCACCGACGATGTTGGGTCTTTGCTCTTTGAATACGGCGAAGATGGCCTTCCAAAAGACGTCCTTCTGGCCCGGGTGCCGAGCGCTGCGTCCTTCAAATACAGGGCGGGGGTTAATAGGCAGGCAGATTTTCATCGCTGCGCTGAAAAGAATTAGTGCAATTCAGAGCACGCGCCCATTCGGCCCGAGGCGACTTGGCGGTAATCATTTGAGGTGAAGGAAGGGGTCACCGCATGCTTTGCTGGCCACTGAAGAGTAACTCGCATGACTTTTGCAGCTCTTCAGCAATTTGCAGCTTTCAAACAGGAAGTGAGAATCCTCTCAATGAAAAAAACCCCAGCAGCATCATTGTCCACAATGAAGGGTCTGCACCGACGATGTTGGGTCTTTGCTCTTTGAATACGGCGAAGATGGCCTTCCAAAAGACGTCCTTCTGGCCCGGGTGCCGAGCGCTGCGTCCTTCAAATACAGGGCGGGGGTTAATAGGCAGGCAGATTTTCATCGCTGCGCTGAAAAGAATTAGTGCAATTCAGAGCACGCGCCCATTCGGCCCGAGGCGACTTGGCGGTAATCATTTGAGGTGAAGGAAGGGGTCACCGCATGCTTTGCTGGCCACTGAAGAGTAACTCGCATGACTTTTGCAGCTCTTCAGCAATTTGCAGCTTTCAAACAGGAAGTGAGCATCCTCTCAATGAAAAAACCCCCAGCAGCATCATTGTCCACAATGAAGGGTCTGCACCGACGATGTTGGGTCTTTGCTCTTTGAATACGGCGAAGATGGCCTTCCAAAAGACGTCCTTCTGGCCCGGGTGCCGAGCGCTGCGTCCTTCAAATACAGGGCGGGGGTTAATAGGCAGGCAGATTTTCATCGCTGCGCTGAAAAGAATTAGTGCAATTCAGAGCACGCGCCCATTCGGCCCGAGGCGACTTGGCGGTAATCATTTGAGGTGAAGGAAGGGGTCACCGCATGCTTTGCTGGCCACTGAAGAGTAACTCGCATGACTTTTGCAGCTCTTCAGCAATTTGCAGCTTTCAAACAGGAAGTGAGAATCCTCTCAATGAAAAAACCCCCAGCAGCATCATTGTCCACAATGAAGGGTCTGCACCGACGATGTTGGGTCTTTGCTCTTTGAATACGGCGAAGATGGCCTTCCAAAAGACGTCCTTCTGGCCCGGGTGCCGAGCGCTGCGTCCTTCAAATACAGGGCGGGGGTTAATAGGCAGGCAGATTTTCATCGCTGCGCTGAAAAGAATTAGTGCAATTCAGAGCACGCGCCCATTCGGCCCGAGGCGACTTGGCGGTAATCATTTGAGGTGAAGGAAGGGGTCACCGCATGCTTTGCTGGCCACTGAAGAGTAACTCGCATGACTTTTGCAGCTCTTCAGCAATTTGCAGCTTTCAAACAGGAAGTGAGAATCCTCTCAATGAAAAAAACCCCAGCAGCATCATTGTCCACAATGAAGGGTCTGCACCGGCGATGTTGGGTCTTTGCTCTTTGCATACTGCGAAGATGGCCTTCCAAAAGACGTCCTTCTGGCCCGGGTGACGAGCTCTGCGTCCTTCAAATACAGGGCGGGGGTTAATAGGCAGGCAGATTTTCATCGCTGCGCTGAAAAGAATTAGTGCAATTCAGAGCACGCGCCCATTCGGCCCGAGGCGACTTGGCGGTAATCATTTGAGGTGAAGGAAGGGGTCACCGCATGCTTTGCTGGCCACTGAAGAGTAACTCGCATGACTTTTGCAGCTCTTCAGCAATTTGCAGCTTTCAAACAGGAAGTGAGAATCCTCTCAATGAAAAAAACCCCAGCAGCATCATTGTCCACAATGAAGGGTCTGCACCGGCGATGTTGGGTCTTTGCTCTTTGCATACAGCGAAGATGGCCTTCCAAAAGACGTCCTTCTGGCCCGGGTGACGAGCTCTGTGTCCTTCAAATACAGGGCGGGGGTTAATAGGCAGGCAGATTTTCATCGCTGCGCTGAAAAGAATTAGTGCAATTCAGAGCACGCGCCCATTCGGCCCGAGGCGACTTGGCGGTAATCATTTGAGGTGAAGGAAGGGGTCACCGCATGCTTTGCTGGCCACTGAAGAGTAACTCGCATGACTTTTGCAGCTCTTCAGCAATTTGCAGCTTTCAAACAGGAAGTGAGAATCCTCTCAATGAAAAAAACCCCAGCAGCATCATTGTCCACAATGAAGGGTCTGCACCGACGATGTTGGGTCTTTGCTCTTTGAATACGGCGAAGATGGCCTTCCAAAAGACGTCCTTCTGGCCCGGGTGCCGAGCGCTGCGTCCTTCAAATACAGGGCGGGGGTTAATAGGCAGGCAGATTTTCATCGCTGCGCTGAAAAGAATTAGTGCAATTCAGAGCACGTGCCCATTCGGCCCGAGGCGACTTGGCGGTAATCATTTGAGGTGAAGGAAGGGGTCACCGCATGCTTTGCTGGCCACTGAAGAGTAACTCGCATGACTTTTGCAGCTCTTCAGCAATTTGCAGCTTTCAAACAGGAAGTGAGAATCCTCTCAATGAAAAAAACCCCAGCAGCATCATTGTCCACAATGAAGGGTCTGCACCGACGATGTTGGGTCTTTGCTCTTTGAATACGGCGAAGATGGCCTTCCAAAAGACGTCCTTCTGGCCCGGGTGCCGAGCGCTGCGTCCTTCAAATACAGGGCGGGGGTTAATAGGCAGGCAGATTTTCATCGCTGCGCTGAAAAGAATTAGTGCAATTCAGAGCACGCGCCCATTCGGCCCGAGGCGACTTGGCGGTAATCATTTGAGGTGAAGGAAGGGGTCACCGCATGCTTTGCTGGCCACTGAAGAGTAACTCGCATGACTTTTGCAGCTCTTCAGCAATTTGCAGCTTTCAAACAGGAAGTGAGCATCCTCTCAATGAAAAAACCCCCAGCAGCATCATTGTCCACAATGAAGGGTCTGCACCGACGATGTTGGGTCTTTGCTCTTTGAATACGGCGAAGATGGCCTTCCAAAAGACGTCCTTCTGGCCCGGGTGCCGAGCGCTGCGTCCTTCAAATACAGGGCGGGGGTTAATAGGCAGGCAGATTTTCATCGCTGCGCTGAAAAGAATTAGTGCAATTCAGAGCACGCGCCCATTCGGCCCGAGGCGACTTGGCGGTAATCATTTGAGGTGAAGGAAGGGGTCACCGCATGCTTTGCTGGCCACTGAAGAGTAACTCGCATGACTTTTGCAGCTCTTCAGCAATTTGCAGCTTTCAAACAGGAAGTGAGAATCCTCTCAATGAAAAAAACCCCAGCAGCATCATTGTCCACAATGAAGGGTCTGCACCGACGATGTTGGGTCTTTGCTCTTTGAATATGGCGAAGATGGCCTTCCAAAAGACGTCCTTCTGGCCCGGGTGCCGAGCGCTGCGTCCTTCAAATACAGGGCGGGGGTTAATAGGCAGGCAGATTTTCATCGCTGCGCTGAAAAGAATTAGTGCAATTCAGAGCACGCGCCCATTCGGCCCGAGGCGACTTGGCGGTAATCATTTGAGGTGAAGGAAGGGGTCACCGCATGCTTTGCTGGCCACTGAAGAGTAACTCGCATGACTTTTGCAGCTCTTCAGCAATTTGCAGCTTTCAAACAGGAAGTGAGCATCCTCTCAATGAAAAAACCCCCAGCAGCATCATTGTCCACAATGAAGGGTCTGCACCGACGATGTTGGGTCTTTGCTCTTTGAATACGGCGAAGATGGCCTTCCAAAAGACGTCCTTCTGGCCCGGGTGCCGAGCGCTGCGTCCTTCAAATACAGGGCGGGGGTTAATAGGCAGGCAGATTTTCATCGCTGCGCTGAAAAGAATTAGTGCAATTCAGAGCACGCGCCCATTCGGCCCGAGGCGACTTGGCGGTAATCATTTGAGGTGAAGGAAGGGGTCACCGCATGCTTTGCTGGCCACTGAAGAGTAACTCGCATGACTTTTGCAGCTCTTCAGCAATTTGCAGCTTTCAAACAGGAAGTGAGAATCCTCTCAATGAAAAAACCCCCAGCAGCATCATTGTCCACAATGAAGGGTCTGCACCGACGATGTTGGGTCTTTGCTCTTTGAATACGGCGAAGATGGCCTTCCAAAAGACGTCCTTCTGGCCCGGGTGCCGAGCGCTGCGTCCTTCAAATACAGGGCGGGGGTTAATAGGCAGGCAGATTTTCATCGCTGCGCTGAAAAGAATTAGTGCAATTCAGAGCACGCGCCCATTCGGCCCGAGGCGACTTGGCGGTAATCATTTGAGGTGAAGGAAGGGGTCACCGCATGCTTTGCTGGCCACTGAAGAGTAACTCGCATGACTTTTGCAGCTCTTCAGCAATTTGCAGCTTTCAAACAGGAAGTGAGAATCCTCTCAATGAAAAAAACCCCAGCAGCATCATTGTCCACAATGAAGGGTCTGCACCGGCGATGTTGGGTCTTTGCTCTTTGCATACTGCGAAGATGGCCTTCCAAAAGACGTCCTTCTGGCCCGGGTGACGAGCTCTGCGTCCTTCAAATACAGGGCGGGGGTTAATAGGCAGGCAGATTTTCATCGCTGCGCTGAAAAGAATTAGTGCAATTCAGAGCACGTGCCCATTCGGCCCGAGGCGACTTGGCGGTAATCATTTGAGGTGAAGGAAGGGGTCACCGCATGCTTTGCTGGCCACTGAAGAGTAACTCGCATGACTTTTGCAGCTCTTCAGCAATTTGCAGCTTTCAAACAGGAAGTGAGAATCCTCTCAATGAAAAAAACCCCAGCAGCATCATTGTCCACAATGAAGGGTCTGCACCGGCGATGTTGGGTCTTTGCTCTTTGAATACGGCGAAGATGGCCTTCCAAAAGACGTCCTTCTGGCCCGGGTGACGAGCTCTGCGTCCTTCAAATACAGGGCGGGGGTTAATAGGCAGGCAGATTTTCATCGCTGCGCTGAAAAGAATTAGTGCAATTCAGAGCACGTGCCCATTCGGCCCGAGGCGACTTGGCGGTAATCATTTGAGGTGAAGGAAGGGGTCACCGCATGCTTTGCTGGCCACTGAAGAGTAACTCGCATGACTTTTGCAGCTCTTCAGCAATTTGCAGCTTTCAAACAGGAAGTGAGAATCCTCTCAATGAAAAAAACCCCAGCAGCATCATTGTCCACAATGAAGGGTCTGCACCGGCGATGTTGGGTCTTTGCTCTTTGAATACGGCGAAGATGGCCTTCCAAAAGACGTCCTTCTGGCCCGGGTGACGAGCTCTGCGTCCTTCAAATACAGGGCGGGGGTTAATAGGCAGGCAGATTTTCATCGCTGCGCTGAAAAGAATTAGTGCAATTCAGAGCACGCGCCCATTCGGCCCGAGGCGACTTGGCGGTAATCATTTGAGGTGAAGGAAGGGGTCACCGCATGCTTTGCTGGCCACTGAAGAGTAACTCGCATGACTTTTGCAGCTCTTCAGCAATTTGCAGCTTTCAAACAGGAAGTGAGAATCCTCTCAATGAAAAAAACCCCAGCAGCATCATTGTCCACAATGAAGGGTCTGCACCGGCGATGTTGGGTCTTTGCTCTTTGCATACAGCGAAGATGGCCTTCCAAAAGACGTCCTTCTGGCCCGGGTGACGAGCTCTGTGTCCTTCAAATACAGGGCGGGGGTTAATAGGCAGGCAGATTTTCATCGCTGCGCTGAAAAGAATTAGTGCAATTCAGAGCACGCGCCCATTCGGCCCGAGGCGACTTGGCGGTAATCATTTGAGGTGAAGGAAGGGGTCACCGCATGCTTTGCTGGCCACTGAAGAGTAACTCGCATGACTTTTGCAGCTCTTCAGCAATTTGCAGCTTTCAAACAGGAAGTGAGAATCCTCTCAATGAAAAAAACCCCAGCAGCATCATTGTCCACAATGAAGGGTCTGCACCGACGATGTTGGGTCTTTGCTCTTTGAATACGGCGAAGATGGCCTTCCAAAAGACGTCCTTCTGGCCCGGGTGCCGAGCGCTGCGTCCTTCAAATACAGGGCGGGGGTTAATAGGCAGGCAGATTTTCATCGCTGCGCTGAAAAGAATTAGTGCAATTCAGAGCACGTGCCCATTCGGCCCGAGGCGACTTGGCGGTAATCATTTGAGGTGAAGGAAGGGGTCACCGCATGCTTTGCTGGCCACTGAAGAGTAACTCGCATGACTTTTGCAGCTCTTCAGCAATTTGCAGCTTTCAAACAGGAAGTGAGAATCCTCTCAATGAAAAAAACCCCAGCAGCATCATTGTCCACAATGAAGGGTCTGCACCGACGATGTTGGGTCTTTGCTCTTTGAATACGGCGAAGATGGCCTTCCAAAAGACGTCCTTCTGGCCCGGGTGCCGAGCGCTGCGTCCTTCAAATACAGGGCGGGGGTTAATAGGCAGGCAGATTTTCATCGCTGCGCTGAAAAGAATTAGTGCAATTCAGAGCACGCGCCCATTCGGCCCGAGGCGACTTGGCGGTAATCATTTGAGGTGAAGGAAGGGGTCACCGCATGCTTTGCTGGCCACTGAAGAGTAACTCGCATGACTTTTGCAGCTCTTCAGCAATTTGCAGCTTTCAAACAGGAAGTGAGCATCCTCTCAATGAAAAAACCCCCAGCAGCATCATTGTCCACAATGAAGGGTCTGCACCGACGATGTTGGGTCTTTGCTCTTTGAATACGGCGAAGATGGCCTTCCAAAAGACGTCCTTCTGGCCCGGGTGCCGAGCGCTGCGTCCTTCAAATACAGGGCGGGGGTTAATAGGCAGGCAGATTTTCATCGCTGCGCTGAAAAGAATTAGTGCAATTCAGAGCACGCGCCCATTCGGCCCGAGGCGACTTGGCGGTAATCATTTGAGGTGAAGGAAGGGGTCACCGCATGCTTTGCTGGCCACTGAAGAGTAACTCGCATGACTTTTGCAGCTCTTCAGCAATTTGCAGCTTTCAAACAGGAAGTGAGAATCCTCTCAATGAAAAAAACCCCAGCAGCATCATTGTCCACAATGAAGGGTCTGCACCGACGATGTTGGGTCTTTGCTCTTTGAATACGGCGAAGATGGCCTTCCAAAAGACGTCCTTCTGGCCCGGGTGCCGAGCGCTGCGTCCTTCAAATACAGGGCGGGGGTTAATAGGCAGGCAGATTTTCATCGCTGCGCTGAAAAGAATTAGTGCAATTCAGAGCACGCGCCCATTCGGCCCGAGGCGACTTGGCGGTAATCATTTGAGGTGAAGGAAGGGGTCACCGCATGCTTTGCTGGCCACTGAAGAGTAACTCGCATGACTTTTGCAGCTCTTCAGCAATTTGCAGCTTTCAAACAGGAAGTGAGCATCCTCTCAATGAAAAAACCCCCAGCAGCATCATTGTCCACAATGAAGGGTCTGCACCGACGATGTTGGGTCTTTGCTCTTTGAATACGGCGAAGATGGCCTTCCAAAAGACGTCCTTCTGGCCCGGGTGCCGAGCGCTGCGTCCTTCAAATACAGGGCGGGGGTTAATAGGCAGGCAGATTTTCATCGCTGCGCTGAAAAGAATTAGTGCAATTCAGAGCACGCGCCCATTCGGCCCGAGGCGACTTGGCGGTAATCATTTGAGGTGAAGGAAGGGGTCACCGCATGCTTTGCTGGCCACTGAAGAGTAACTCGCATGACTTTTGCAGCTCTTCAGCAATTTGCAGCTTTCAAACAGGAAGTGAGAATCCTCTCAATGAAAAAAACCCCAGCAGCATCATTGTCCACAATGAAGGGTCTGCACCGACGATGTTGGGTCTTTGCTCTTTGAATACGGCGAAGATGGCCTTCCAAAAGACGTCCTTCTGGCCCGGGTGCCGAGCGCTGCGTCCTTCAAATACAGGGCGGGGGTTAATAGGCAGGCAGATTTTCATCGCTGCGCTGAAAAGAATTAGTGCAATTCAGAGCACGCGCCCATTCGGCCCGAGGCGACTTGGCGGTAATCATTTGAGGTGAAGGAAGGGGTCACCGCATGCTTTGCTGGCCACTGAAGAGTAACTCGCATGACTTTTGCAGCTCTTCAGCAATTTGCAGCTTTCAAACAGGAAGTGAGCATCCTCTCAATGAAAAAACCCCCAGCAGCATCATTGTCCACAATGAAGGGTCTGCACCGACGATGTTGGGTCTTTGCTCTTTGAATACGGCGAAGATGGCCTTCCAAAAGACGTCCTTCTGGCCCGGGTGCCGAGCGCTGCGTCCTTCAAATACAGGGCGGGGGTTAATAGGCAGGCAGATTTTCATCGCTGCGCTGAAAAGAATTAGTGCAATTCAGAGCACGCGCCCATTCGGCCCGAGGCGACTTGGCGGTAATCATTTGAGGTGAAGGAAGGGGTCACCGCATGCTTTGCTGGCCACTGAAGAGTAACTCGCATGACTTTTGCAGCTCTTCAGCAATTTGCAGCTTTCAAACAGGAAGTGAGAATCCTCTCAATGAAAAAAACCCCAGCAGCATCATTGTCCACAATGAAGGGTCTGCACCGGCGATGTTGGGTCTTTGCTCTTTGCATACTGCGAAGATGGCCTTCCAAAAGACGTCCTTCTGGCCCGGGTGACGAGCTCTGCGTCCTTCAAATACAGGGCGGGGGTTAATAGGCAGGCAGATTTTCATCGCTGCGCTGAAAAGAATTAGTGCAATTCAGAGCACGTGCCCATTCGGCCCGAGGCGACTTGGCGGTAATCATTTGAGGTGAAGGAAGGGGTCACCGCATGCTTTGCTGGCCACTGAAGAGTAACTCGCATGACTTTTGCAGCTCTTCAGCAATTTGCAGCTTTCAAACAGGAAGTGAGAATCCTCTCAATGAAAAAAACCCCAGCAGCATCATTGTCCACAATGAAGGGTCTGCACCGGCGATGTTGGGTCTTTGCTCTTTGAATACGGCGAAGATGGCCTTCCAAAAGACGTCCTTCTGGCCCGGGTGACGAGCTCTGCGTCCTTCAAATACAGGGCGGGGGTTAATAGGCAGGCAGATTTTCATCGCTGCGCTGAAAAGAATTAGTGCAATTCAGAGCACGCGCCCATTCGGCCCGAGGCGACTTGGCGGTAATCATTTGAGGTGAAGGAAGGGGTCACCGCATGCTTTGCTGGCCACTGAAGAGTAACTCGCATGACTTTTGCAGCTCTTCAGCAATTTGCAGCTTTCAAACAGGAAGTGAGAATCCTCTCAATGAAAAAAACCCCAGCAGCATCATTGTCCACAATGAAGGGTCTGCACCGGCGATGTTGGGTCTTTGCTCTTTGCATACAGCGAAGATGGCCTTCCAAAAGACGTCCTTCTGGCCCGGGTGACGAGCTCTGTGTCCTTCAAATACAGGGCGGGGGTTAATAGGCAGGCAGATTTTCATCGCTGCGCTGAAAAGAATTAGTGCAATTCAGAGCACGCGCCCATTCGGCCCGAGGCGACTTGGCGGTAATCATTTGAGGTGAAGGAAGGGGTCACCGCATGCTTTGCTGGCCACTGAAGAGTAACTCGCATGACTTTTGCAGCTCTTCAGCAATTTGCAGCTTTCAAACAGGAAGTGAGAATCCTCTCAATGAAAAAAACCCCAGCAGCATCATTGTCCACAATGAAGGGTCTGCACCGACGATGTTGGGTCTTTGCTCTTTGAATACGGCGAAGATGGCCTTCCAAAAGACGTCCTTCTGGCCCGGGTGCCGAGCGCTGCGTCCTTCAAATACAGGGCGGGGGTTAATAGGCAGGCAGATTTTCATCGCTGCGCTGAAAAGAATTAGTGCAATTCAGAGCACGTGCCCATTCGGCCCGAGGCGACTTGGCGGTAATCATTTGAGGTGAAGGAAGGGGTCACCGCATGCTTTGCTGGCCACTGAAGAGTAACTCGCATGACTTTTGCAGCTCTTCAGCAATTTGCAGCTTTCAAACAGGAAGTGAGAATCCTCTCAATGAAAAAAACCCCAGCAGCATCATTGTCCACAATGAAGGGTCTGCACCGACGATGTTGGGTCTTTGCTCTTTGAATACGGCGAAGATGGCCTTCCAAAAGACGTCCTTCTGGCCCGGGTGCCGAGCGCTGCGTCCTTCAAATACAGGGCGGGGGTTAATAGGCAGGCAGATTTTCATCGCTGCGCTGAAAAGAATTAGTGCAATTCAGAGCACGCGCCCATTCGGCCCGAGGCGACTTGGCGGTAATCATTTGAGGTGAAGGAAGGGGTCACCGCATGCTTTGCTGGCCACTGAAGAGTAACTCGCATGACTTTTGCAGCTCTTCAGCAATTTGCAGCTTTCAAACAGGAAGTGAGCATCCTCTCAATGAAAAAACCCCCAGCAGCATCATTGTCCACAATGAAGGGTCTGCACCGACGATGTTGGGTCTTTGCTCTTTGAATACGGCGAAGATGGCCTTCCAAAAGACGTCCTTCTGGCCCGGGTGCCGAGCGCTGCGTCCTTCAAATACAGGGCGGGGGTTAATAGGCAGGCAGATTTTCATCGCTGCGCTGAAAAGAATTAGTGCAATTCAGAGCACGCGCCCATTCGGCCCGAGGCGACTTGGCGGTAATCATTTGAGGTGAAGGAAGGGGTCACCGCATGCTTTGCTGGCCACTGAAGAGTAACTCGCATGACTTTTGCAGCTCTTCAGCAATTTGCAGCTTTCAAACAGGAAGTGAGAATCCTCTCAATGAAAAAAACCCCAGCAGCATCATTGTCCACAATGAAGGGTCTGCACCGACGATGTTGGGTCTTTGCTCTTTGAATACGGCGAAGATGGCCTTCTAAAAGACGTCCTTCTGGCCCGGGTGCCGAGCGCTGCGTCCTTCAAATACAGGGCGGGGGTTAATAGGCAGGCAGATTTTCATCGCTGCGCTGAAAAGAATTAGTGCAATTCAGAGCACGCGCCCATTCGGCCCGAGGCGACTTGGCGGTAATCATTTGAGGTGAAGGAAGGGGTCACCGCATGCTTTGCTGGCCACTGAAGAGTAACTCGCATGACTTTTGCAGCTCTTCAGCAATTTGCAGCTTTCAAACAGGAAGTGAGCATCCTCTCAATGAAAAAACCCCCAGCAGCATCATTGTCCACAATGAAGGGTCTGCACCGACGATGTTGGGTCTTTGCTCTTTGAATACGGCGAAGATGGCCTTCCAAAAGACGTCCTTCTGGCCCGGGTGCCGAGCGCTGCGTCCTTCAAATACAGGGCGGGGGTTAATAGGCAGGCAGATTTTCATCGCTGCGCTGAAAAGAATTAGTGCAATTCAGAGCACGCGCCCATTCGGCCCGAGGCGACTTGGCGGTAATCATTTGAGGTGAAGGAAGGGGTCACCGCATGCTTTGCTGGCCACTGAAGAGTAACTCGCATGACTTTTGCAGCTCTTCAGCAATTTGCAGCTTTCAAACAGGAAGTGAGAATCCTCTCAATGAAAAAAACCCCAGCAGCATCATTGTCCACAATGAAGGGTCTGCACCGACGATGTTGGGTCTTTGCTCTTTGAATACGGCGAAGATGGCCTTCCAAAAGACGTCCTTCTGGCCCGGGTGCCGAGCGCTGCGTCCTTCAAATACAGGGCGGGGGTTAATAGGCAGGCAGATTTTCATCGCTGCGCTGAAAAGAATTAGTGCAATTCAGAGCACGCGCCCATTCGGCCCGAGGCGACTTGGCGGTAATCATTTGAGGTGAAGGAAGGGGTCACCGCATGCTTTGCTGGCCACTGAAGAGTAACTCGCATGACTTTTGCAGCTCTTCAGCAATTTGCAGCTTTCAAACAGGAAGTGAGCATCCTCTCAATGAAAAAACCCCCAGCAGCATCATTGTCCACAATGAAGGGTCTGCACCGACGATGTTGGGTCTTTGCTCTTTGAATACGGCGAAGATGGCCTTCCAAAAGACGTCCTTCTGGCCCGGGTGCCGAGCGCTGCGTCCTTCAAATACAGGGCGGGGGTTAATAGGCAGGCAGATTTTCATCGCTGCGCTGAAAAGAATTAGTGCAATTCAGAGCACGCGCCCATTCGGCCCGAGGCGACTTGGCGGTAATCATTTGAGGTGAAGGAAGGGGTCACCGCATGCTTTGCTGGCCACTGAAGAGTAACTCGCATGACTTTTGCAGCTCTTCAGCAATTTGCAGCTTTCAAACAGGAAGTGAGAATCCTCTCAATGAAAAAAACCCCAGCAGCATCATTGTCCACAATGAAGGGTCTGCACCGGCGATGTTGGGTCTTTGCTCTTTGCATACTGCGAAGATGGCCTTCCAAAAGACGTCCTTCTGGCCCGGGTGACGAGCTCTGCGTCCTTCAAATACAGGGCGGGGGTTAATAGGCAGGCAGATTTTCATCGCTGCGCTGAAAAGAATTAGTGCAATTCAGAGCACGTGCCCATTCGGCCCGAGGCGACTTGGCGGTAATCATTTGAGGTGAAGGAAGGGGTCACCGCATGCTTTGCTGGCCACTGAAGAGTAACTCGCATGACTTTTGCAGCTCTTCAGCAATTTGCAGCTTTCAAACAGGAAGTGAGAATCCTCTCAATGAAAAAAACCCCAGCAGCATCATTGTCCACAATGAAGGGTCTGCACCGGCGATGTTGGGTCTTTGCTCTTTGAATACGGCGAAGATGGCCTTCCAAAAGACGTCCTTCTGGCCCGGGTGACGAGCTCTGCGTCCTTCAAATACAGGGCGGGGGTTAATAGGCAGGCAGATTTTCATCGCTGCGCTGAAAAGAATTAGTGCAATTCAGAGCACGTGCCCATTCGGCCCGAGGCGACTTGGCGGTAATCATTTGAGGTGAAGGAAGGGGTCACCGCATGCTTTGCTGGCCACTGAAGAGTAACTCGCATGACTTTTGCAGCTCTTCAGCAATTTGCAGCTTTCAAACAGGAAGTGAGAATCCTCTCAATGAAAAAAACCCCAGCAGCATCATTGTCCACAATGAAGGGTCTGCACCGGCGATGTTGGGTCTTTGCTCTTTGAATACGGCGAAGATGGCCTTCCAAAAGACGTCCTTCTGGCCCGGGTGACGAGCTCTGCGTCCTTCAAATACAGGGCGGGGGTTAATAGGCAGGCAGATTTTCATCGCTGCGCTGAAAAGAATTAGTGCAATTCAGAGCACGCGCCCATTCGGCCCGAGGCGACTTGGCGGTAATCATTTGAGGTGAAGGAAGGGGTCACCGCATGCTTTGCTGGCCACTGAAGAGTAACTCGCATGACTTTTGCAGCTCTTCAGCAATTTGCAGCTTTCAAACAGGAAGTGAGAATCCTCTCAATGAAAAAAACCCCAGCAGCATCATTGTCCACAATGAAGGGTCTGCACCGGCGATGTTGGGTCTTTGCTCTTTGCATACAGCGAAGATGGCCTTCCAAAAGACGTCCTTCTGGCCCGGGTGACGAGCTCTGTGTCCTTCAAATACAGGGCGGGGGTTAATAGGCAGGCAGATTTTCATCGCTGCGCTGAAAAGAATTAGTGCAATTCAGAGCACGCGCCCATTCGGCCCGAGGCGACTTGGCGGTAATCATTTGAGGTGAAGGAAGGGGTCACCGCATGCTTTGCTGGCCACTGAAGAGTAACTCGCATGACTTTTGCAGCTCTTCAGCAATTTGCAGCTTTCAAACAGGAAGTGAGAATCCTCTCAATGAAAAAAACCCCAGCAGCATCATTGTCCACAATGAAGGGTCTGCACCGACGATGTTGGGTCTTTGCTCTTTGAATACGGCGAAGATGGCCTTCCAAAAGACGTCCTTCTGGCCCGGGTGCCGAGCGCTGCGTCCTTCAAATACAGGGCGGGGGTTAATAGGCAGGCAGATTTTCATCGCTGCGCTGAAAAGAATTAGTGCAATTCAGAGCACGTGCCCATTCGGCCCGAGGCGACTTGGCGGTAATCATTTGAGGTGAAGGAAGGGGTCACCGCATGCTTTGCTGGCCACTGAAGAGTAACTCGCATGACTTTTGCAGCTCTTCAGCAATTTGCAGCTTTCAAACAGGAAGTGAGAATCCTCTCAATGAAAAAAACCCCAGCAGCATCATTGTCCACAATGAAGGGTCTGCACCGACGATGTTGGGTCTTTGCTCTTTGAATACGGCGAAGATGGCCTTCCAAAAGACGTCCTTCTGGCCCGGGTGCCGAGCGCTGCGTCCTTCAAATACAGGGCGGGGGTTAATAGGCAGGCAGATTTTCATCGCTGCGCTGAAAAGAATTAGTGCAATTCAGAGCACGCGCCCATTCGGCCCGAGGCGACTTGGCGGTAATCATTTGAGGTGAAGGAAGGGGTCACCGCATGCTTTGCTGGCCACTGAAGAGTAACTCGCATGACTTTTGCAGCTCTTCAGCAATTTGCAGCTTTCAAACAGGAAGTGAGCATCCTCTCAATGAAAAAACCCCCAGCAGCATCATTGTCCACAATGAAGGGTCTGCACCGACGATGTTGGGTCTTTGCTCTTTGAATACGGCGAAGATGGCCTTCCAAAAGACGTCCTTCTGGCCCGGGTGCCGAGCGCTGCGTCCTTCAAATACAGGGCGGGGGTTAATAGGCAGGCAGATTTTCATCGCTGCGCTGAAAAGAATTAGTGCAATTCAGAGCACGCGCCCATTCGGCCCGAGGCGACTTGGCGGTAATCATTTGAGGTGAAGGAAGGGGTCACCGCATGCTTTGCTGGCCACTGAAGAGTAACTCGCATGACTTTTGCAGCTCTTCAGCAATTTGCAGCTTTCAAACAGGAAGTGAGAATCCTCTCAATGAAAAAAACCCCAGCAGCATCATTGTCCACAATGAAGGGTCTGCACCGACGATGTTGGGTCTTTGCTCTTTGAATACGGCGAAGATGGCCTTCCAAAAGACGTCCTTCTGGCCCGGGTGCCGAGCGCTGCGTCCTTCAAATACAGGGCGGGGGTTAATAGGCAGGCAGATTTTCATCGCTGCGCTGAAAAGAATTAGTGCAATTCAGAGCACGCGCCCATTCGGCCCGAGGCGACTTGGCGGTAATCATTTGAGGTGAAGGAAGGGGTCACCGCATGCTTTGCTGGCCACTGAAGAGTAACTCGCATGACTTTTGCAGCTCTTCAGCAATTTGCAGCTTTCAAACAGGAAGTGAGCATCCTCTCAATGAAAAAACCCCCAGCAGCATCATTGTCCACAATGAAGGGTCTGTATCGACGATGTTGGGTCTTTGCTCTTTGAATACGGCGAAGATGGCCTTCCAAAAGACGTCCTTCTGGCCCGGGTGCCGAGCGCTGCGTCCTTCAAATACAGGGCGGGGGTTAATAGGCAGGCAGATTTTCATCGCTGCGCTGAAAAGAATTAGTGCAATTCAGAGCACGCGCCCATTCGGCCCGAGGCGACTTGGCGGTAATCATTTGAGGTGAAGGAAGGGGTCACCGCATGCTTTGCTGGCCACTGAAGAGTAACTCGCATGACTTTTGCAGCTCTTCAGCAATTTGCAGCTTTCAAACAGGAAGTGAGAATCCTCTCAATGAAAAAAACCCCAGCAGCATCATTGTCCACAATGAAGGGTCTGCACCGACGATGTTGGGTCTTTGCTCTTTGAATACGGCGAAGATGGCCTTCCAAAAGACGTCCTTCTGGCCCGGGTGCCGAGCGCTGCGTCCTTCAAATACAGGGCGGGGGTTAATAGGCAGGCAGATTTTCATCGCTGCGCTGAAAAGAATTAGTGCAATTCAGAGCACGCGCCCATTCGGCCCGAGGCGACTTGGCGGTAATCATTTGAGGTGAAGGAAGGGGTCACCGCATGCTTTGCTGGCCACTGAAGAGTAACTCGCATGACTTTTGCAGCTCTTCAGCAATTTGCAGCTTTCAAACAGGAAGTGAGCATCCTCTCAATGAAAAAACCCCCAGCAGCATCATTGTCCACAATGAAGGGTCTGCACCGACGATGTTGGGTCTTTGCTCTTTGAATACGGCGAAGATGGCCTTCCAAAAGACGTCCTTCTGGCCCGGGTGCCGAGCGCTGCGTCCTTCAAATACAGGGCGGGGGTTAATAGGCAGGCAGATTTTCATCGCTGCGCTGAAAAGAATTAGTGCAATTCAGAGCACGCGCCCATTCGGCCCGAGGCGACTTGGCGGTAATCATTTGAGGTGAAGGAAGGGGTCACCGCATGCTTTGCTGGCCACTGAAGAGTAACTCGCATGACTTTTGCAGCTCTTCAGCAATTTGCAGCTTTCAAACAGGAAGTGAGAATCCTCTCAATGAAAAAAACCCCAGCAGCATCATTGTCCACAATGAAGGGTCTGCACCGGCGATGTTGGGTCTTTGCTCTTTGCATACTGCGAAGATGGCCTTCCAAAAGACGTCCTTCTGGCCCGGGTGACGAGCTCTGCGTCCTTCAAATACAGGGCGGGGGTTAATAGGCAGGCAGATTTTCATCGCTGCGCTGAAAAGAATTAGTGCAATTCAGAGCACGTGCCCATTCGGCCCGAGGCGACTTGGCGGTAATCATTTGAGGTGAAGGAAGGGGTCACCGCATGCTTTGCTGGCCACTGAAGAGTAACTCGCATGACTTTTGCAGCTCTTCAGCAATTTGCAGCTTTCAAACAGGAAGTGAGAATCCTCTCAATGAAAAAAACCCCAGCAGCATCATTGTCCACAATGAAGGGTCTGCACCGGCGATGTTGGGTCTTTGCTCTTTGAATACGGCGAAGATGGCCTTCCAAAAGACGTCCTTCTGGCCCGGGTGACGAGCTCTGCGTCCTTCAAATACAGGGCGGGGGTTAATAGGCAGGCAGATTTTCATCGCTGCGCTGAAAAGAATTAGTGCAATTCAGAGCACGCGCCCATTCGGCCCGAGGCGACTTGGCGGTAATCATTTGAGGTGAAGGAAGGGGTCACCGCATGCTTTGCTGGCCACTGAAGAGTAACTCGCATGACTTTTGCAGCTCTTCAGCAATTTGCAGCTTTCAAACAGGAAGTGAGAATCCTCTCAATGAAAAAAACCCCAGCAGCATCATTGTCCACAATGAAGGGTCTGCACCGGCGATGTTGGGTCTTTGCTCTTTGCATACAGCGAAGATGGCCTTCCAAAAGACGTCCTTCTGGCCCGGGTGACGAGCTCTGCGTCCTTCAAATACAGGGCGGGGGTTAATAGGCAGGCAGATTTTCATCGCTGCGCTGAAAAGAATTAGTGCAATTCAGAGCACGCGCCCATTCGGCCCGAGGCGACTTGGCGGTAATCATTTGAGGTGAAGGAAGGGGTCACCGCATGCTTTGCTGGCCACTGAAGAGTAACTCGCATGACTTTTGCAGCTCTTCAGCAATTTGCAGCTTTCAAACAGGAAGTGAGAATCCTCTCAATGAAAAAAACCCCAGCAGCATCATTGTCCACAATGAAGGGTCTGCACCGACGATGTTGGGTCTTTGCTCTTTGAATACGGCGAAGATGGCCTTCCAAAAGACGTCCTTCTGGCCCGGGTGCCGAGCGCTGCGTCCTTCAAATACAGGGCGGGGGTTAATAGGCAGGCAGATTTTCATCGCTGCGCTGAAAAGAATTAGTGCAATTCAGAGCACGCGCCCATTCGGCCCGAGGCGACTTGGCGGTAATCATTTGAGGTGAAGGAAGGGGTCACCGCATGCTTTGCTGGCCACTGAAGAGTAACTCGCATGACTTTTGCAGCTCTTCAGCAATTTGCAGCTTTCAAACAGGAAGTGAGAATCCTCTCAATGAAAAAAACCCCAGCAGCATCATTGTCCACAATGAAGGGTCTGCACCGGCGATGTTGGGTCTTTGCTCTTTGAATACGGCGAAGATGGCCTTCCAAAAGACGTCCTTCTGGCCCGGGTGACGAGCGCTGCGTCCTTCAAATACAGGGCGGGGGTTAATAGGCAGGCAGATTTTCATCACTGCGCTGAAAAGAATTAGTGCAATTCAGAGCACGTGCCCATTCGGCCCGAGGCGACTTGGCGGTAATCATTTGAGGTGAAGGAAGGGGTCACCGCATGCTTTGCTGGCCACTGAAGAGTAACTCGCATGACTTTTGCAGCTCTTCAGCAATTTGCAGCTTTCAAACAGGAAGTGAGAATCCTCTCAATGAAAAAAACCCCAGCAGCATCATTGTCCACAATGAAGGGTCTGCACCGGCGATGTTGGGTCTTTGCTCTTTGCATACTGCGAAGATGGCCTTCCAAAAGACGTCCTTCTGGCCCGGGTGACGAGCTCTGCGTCCTTCAAATACAGGGCGGGGGTTAATAGGCAGGCAGATTTTCATCGCTGCGCTGAAAAGAATTAGTGCAATTCAGAGCACGTGCCCATTCGGCCCGAGGCGACTTGGCGGTAATCATTTGAGGTGAAGGAAGGGGTCACCGCATGCTTTGCTGGCCACTGAAGAGTAACTCGCATGACTTTTGCAGCTCTTCAGCAATTTGCAGCTTTCAAACAGGAAGTGAGAATCCTCTCAATGAAAAAAACCCCAGCAGCATCATTGTCCACAATGAAGGGTCTGCACCGGCGATGTTGGGTCTTTGCTCTTTGAATACGGCGAAGATGGCCTTCCAAAAGACGTCCTTCTGGCCCGGGTGACGAGCTCTGCGTCCTTCAAATACAGGGCGGGGGTTAATAGGCAGGCAGATTTTCATCGCTGCGCTGAAAAGAATTAGTGCAATTCAGAGCACGCGCCCATTCGGCCCGAGGCGACTTGGCGGTAATCATTTGAGGTGAAGGAAGGGGTCACCGCATGCTTTGCTGGCCACTGAAGAGTAACTCGCATGACTTTTGCAGCTCTTCAGCAATTTGCAGCTTTCAAACAGGAAGTGAGAATCCTCTCAATGAAAAAAACCCCAGCAGCATCATTGTCCACAATGAAGGGTCTGCACCGGCGATGTTGGGTCTTTGCTCTTTGCATACAGCGAAGATGGCCTTCCAAAAGACGTCCTTCTGGCCCGGGTGACGAGCTCTGCGTCCTTCAAATACAGGGCGGGGGTTAATAGGCAGGCAGATTTTCATCGCTGCGCTGAAAAGAATTAGTGCAATTCAGAGCACGCGCCCATTCGGCCCGAGGCGACTTGGCGGTAATCATTTGAGGTGAAGGAAGGGGTCACCGCATGCTTTGCTGGCCACTGAAGAGTAACTCGCATGACTTTTGCAGCTCTTCAGCAATTTGCAGCTTTCAAACAGGAAGTGAGAATCCTCTCAATGAAAAAAACCCCAGCAGCATCATTGTCCACAATGAAGGGTCTGCACCGACGATGTTGGGTCTTTGCTCTTTGAATACGGCGAAGATGGCCTTCCAAAAGACGTCCTTCTGGCCCGGGTGCCGAGCGCTGCGTCCTTCAAATACAGGGCGGGGGTTAATAGGCAGGCAGATTTTCATCGCTGCGCTGAAAAGAATTAGTGCAATTCAGAGCACGCGCCCATTCGGCCCGAGGCGACTTGGCGGTAATCATTTGAGGTGAAGGAAGGGGTCACCGCATGCTTTGCTGGCCACTGAAGAGTAACTCGCATGACTTTTGCAGCTCTTCAGCAATTTGCAGCTTTCAAACAGGAAGTGAGAATCCTCTCAATGAAAAAAACCCCAGCAGCATCATTGTCCACAATGAAGGGTCTGCACCGGCGATGTTGGGTCTTTGCTCTTTGAATACGGCGAAGATGGCCTTCCAAAAGACGTCCTTCTGGCCCGGGTGACGAGCGCTGCGTCCTTCAAATACAGGGCGGGGGTTAATAGGCAGGCAGATTTTCATCACTGCGCTGAAAAGAATTAGTGCAATTCAGAGCACGTGCCCATTCGGCCCGAGGCGACTTGGCGGTAATCATTTGAGGTGAAGGAAGGGGTCACCGCATGCTTTGCTGGCCACTGAAGAGTAACTCGCATGACTTTTGCAGCTCTTCAGCAATTTGCAGCTTTCAAACAGGAAGTGAGAATCCTCTCAATGAAAAAAACCCCAGCAGCATCATTGTCCACAATGAAGGGTCTGCACCGGCGATGTTGGGTCTTTGCTCTTTGCATACTGCGAAGATGGCCTTCCAAAAGACGTCCTTCTGGCCCGGGTGACGAGCTCTGCGTCCTTCAAATACAGGGCGGGGGTTAATAGGCAGGCAGATTTTCATCGCTGCGCTGAAAAGAATTAGTGCAATTCAGAGCACGCGCCCATTCGGCCCGAGGCGACTTGGCGGTAATCATTTGAGGTGAAGGAAGGGGTCACCGCATGCTTTGCTGGCCACTGAAGAGTAACTCGCATGACTTTTGCAGCTCTTCAGCAATTTGCAGCTTTCAAACAGGAAGTGAGAATCCTCTCAATGAAAAAAACCCCAGCAGCATCATTGTCCACAATGAAGGGTCTGCACCGGCGATGTTGGGTCTTTGCTCTTTGCATACTGCGAAGATGGCCTTCCAAAAGACGTCCTTCTGGCCCGGGTGACGAGCTCTGCGTCCTTCAAATACAGGGCGGGGGTTAATAGGCAGGCAGATTTTCATCGCTGCGCTGAAAAGAATTAGTGCAATTCAGAGCACGCGCCCATTCGGCCCGAGGCGACTTGGCGGTAATCATTTGAGGTGAAGGAAGGGGTCACCGCATGCTTTGCTGGCCACTGAAGAGTAACTCGCATGACTTTTGCAGCTCTTCAGCAATTTGCAGCTTTCAAACAGGAAGTGAGAATCCTCTCAATGAAAAAAACCCCAGCAGCATCATTGTCCACAATGAAGGGTCTGCACCGGCGATGTTGGGTCTTTGCTCTTTGCATACAGCGAAGATGGCCTTCCAAAAGACGTCCTTCTGGCCCGGGTGACGAGCTCTGTGTCCTTCAAATACAGGGCGGGGGTTAATAGGCAGGCAGATTTTCATCGCTGCGCTGAAAAGAATTAGTGCAATTCAGAGCACGCGCCCATTCGGCCCGAGGCGACTTGGCGGTAATCATTTGAGGTGAAGGAAGGGGTCACCGCATGCTTTGCTGGCCACTGAAGAGTAACTCGCATGACTTTTGCAGCTCTTCAGCAATTTGCAGCTTTCAAACAGGAAGTGAGAATCCTCTCAATGAAAAAAACCCCAGCAGCATCATTGTCCACAATGAAGGGTCTGCACCGGCGATGTTGGGTCTTTGCTCTTTGCATACTGCGAAGATGGCCTTCCAAAAGACGTCCTTCTGGCCCGGGTGACGAGCTCTGCGTCCTTCAAATACAGGGCGGGGGTTAATAGGCAGGCAGATTTTCATCGCTGCGCTGAAAAGAATTAGTGCAATTCAGAGCACGCGCCCATTCGGCCCGAGGCGACTTGGCGGTAATCATTTGAGGTGAAGGAAGGGGTCACCGCATGCTTTGCTGGCCACTGAAGAGTAACTCGCATGACTTTTGCAGCTCTTCAGCAATTTGCAGCTTTCAAACAGGAAGTGAGAATCCTCTCAATGAAAAAAACCCCAGCAGCATCATTGTCCACAATGAAGGGTCTGCACCGGCGATGTTGGGTCTTTGCTCTTTGCATACTGCGAAGATGGCCTTCCAAAAGACGTCCTTCTGGCCCGGGTGACGAGCTCTGCGTCCTTCAAATACAGGGCGGGGGTTAATAGGCAGGCAGATTTTCATCGCTGCGCTGAAAAGAATTAGTGCAATTCAGAGCACGCGCCCATTCGGCCCGAGGCGACTTGGCGGTAATCATTTGAGGTGAAGGAAGGGGTCACCGCATGCTTTGCTGGCCACTGAAGAGTAACTCGCATGACTTTTGCAGCTCTTCAGCAATTTGCAGCTTTCAAACAGGAAGTGAGAATCCTCTCAATGAAAAAAACCCCAGCAGCATCATTGTCCACAATGAAGGGTCTGCACCGGCGATGTTGGGTCTTTGCTCTTTGCATACAGCGAAGATGGCCTTCCAAAAGACGTCCTTCTGGCCCGGGTGACGAGCTCTGTGTCCTTCAAATACAGGGCGGGGGTTAATAGGCAGGCAGATTTTCATCGCTGCGCTGAAAAGAATTAGTGCAATTCAGAGCACGCGCCCATTCGGCCCGAGGCGACTTGGCGGTAATCATTTGAGGTGAAGGAAGGGGTCACCGCATGCTTTGCTGGCCACTGAAGAGTAACTCGCATGACTTTTGCAGCTCTTCAGCAATTTGCAGCTTTCAAACAGGAAGTGAGAATCCTCTCAATGAAAAAAACCCCAGCAGCATCATTGTCCACAATGAAGGGTCTGCACCGACGATGTTGGGTCTTTGCTCTTTGAATACGGCGAAGATGGCCTTCCAAAAGACGTCCTTCTGGCCCGGGTGCCGAGCGCTGCGTCCTTCAAATACAGGGCGGGGGTTAATAGGCAGGCAGATTTTCATCGCTGCGCTGAAAAGAATTAGTGCAATTCAGAGCACGTGCCCATTCGGCCCGAGGCGACTTGGCGGTAATCATTTGAGGTGAAGGAAGGGGTCACCGCATGCTTTGCTGGCCACTGAAGAGTAACTCGCATGACTTTTGCAGCTCTTCAGCAATTTGCAGCTTTCAAACAGGAAGTGAGAATCCTCTCAATGAAAAAAACCCCAGCAGCATCATTGTCCACAATGAAGGGTCTGCACCGACGATGTTGGGTCTTTGCTCTTTGAATACGGCGAAGATGGCCTTCCAAAAGACGTCCTTCTGGCCCGGGTGCCGAGCGCTGCGTCCTTCAAATACAGGGCGGGGGTTAATAGGCAGGCAGATTTTCATCGCTGCGCTGAAAAGAATTAGTGCAATTCAGAGCACGTGCCCATTCGGCCCGAGGCGACTTGGCGGTAATCATTTGAGGTGAAGGAAGGGGTCACCGCATGCTTTGCTGGCCACTGAAGAGTAACTCGCATGACTTTTGCAGCTCTTCAGCAATTTGCAGCTTTCAAACAGGAAGTGAGAATCCTCTCAATGAAAAAAACCCCAGCAGCATCATTGTCCACAATGAAGGGTCTGCACCGGCGATGTTGGGTCTTTGCTCTTTGAATACGGCGAAGATGGCCTTCCAAAAGACGTCCTTCTGGCCCGGGTGACGAGCTCTGCGTCCTTCAAATACAGGGCGGGGGTTAATAGGCAGGCAGATTTTCATCGCTGCGCTGAAAAGAATTAGTGCAATTCAGAGCACGCGCCCATTCGGCCCGAGGCGACTTGGCGGTAATCATTTGAGGTGAAGGAAGGGGTCACCGCATGCTTTGCTGGCCACTGAAGAGTAACTCGCATGACTTTTGCAGCTCTTCAGCAATTTGCAGCTTTCAAACAGGAAGTGAGAATCCTCTCAATGAAAAAAACCCCAGCAGCATCATTGTCCACAATGAAGGGTCTGCACCGACGATGTTGGGTCTTTGCTCTTTGAATACGGCGAAGATGGCCTTCCAAAAGACGTCCTTCTGGCCCGGGTGCCGAGCGCTGCGTCCTTCAAATACAGGGCGGGGGTTAATAGGCAGGCAGATTTTCATCGCTGCGCTGAAAAGAATTAGTGCAATTTAGAGCACGTGCCCATTCGGCCCGAGGCGACTTGGCGGTAATCATTTGAGGTGAAGGAAGGGGTCACCGCATGCTTTGCTGGCCACTGAAGAGTAACTCGCATGACTTTTGCAGCTCTTCAGCAATTTGCAGCTTTCAAACAGGAAGTGAGAATCCTCTCAATGAAAAAAACCCCAGCAGCATCATTGTCCACAATGAAGGGTCTGCACCGACGATGTTGGGTCTTTGCTCTTTGAATACGGCGAAGATGGCCTTCCAAAAGACGTCCTTCTGGCCCGGGTGCCGAGCGCTGCGTCCTTCAAATACAGGGCGGGGGTTAATAGGCAGGCAGATTTTCATCGCTGCGCTGAAAAGAATTAGTGCAATTCAGAGCACGTGCCCATTCGGCCCGAGGCGACTTGGCGGTAATCATTTGAGGTGAAGGAAGGGGTCACCGCATGCTTTGCTGGCCACTGAAGAGTAACTCGCATGACTTTTGCAGCTCTTCAGCAATTTGCAGCTTTCAAACAGGAAGTGAGAATCCTCTCAATGAAAAAAACCCCAGCAGCATCATTGTCCACAATGAAGGGTCTGCACCGGCGATGTTGGGTCTTTGCTCTTTGAATACGGCGAAGATGGCCTTCCAAAAGACGTCCTTCTGGCCCGGGTGACGAGCTCTGCGTCCTTCAAATACAGGGCGGGGGTTAATAGGCAGGCAGATTTTCATCGCTGCGCTGAAAAGAATTAGTGCAATTCAGAGCACGCGCCCATTCGGCCCGAGGCGACTTGGCGGTAATCATTTGAGGTGAAGGAAGGGGTCACCGCATGCTTTGCTGGCCACTGAAGAGTAACTCGCATGACTTTTGCAGCTCTTCAGCAATTTGCAGCTTTCAAACAGGAAGTGAGAATCCTCTCAATGAAAAAAACCCCAGCAGCATCATTGTCCACAATGAAGGGTCTGCACCGGCGATGTTGGGTCTTTGCTCTTTGCATACTGCGAAGATGGCCTTCCAAAAGACGTCCTTCTGGCCCGGGTGACGAGCTCTGCGTCCTTCAAATACAGGGCGGGGGTTAATAGGCAGGCAGATTTTCATCGCTGCGCTGAAAAGAATTAGTGCAATTCAGAGCACGCGCCCATTCGGCCCGAGGCGACTTGGCGGTAATCATTTGAGGTGAAGGAAGGGGTCACCGCATGCTTTGCTGGCCACTGAAGAGTAACTCGCATGACTTTTGCAGCTCTTCAGCAATTTGCAGCTTTCAAACAGGAAGTGAGAATCCTCTCAATGAAAAAAACCCCAGCAGCATCATTGTCCACAATGAAGGGTCTGCACCGGCGATGTTGGGTCTTTGCTCTTTGCATACAGCGAAGATGGCCTTCCAAAAGACGTCCTTCTGGCCCGGGTGACGAGCTCTGTGTCCTTCAAATACAGGGCGGGGGTTAATAGGCAGGCAGATTTTCATCGCTGCGCTGAAAAGAATTAGTGCAATTCAGAGCACGCGCCCATTCGGCCCGAGGCGACTTGGCGGTAATCATTTGAGGTGAAGGAAGGGGTCACCGCATGCTTTGCTGGCCACTGAAGAGTAACTCGCATGACTTTTGCAGCTCTTCAGCAATTTGCAGCTTTCAAACAGGAAGTGAGAATCCTCTCAATGAAAAAAACCCCAGCAGCATCATTGTCCACAATGAAGGGTCTGCACCGGCGATGTTGGGTCTTTGCTCTTTGCATACTGCGAAGATGGCCTTCCAAAAGACGTCCTTCTGGCCCGGGTGACGAGCTCTGCGTCCTTCAAATACAGGGCGGGGGTTAATAGGCAGGCAGATTTTCATCGCTGCGCTGAAAAGAATTAGTGCAATTCAGAGCACGCGCCCATTCGGCCCGAGGCGACTTGGCGGTAATCATTTGAGGTGAAGGAAGGGGTCACCGCATGCTTTGCTGGCCACTGAAGAGTAACTCGCATGACTTTTGCAGCTCTTCAGCAATTTGCAGCTTTCAAACAGGAAGTGAGAATCCTCTCAATGAAAAAAACCCCAGCAGCATCATTGTCCACAATGAAGGGTCTGCACCGGCGATGTTGGGTCTTTGCTCTTTGCATACTGCGAAGATGGCCTTCCAAAAGACGTCCTTCTGGCCCGGGTGACGAGCTCTGCGTCCTTCAAATACAGGGCGGGGGTTAATAGGCAGGCAGATTTTCATCGCTGCGCTGAAAAGAATTAGTGCAATTCAGAGCACGCGCCCATTCGGCCCGAGGCGACTTGGCGGTAATCATTTGAGGTGAAGGAAGGGGTCACCGCATGCTTTGCTGGCCACTGAAGAGTAACTCGCATGACTTTTGCAGCTCTTCAGCAATTTGCAGCTTTCAAACAGGAAGTGAGAATCCTCTCAATGAAAAAAACCCCAGCAGCATCATTGTCCACAATGAAGGGTCTGCACCGGCGATGTTGGGTCTTTGCTCTTTGCATACAGCGAAGATGGCCTTCCAAAAGACGTCCTTCTGGCCCGGGTGACGAGCTCTGTGTCCTTCAAATACAGGGCGGGGGTTAATAGGCAGGCAGATTTTCATCGCTGCGCTGAAAAGAATTAGTGCAATTCAGAGCACGCGCCCATTCGGCCCGAGGCGACTTGGCGGTAATCATTTGAGGTGAAGGAAGGGGTCACCGCATGCTTTGCTGGCCACTGAAGAGTAACTCGCATGACTTTTGCAGCTCTTCAGCAATTTGCAGCTTTCAAACAGGAAGTGAGAATCCTCTCAATGAAAAAAACCCCAGCAGCATCATTGTCCACAATGAAGGGTCTGCACCGACGATGTTGGGTCTTTGCTCTTTGAATACGGCGAAGATGGCCTTCCAAAAGACGTCCTTCTGGCCCGGGTGCCGAGCGCTGCGTCCTTCAAATACAGGGCGGGGGTTAATAGGCAGGCAGATTTTCATCGCTGCGCTGAAAAGAATTAGTGCAATTCAGAGCACGTGCCCATTCGGCCCGAGGCGACTTGGCGGTAATCATTTGAGGTGAAGGAAGGGGTCACCGCATGCTTTGCTGGCCACTGAAGAGTAACTCGCATGACTTTTGCAGCTCTTCAGCAATTTGCAGCTTTCAAACAGGAAGTGAGAATCCTCTCAATGAAAAAAACCCCAGCAGCATCATTGTCCACAATGAAGGGTCTGCACCGACGATGTTGGGTCTTTGCTCTTTGAATACGGCGAAGATGGCCTTCCAAAAGACGTCCTTCTGGCCCGGGTGCCGAGCGCTGCGTCCTTCAAATACAGGGCGGGGGTTAATAGGCAGGCAGATTTTCATCGCTGCGCTGAAAAGAATTAGTGCAATTCAGAGCACGTGCCCATTCGGCCCGAGGCGACTTGGCGGTAATCATTTGAGGTGAAGGAAGGGGTCACCGCATGCTTTGCTGGCCACTGAAGAGTAACTCGCATGACTTTTGCAGCTCTTCAGCAATTTGCAGCTTTCAAACAGGAAGTGAGAATCCTCTCAATGAAAAAAACCCCAGCAGCATCATTGTCCACAATGAAGGGTCTGCACCGGCGATGTTGGGTCTTTGCTCTTTGAATACGGCGAAGATGGCCTTCCAAAAGACGTCCTTCTGGCCCGGGTGACGAGCTCTGCGTCCTTCAAATACAGGGCGGGGGTTAATAGGCAGGCAGATTTTCATCGCTGCGCTGAAAAGAATTAGTGCAATTCAGAGCACGCGCCCATTCGGCCCGAGGCGACTTGGCGGTAATCATTTGAGGTGAAGGAAGGGGTCACCGCATGCTTTGCTGGCCACTGAAGAGTAACTCGCATGACTTTTGCAGCTCTTCAGCAATTTGCAGCTTTCAAACAGGAAGTGAGAATCCTCTCAATGAAAAAAACCCCAGCAGCATCATTGTCCACAATGAAGGGTCTGCACCGACGATGTTGGGTCTTTGCTCTTTGAATACGGCGAAGATGGCCTTCCAAAAGACGTCCTTCTGGCCCGGGTGCCGAGCGCTGCGTCCTTCAAATACAGGGCGGGGGTTAATAGGCAGGCAGATTTTCATCGCTGCGCTGAAAAGAATTAGTGCAATTTAGAGCACGTGCCCATTCGGCCCGAGGCGACTTGGCGGTAATCATTTGAGGTGAAGGAAGGGGTCACCGCATGCTTTGCTGGCCACTGAAGAGTAACTCGCATGACTTTTGCAGCTCTTCAGCAATTTGCAGCTTTCAAACAGGAAGTGAGAATCCTCTCAATGAAAAAAACCCCAGCAGCATCATTGTCCACAATGAAGGGTCTGCACCGACGATGTTGGGTCTTTGCTCTTTGAATACGGCGAAGATGGCCTTCCAAAAGACGTCCTTCTGGCCCGGGTGCCGAGCGCTGCGTCCTTCAAATACAGGGCGGGGGTTAATAGGCAGGCAGATTTTCATCGCTGCGCTGAAAAGAATTAGTGCAATTCAGAGCACGTGCCCATTCGGCCCGAGGCGACTTGGCGGTAATCATTTGAGGTGAAGGAAGGGGTCACCGCATGCTTTGCTGGCCACTGAAGAGTAACTCGCATGACTTTTGCAGCTCTTCAGCAATTTGCAGCTTTCAAACAGGAAGTGAGAATCCTCTCAATGAAAAAAACCCCAGCAGCATCATTGTCCACAATGAAGGGTCTGCACCGGCGATGTTGGGTCTTTGCTCTTTGAATACGGCGAAGATGGCCTTCCAAAAGACGTCCTTCTGGCCCGGGTGACGAGCTCTGCGTCCTTCAAATACAGGGCGGGGGTTAATAGGCAGGCAGATTTTCATCGCTGCGCTGAAAAGAATTAGTGCAATTCAGAGCACGCGCCCATTCGGCCCGAGGCGACTTGGCGGTAATCATTTGAGGTGAAGGAAGGGGTCACCGCATGCTTTGCTGGCCACTGAAGAGTAACTCGCATGACTTTTGCAGCTCTTCAGCAATTTGCAGCTTTCAAACAGGAAGTGAGAATCCTCTCAATGAAAAAAACCCCAGCAGCATCATTGTCCACAATGAAGGGTCTGCACCGGCGATGTTGGGTCTTTGCTCTTTGAATACGGCGAAGATGGCCTTCCAAAAGACGTCCTTCTGGCCCGGGTGCCGAGCGCTGCGTCCTTCAAATACAGGGCGGGGGTTAATAGGCAGGCAGATTTTCATCACTGCGCTGAAAAGAATTAGTGCAATTCAGAGCACGTGCCCATTCGGCCCGAGGCGACTTGGCGGTAATCATTTGAGGTGAAGGAAGGGGTCACCGCATGCTTTGCTGGCCACTGAAGAGTAACTCGCATGACTTTTGCAGCTCTTCAGCAATTTGCAGCTTTCAAACAGGAAGTGAGAATCCTCTCAATGAAAAAAACCCCAGCAGCATCATTGTCCACAATGAAGGGTCTGCACCGGCGATGTTGGGTCTTTGCTCTTTGAATACGGCGAAGATGGCCTTCCAAAAGACGTCCTTCTGGCCCGGGTGCCGAGCGCTGCGTCCTTCAAATACAGGGCGGGGGTTAATAGGCAGGCAGATTTTCATCGCTGCGCTGAAAAGAATTAGTGCAATTCAGAGCACGTGCCCATTCGGCCCGAGGCGACTTGGCGGTAATCATTTGAGGTGAAGGAAGGGGTCACCGCATGCTTTGCTGGCCACTGAAGAGTAACTCGCATGACTTTTGCAGCTCTTCAGCAATTTGCAGCTTTCAAACAGGAAGTGAGAATCCTCTCAATGAAAAAAACCCCAGCAGCATCATTGTCCACAATGAAGGGTCTGCACCGGCGATGTTGGGTCTTTGCTCTTTGAATACGGCGAAGATGGCCTTCCAAAAGACGTCCTTCTGGCCCGGGTGACGAGCTCTGCGTCCTTCAAATACAGGGCGGGGGTTAATAGGCAGGCAGATTTTCATCGCTGCGCTGAAAAGAATTAGTGCAATTCAGAGCACGTGCCCATTCGGCCCGAGGCGACTTGGCGGTAATCATTTGAGGTGAAGGAAGGGGTCACCGCATGCTTTGCTGGCCACTGAAGAGTAACTCGCATGACTTTTGCAGCTCTTCAGCAATTTGCAGCTTTCAAACAGGAAGTGAGAATCCTCTCAATGAAAAAAACCCCAGCAGCATCATTGTCCACAATGAAGGGTCTGCACCGACGATGTTGGGTCTTTGCTCTTTGAATACGGCGAAGATGGCCTTCCAAAAGACGTCCTTCTGGCCCGGGTGCCGAGCGCTGCGTCCTTCAAATACAGGGCGGGGGTTAATAGGCAGGCAGATTTTCATCGCTGCGCTGAAAAGAATTAGTGCAATTCAGAGCACGTGCCCATTCGGCCCGAGGCGACTTGGCGGTAATCATTTGAGGTGAAGGAAGGGGTCACCGCATGCTTTGCTGGCCACTGAAGAGTAACTCGCATGACTTTTGCAGCTCTTCAGCAATTTGCAGCTTTCAAACAGGAAGTGAGAATCCTCTCAATGAAAAAAACCCCAGCAGCATCATTGTCCACAATGAAGGGTCTGCACCGACGATGTTGGGTCTTTGCTCTTTGCATACTGCGAAGATGGCCTTCCAAAAGACGTCCTTCTGGCCCGGGTGCCGAGCGCTGCGTCCTTCAAATACAGGGCGGGGGTTAATAGGCAGGCAGATTTTCATCACTGCGCTGAAAAGAATTAGTGCAATTCAGAGCACGTGCCCATTCGGCCCGAGGCGACTTGGCGGTAATCATTTGAGGTGAAGGAAGGGGTCACCGCATGCTTTGCTGGCCACTGAAGAGTAACTCGCATGACTTTTGCAGCTCTTCAGCAATTTGCAGCTTTCAAACAGGAAGTGAGAATCCTCTCAATGAAAAAAACCCCAGCAGCATCATTGTCCACAATGAAGGGTCTGCACCGGCGATGTTGTGTCTTTGCTCTTTGAATACGGCGAAGATGGCCTTCCAAAAGACGTCCTTCTGGCCCGGGTGCCGAGCGCTGCGTCCTTCAAATACAGGGCGGGGGTTAATAGGCAGGCAGATTTTCATCGCTGCGCTGAAAAGAATTAGTGCAATTCAGAGCACGTGCCCATTCGGCCCGAGGCGACTTGGCGGTAATCATTTGAGGTGAAGGAAGGGGTCACCGCATGCTTTGCTGGCCACTGAAGAGTAACTCGCATGACTTTTGCAGCTCTTCAGCAATTTGCAGCTTTCAAACAGGAAGTGAGAATCCTCTCAATGAAAAAAACCCCAGCAGCATCATTGTCCACAATGAAGGGTCTGCACCGGCGATGTTGGGTCTTTGCTCTTTGAATACGGCGAAGATGGCCTTCCAAAAGACGTCCTTCTGGCCCGGGTGACGAGCTCTGCGTCCTTCAAATACAGGGCGGGGGTTAATAGGCAGGCAGATTTTCATCGCTGCGCTGAAAAGAATTAGTGCAATTCAGAGCACGTGCCCATTCGGCCCGAGGCGACTTGGCGGTAATCATTTGAGGTGAAGGAAGGGGTCACCGCATGCTTTGCTGGCCACTGAAGAGTAACTCGCATGACTTTTGCAGCTCTTCAGCAATTTGCAGCTTTCAAACAGGAAGTGAGAATCCTCTCAATGAAAAAAACCCCAGCAGCATCATTGTCCACAATGAAGGGTCTGCACCGACGATGTTGGGTCTTTGCTCTTTGAATACGGCGAAGATGGCCTTCCAAAAGACGTCCTTCTGGCCCGGGTGCCGAGCGCTGCGTCCTTCAAATACAGGGCGGGGGTTAATAGGCAGGCAGATTTTCATCGCTGCGCTGAAAAGAATTAGTGCAATTCAGAGCACGTGCCCATTCGGCCCGAGGCGACTTGGCGGTAATCATTTGAGGTGAAGGAAGGGGTCACCGCATGCTTTGCTGGCCACTGAAGAGTAACTCGCATGACTTTTGCAGCTCTTCAGCAATTTGCAGCTTTCAAACAGGAAGTGAGAATCCTCTCAATGAAAAAAACCCCAGCAGCATCATTGTCCACAATGAAGGGTCTGCACCGACGATGTTGGGTCTTTGCTCTTTGCATACTGCGAAGATGGCCTTCCAAAAGACGTCCTTCTGGCCCGGGTGCCGAGCGCTGCGTCCTTCAAATACAGGGCGGGGGTTAATAGGCAGGCAGATTTTCATCGCTGCGCTGAAAAGAATTAGTGCAATTCAGAGCACGCGCCCATTCGGCCCGAGGCGACTTGGCGGTAATCATTTGAGGTGAAGGAAGGGGTCACCGCATGCTTTGCTGGCCACTGAAGAGTAACTCGCATGACTTTTGCAGCTCTTCAGCAATTTGCAGCTTTCAAACAGGAAGTGAGAATCCTCTCAATGAAAAAAACCCCAGCAGCATCATTGTCCACAATGAAGGGTCTGCACCGGCGATGTTGGGTCTTTGCTCTTTGAATACGGCGAAGATGGCCTTCCAAAAGACGTCCTTCTGGCCCGGGTGACGAGCTCTGCGTCCTTCAAATACAGGGCGGGGGTTAATAGGCAGGCAGATTTTCATCGCTGCGCTGAAAAGAATTAGTGCAATTCAGAGCACGTGCCCATTCGGCCCGAGGCGACTTGGCGGTAATCATTTGAGGTGAAGGAAGGGGTCACCGCATGCTTTGCTGGCCACTGAAGAGTAACTCGCATGACTTTTGCAGCTCTTCAGCAATTTGCAGCTTTCAAACAGGAAGTGAGAATCCTCTCAATGAAAAAAACCCCAGCAGCATCATTGTCCACAATGAAGGGTCTGCACCGGCGATGTTGGGTCTTTGCTCTTTGAATACGGCGAAGATGGCCTTCCAAAAGACGTCCTTCTGGCCCGGGTGACGAGCTCTGCGTCCTTCAAATACAGGGCGGGGGTTAATAGGCAGGCAGATTTTCATCGCTGCGCTGAAAAGAATTAGTGCAATTCAGAGCACGCGCCCATTCGGCCCGAGGCGACTTGGCGGTAATCATTTGAGGTGAAGGAAGGGGTCACCGCATGCTTTGCTGGCCACTGAAGAGTAACTCGCATGACTTTTGCAGCTCTTCAGCAATTTGCAGCTTTCAAACAGGAAGTGAGAATCCTCTCAATGAAAAAAACCCCAGCAGCATCATTGTCCACAATGAAGGGTCTGCACCGGCGATGTTGGGTCTTTGCTCTTTGAATACGGCGAAGATGGCCTTCCAAAAGACGTCCTTCTGGCCCGGGTGACGAGCTCTGCGTCCTTCAAATACAGGGCGGGGGTTAATAGGCAGGCAGATTTTCATCGCTGCGCTGAAAAGAATTAGTGCAATTCAGAGCACGTGCCCATTCGGCCCGAGGCGACTTGGCGGTAATCATTTGAGGTGAAGGAAGGGGTCACCGCATGCTTTGCTGGCCACTGAAGAGTAACTCGCATGACTTTTGCAGCTCTTCAGCAATTTGCAGCTTTCAAACAGGAAGTGAGAATCCTCTCAATGAAAAAAACCCCAGCAGCATCATTGTCCACAATGAAGGGTCTGCACCGACGATGTTGGGTCTTTGCTCTTTGAATACGGCGAAGATGGCCTTCCAAAAGACGTCCTTCTGGCCCGGGTGCCGAGCGCTGCGTCCTTCAAATACAGGGCGGGGGTTAATAGGCAGGCAGATTTTCATCACTGCGCTGAAAAGAATTAGTGCAATTCAGAGCACGTGCCCATTCGGCCCGAGGCGACTTGGCGGTAATCATTTGAGGTGAAGGAAGGGGTCACCGCATGCTTTGCTGGCCACTGAAGAGTAACTCGCATGACTTTTGCAGCTCTTCAGCAATTTGCAGCTTTCAAACAGGAAGTGAGAATCCTCTCAATGAAAAAAACCCCAGCAGCATCATTGTCCACAATGAAGGGTCTGCACCGGCGATGTTGGGTCTTTGCTCTTTGAATACGGCGAAGATGGCCTTCCAAAAGACGTCCTTCTGGCCCGGGTGACGAGCGCTGCGTCCTTCAAATACAGGGCGGGGGTTAATAGGCAGGCAGATTTTCATCACTGCGCTGAAAAGAATTAGTGCAATTCAGAGCACGTGCCCATTCGGCCCGAGGCGACTTGGCGGTAATCATTTGAGGTGAAGGAAGGGGTCACCGCATGCTTTGCTGGCCACTGAAGAGTAACTCGCATGACTTTTGCAGCTCTTCAGCAATTTGCAGCTTTCAAACAGGAAGTGAGAATCCTCTCAATGAAAAAAACCCCAGCAGCATCATTGTCCACAATGAAGGGTCTGCACCGGCGATGTTGGGTCTTTGCTCTTTGCATACTGCGAAGATGGCCTTCCAAAAGACGTCCTTCTGGCCCGGGTGACGAGCTCTGCGTCCTTCAAATACAGGGCGGGGGTTAATAGGCAGGCAGATTTTCATCGCTGCGCTGAAAAGAATTAGTGCAATTCAGAGCACGCGCCCATTCGGCCCGAGGCGACTTGGCGGTAATCATTTGAGGTGAAGGAAGGGGTCACCGCATGCTTTGCTGGCCACTGAAGAGTAACTCGCATGACTTTTGCAGCTCTTCAGCAATTTGCAGCTTTCAAACAGGAAGTGAGAATCCTCTCAATGAAAAAAACCCCAGCAGCATCATTGTCCACAATGAAGGGTCTGCACCGGCGATGTTGGGTCTTTGCTCTTTGCATACTGCGAAGATGGCCTTCCAAAAGACGTCCTTCTGGCCCGGGTGACGAGCTCTGCGTCCTTCAAATACAGGGCGGGGGTTAATAGGCAGGCAGATTTTCATCGCTGCGCTGAAAAGAATTAGTGCAATTCAGAGCACGCGCCCATTCGGCCCGAGGCGACTTGGCGGTAATCATTTGAGGTGAAGGAAGGGGTCACCGCATGCTTTGCTGGCCACTGAAGAGTAACTCGCATGACTTTTGCAGCTCTTCAGCAATTTGCAGCTTTCAAACAGGAAGTGAGAATCCTCTCAATGAAAAAAACCCCAGCAGCATCATTGTCCACAATGAAGGGTCTGCACCGGCGATGTTGGGTCTTTGCTCTTTGCATACAGCGAAGATGGCCTTCCAAAAGACGTCCTTCTGGCCCGGGTGACGAGCTCTGTGTCCTTCAAATACAGGGCGGGGGTTAATAGGCAGGCAGATTTTCATCGCTGCGCTGAAAAGAATTAGTGCAATTCAGAGCACGCGCCCATTCGGCCCGAGGCGACTTGGCGGTAATCATTTGAGGTGAAGGAAGGGGTCACCGCATGCTTTGCTGGCCACTGAAGAGTAACTCGCATGACTTTTGCAGCTCTTCAGCAATTTGCAGCTTTCAAACAGGAAGTGAGAATCCTCTCAATGAAAAAAACCCCAGCAGCATCATTGTCCACAATGAAGGGTCTGCACCGACGATGTTGGGTCTTTGCTCTTTGAATACGGCGAAGATGGCCTTCCAAAAGACGTCCTTCTGGCCCGGGTGCCGAGCGCTGCGTCCTTCAAATACAGGGCGGGGGTTAATAGGCAGGCAGATTTTCATCGCTGCGCTGAAAAGAATTAGTGCAATTCAGAGCACGTGCCCATTCGGCCCGAGGCGACTTGGCGGTAATCATTTGAGGTGAAGGAAGGGGTCACCGCATGCTTTGCTGGCCACTGAAGAGTAACTCGCATGACTTTTGCAGCTCTTCAGCAATTTGCAGCTTTCAAACAGGAAGTGAGAATCCTCTCAATGAAAAAAACCCCAGCAGCATCATTGTCCACAATGAAGGGTCTGCACCGGCGATGTTGGGTCTTTGCTCTTTGAATACGGCGAAGATGGCCTTCCAAAAGACGTCCTTCTGGCCCGGGTGACGAGCTCTGCGTCCTTCAAATACAGGGCGGGGGTTAATAGGCAGGCAGATTTTCATCGCTGCGCTGAAAAGAATTAGTGCAATTCAGAGCACGCGCCCATTCGGCCCGAGGCGACTTGGCGGTAATCATTTGAGGTGAAGGAAGGGGTCACCGCATGCTTTGCTGGCCACTGAAGAGTAACTCGCATGACTTTTGCAGCTCTTCAGCAATTTGCAGCTTTCAAACAGGAAGTGAGAATCCTCTCAATGAAAAAAACCCCAGCAGCATCATTGTCCACAATGAAGGGTCTGCACCGACGATGTTGGGTCTTTGCTCTTTGAATACGGCGAAGATGGCCTTCCAAAAGACGTCCTTCTGGCCCGGGTGCCGAGCGCTGCGTCCTTCAAATACAGGGCGGGGGTTAATAGGCAGGCAGATTTTCATCACTGCGCTGAAAAGAATTAGTGCAATTCAGAGCACGTGCCCATTCGGCCCGAGGCGACTTGGCGGTAATCATTTGAGGTGAAGGAAGGGGTCACCGCATGCTTTGCTGGCCACTGAAGAGTAACTCGCATGACTTTTGCAGCTCTTCAGCAATTTGCAGCTTTCAAACAGGAAGTGAGAATCCTCTCAATGAAAAAAACCCCAGCAGCATCATTGTCCACAATGAAGGGTCTGCACCGGCGATGTTGGGTCTTTGCTCTTTGAATACGGCGAAGATGGCCTTCCAAAAGACGTCCTTCTGGCCCGGGTGCCGAGCGCTGCGTCCTTCAAATACAGGGCGGGGGTTAATAGGCAGGCAGATTTTCATCACTGCGCTGAAAAGAATTAGTGCAATTCAGAGCACGTGCCCATTCGGCCCGAGGCGACTTGGCGGTAATCATTTGAGGTGAAGGAAGGGGTCACCGCATGCTTTGCTGGCCACTGAAGAGTAACTCGCATGACTTTTGCAGCTCTTCAGCAATTTGCAGCTTTCAAACAGGAAGTGAGAATCCTCTCAATGAAAAAAACCCCAGCAGCATCATTGTCCACAATGAAGGGTCTGCACCGGCGATGTTGGGTCTTTGCTCTTTGAATACGGCGAAGATGGCCTTCCAAAAGACGTCCTTCTGGCCCGGGTGCCGAGCGCTGCGTCCTTCAAATACAGGGCGGGGGTTAATAGGCAGGCAGATTTTCATCGCTGCGCTGAAAAGAATTAGTGCAATTCAGAGCACGTGCCCATTCGGCCCGAGGCGACTTGGCGGTAATCATTTGAGGTGAAGGAAGGGGTCACCGCATGCTTTGCTGGCCACTGAAGAGTAACTCGCATGACTTTTGCAGCTCTTCAGCAATTTGCAGCTTTCAAACAGGAAGTGAGAATCCTCTCAATGAAAAAAACCCCAGCAGCATCATTGTCCACAATGAAGGGTCTGCACCGGCGATGTTGGGTCTTTGCTCTTTGAATACGGCGAAGATGGCCTTCCAAAAGACGTCCTTCTGGCCCGGGTGACGAGCTCTGCGTCCTTCAAATACAGGGCGGGGGTTAATAGGCAGGCAGATTTTCATCGCTGCGCTGAAAAGAATTAGTGCAATTCAGAGCACGTGCCCATTCGGCCCGAGGCGACTTGGCGGTAATCATTTGAGGTGAAGGAAGGGGTCACCGCATGCTTTGCTGGCCACTGAAGAGTAACTCGCATGACTTTTGCAGCTCTTCAGCAATTTGCAGCTTTCAAACAGGAAGTGAGAATCCTCTCAATGAAAAAAACCCCAGCAGCATCATTGTCCACAATGAAGGGTCTGCACCGACGATGTTGGGTCTTTGCTCTTTGAATACGGCGAAGATGGCCTTCCAAAAGACGTCCTTCTGGCCCGGGTGCCGAGCGCTGCGTCCTTCAAATACAGGGCGGGGGTTAATAGGCAGGCAGATTTTCATCACTGCGCTGAAAAGAATTAGTGCAATTCAGAGCACGTGCCCATTCGGCCCGAGGCGACTTGGCGGTAATCATTTGAGGTGAAGGAAGGGGTCACCGCATGCTTTGCTGGCCACTGAAGAGTAACTCGCATGACTTTTGCAGCTCTTCAGCAATTTGCAGCTTTCAAACAGGAAGTGAGAATCCTCTCAATGAAAAAAACCCCAGCAGCATCATTGTCCACAATGAAGGGTCTGCACCGGCGATGTTGGGTCTTTGCTCTTTGAATACGGCGAAGATGGCCTTCCAAAAGACGTCCTTCTGGCCCGGGTGACGAGCGCTGCGTCCTTCAAATACAGGGCGGGGGTTAATAGGCAGGCAGATTTTCATCACTGCGCTGAAAAGAATTAGTGCAATTCAGAGCACGTGCCCATTCGGCCCGAGGCGACTTGGCGGTAATCATTTGAGGTGAAGGAAGGGGTCACCGCATGCTTTGCTGGCCACTGAAGAGTAACTCGCATGACTTTTGCAGCTCTTCAGCAATTTGCAGCTTTCAAACAGGAAGTGAGAATCCTCTCAATGAAAAAAACCCCAGCAGCATCATTGTCCACAATGAAGGGTCTGCACCGGCGATGTTGGGTCTTTGCTCTTTGCATACTGCGAAGATGGCCTTCCAAAAGACGTCCTTCTGGCCCGGGTGACGAGCTCTGCGTCCTTCAAATACAGGGCGGGGGTTAATAGGCAGGCAGATTTTCATCGCTGCGCTGAAAAGAATTAGTGCAATTCAGAGCACGCGCCCATTCGGCCCGAGGCGACTTGGCGGTAATCATTTGAGGTGAAGGAAGGGGTCACCGCATGCTTTGCTGGCCACTGAAGAGTAACTCGCATGACTTTTGCAGCTCTTCAGCAATTTGCAGCTTTCAAACAGGAAGTGAGAATCCTCTCAATGAAAAAAACCCCAGCAGCATCATTGTCCACAATGAAGGGTCTGCACCGGCGATGTTGGGTCTTTGCTCTTTGCATACTGCGAAGATGGCCTTCCAAAAGACGTCCTTCTGGCCCGGGTGACGAGCTCTGCGTCCTTCAAATACAGGGCGGGGGTTAATAGGCAGGCAGATTTTCATCGCTGCGCTGAAAAGAATTAGTGCAATTCAGAGCACGCGCCCATTCGGCCCGAGGCGACTTGGCGGTAATCATTTGAGGTGAAGGAAGGGGTCACCGCATGCTTTGCTGGCCACTGAAGAGTAACTCGCATGACTTTTGCAGCTCTTCAGCAATTTGCAGCTTTCAAACAGGAAGTGAGAATCCTCTCAATGAAAAAAACCCCAGCAGCATCATTGTCCACAATGAAGGGTCTGCACCGGCGATGTTGGGTCTTTGCTCTTTGCATACAGCGAAGATGGCCTTCCAAAAGACGTCCTTCTGGCCCGGGTGACGAGCTCTGTGTCCTTCAAATACAGGGCGGGGGTTAATAGGCAGGCAGATTTTCATCGCTGCGCTGAAAAGAATTAGTGCAATTCAGAGCACGCGCCCATTCGGCCCGAGGCGACTTGGCGGTAATCATTTGAGGTGAAGGAAGGGGTCACCGCATGCTTTGCTGGCCACTGAAGAGTAACTCGCATGACTTTTGCAGCTCTTCAGCAATTTGCAGCTTTCAAACAGGAAGTGAGAATCCTCTCAATGAAAAAAACCCCAGCAGCATCATTGTCCACAATGAAGGGTCTGCACCGACGATGTTGGGTCTTTGCTCTTTGAATACGGCGAAGATGGCCTTCCAAAAGACGTCCTTCTGGCCCGGGTGCCGAGCGCTGCGTCCTTCAAATACAGGGCGGGGGTTAATAGGCAGGCAGATTTTCATCGCTGCGCTGAAAAGAATTAGTGCAATTCAGAGCACGTGCCCATTCGGCCCGAGGCGACTTGGCGGTAATCATTTGAGGTGAAGGAAGGGGTCACCGCATGCTTTGCTGGCCACTGAAGAGTAACTCGCATGACTTTTGCAGCTCTTCAGCAATTTGCAGCTTTCAAACAGGAAGTGAGAATCCTCTCAATGAAAAAAACCCCAGCAGCATCATTGTCCACAATGAAGGGTCTGCACCGACGATGTTGGGTCTTTGCTCTTTGAATACGGCGAAGATGGCCTTCCAAAAGACGTCCTTCTGGCCCGGGTGCCGAGCGCTGCGTCCTTCAAATACAGGGCGGGGGTTAATAGGCAGGCAGATTTTCATCGCTGCGCTGAAAAGAATTAGTGCAATTCAGAGCACGTGCCCATTCGGCCCGAGGCGACTTGGCGGTAATCATTTGAGGTGAAGGAAGGGGTCACCGCATGCTTTGCTGGCCACTGAAGAGTAACTCGCATGACTTTTGCAGCTCTTCAGCAATTTGCAGCTTTCAAACAGGAAGTGAGAATCCTCTCAATGAAAAAAACCCCAGCAGCATCATTGTCCACAATGAAGGGTCTGCACCGGCGATGTTGGGTCTTTGCTCTTTGAATACGGCGAAGATGGCCTTCCAAAAGACGTCCTTCTGGCCCGGGTGACGAGCTCTGCGTCCTTCAAATACAGGGCGGGGGTTAATAGGCAGGCAGATTTTCATCGCTGCGCTGAAAAGAATTAGTGCAATTCAGAGCACGCGCCCATTCGGCCCGAGGCGACTTGGCGGTAATCATTTGAGGTGAAGGAAGGGGTCACCGCATGCTTTGCTGGCCACTGAAGAGTAACTCGCATGACTTTTGCAGCTCTTCAGCAATTTGCAGCTTTCAAACAGGAAGTGAGAATCCTCTCAATGAAAAAAACCCCAGCAGCATCATTGTCCACAATGAAGGGTCTGCACCGACGATGTTGGGTCTTTGCTCTTTGAATACGGCGAAGATGGCCTTCCAAAAGACGTCCTTCTGGCCCGGGTGCCGAGCGCTGCGTCCTTCAAATACAGGGCGGGGGTTAATAGGCAGGCAGATTTTCATCACTGCGCTGAAAAGAATTAGTGCAATTCAGAGCACGTGCCCATTCGGCCCGAGGCGACTTGGCGGTAATCATTTGAGGTGAAGGAAGGGGTCACCGCATGCTTTGCTGGCCACTGAAGAGTAACTCGCATGACTTTTGCAGCTCTTCAGCAATTTGCAGCTTTCAAACAGGAAGTGAGAATCCTCTCAATGAAAAAAACCCCAGCAGCATCATTGTCCACAATGAAGGGTCTGCACCGGCGATGTTGGGTCTTTGCTCTTTGAATACGGCGAAGATGGCCTTCCAAAAGACGTCCTTCTGGCCCGGGTGCCGAGCGCTGCGTCCTTCAAATACAGGGCGGGGGTTAATAGGCAGGCAGATTTTCATCACTGCGCTGAAAAGAATTAGTGCAATTCAGAGCACGTGCCCATTCGGCCCGAGGCGACTTGGCGGTAATCATTTGAGGTGAAGGAAGGGGTCACCGCATGCTTTGCTGGCCACTGAAGAGTAACTCGCATGACTTTTGCAGCTCTTCAGCAATTTGCAGCTTTCAAACAGGAAGTGAGAATCCTCTCAATGAAAAAAACCCCAGCAGCATCATTGTCCACAATGAAGGGTCTGCACCGGCGATGTTGGGTCTTTGCTCTTTGAATACGGCGAAGATGGCCTTCCAAAAGACGTCCTTCTGGCCCGGGTGCCGAGCGCTGCGTCCTTCAAATACAGGGCGGGGGTTAATAGGCAGGCAGATTTTCATCGCTGCGCTGAAAAGAATTAGTGCAATTCAGAGCACGTGCCCATTCGGCCCGAGGCGACTTGGCGGTAATCATTTGAGGTGAAGGAAGGGGTCACCGCATGCTTTGCTGGCCACTGAAGAGTAACTCGCATGACTTTTGCAGCTCTTCAGCAATTTGCAGCTTTCAAACAGGAAGTGAGAATCCTCTCAATGAAAAAAACCCCAGCAGCATCATTGTCCACAATGAAGGGTCTGCACCGGCGATGTTGGGTCTTTGCTCTTTGAATACGGCGAAGATGGCCTTCCAAAAGACGTCCTTCTGGCCCGGGTGACGAGCTCTGCGTCCTTCAAATACAGGGCGGGGGTTAATAGGCAGGCAGATTTTCATCGCTGCGCTGAAAAGAATTAGTGCAATTCAGAGCACGTGCCCATTCGGCCCGAGGCGACTTGGCGGTAATCATTTGAGGTGAAGGAAGGGGTCACCGCATGCTTTGCTGGCCACTGAAGAGTAACTCGCATGACTTTTGCAGCTCTTCAGCAATTTGCAGCTTTCAAACAGGAAGTGAGAATCCTCTCAATGAAAAAAACCCCAGCAGCATCATTGTCCACAATGAAGGGTCTGCACCGACGATGTTGGGTCTTTGCTCTTTGAATACGGCGAAGATGGCCTTCCAAAAGACGTCCTTCTGGCCCGGGTGCCGAGCGCTGCGTCCTTCAAATACAGGGCGGGGGTTAATAGGCAGGCAGATTTTCATCGCTGCGCTGAAAAGAATTAGTGCAATTCAGAGCACGTGCCCATTCGGCCCGAGGCGACTTGGCGGTAATCATTTGAGGTGAAGGAAGGGGTCACCGCATGCTTTGCTGGCCACTGAAGAGTAACTCGCATGACTTTTGCAGCTCTTCAGCAATTTGCAGCTTTCAAACAGGAAGTGAGAATCCTCTCAATGAAAAAAACCCCAGCAGCATCATTGTCCACAATGAAGGGTCTGCACCGGCGATGTTGGGTCTTTGCTCTTTGAATACGGCGAAGATGGCCTTCCAAAAGACGTCCTTCTGGCCCGGGTGACGAGCTCTGCGTCCTTCAAATACAGGGCGGGGGTTAATAGGCAGGCAGATTTTCATCGCTGCGCTGAAAAGAATTAGTGCAATTCAGAGCACGCGCCCATTCGGCCCGAGGCGACTTGGCGGTAATCATTTGAGGTGAAGGAAGGGGTCACCGCATGCTTTGCTGGCCACTGAAGAGTAACTCGCATGACTTTTGCAGCTCTTCAGCAATTTGCAGCTTTCAAACAGGAAGTGAGAATCCTCTCAATGAAAAAAACCCCAGCAGCATCATTGTCCACAATGAAGGGTCTGCACCGGCGATGTTGGGTCTTTGCTCTTTGAATACGGCGAAGATGGCCTTCCAAAAGACGTCCTTCTGGCCCGGGTGCCGAGCGCTGCGTCCTTCAAATACAGGGCGGGGGTTAATAGGCAGGCAGATTTTCATCACTGCGCTGAAAAGAATTAGTGCAATTCAGAGCACGTGCCCATTCGGCCCGAGGCGACTTGGCGGTAATCATTTGAGGTGAAGGAAGGGGTCACCGCATGCTTTGCTGGCCACTGAAGAGTAACTCGCATGACTTTTGCAGCTCTTCAGCAATTTGCAGCTTTCAAACAGGAAGTGAGAATCCTCTCAATGAAAAAAACCCCAGCAGCATCATTGTCCACAATGAAGGGTCTGCACCGGCGATGTTGGGTCTTTGCTCTTTGAATACGGCGAAGATGGCCTTCCAAAAGACGTCCTTCTGGCCCGGGTGCCGAGCGCTGCGTCCTTCAAATACAGGGCGGGGGTTAATAGGCAGGCAGATTTTCATCGCTGCGCTGAAAAGAATTAGTGCAATTCAGAGCACGCGCCCATTCGGCCCGAGGCGACTTGGCGGTAATCATTTGAGGTGAAGGAAGGGGTCACCGCATGCTTTGCTGGCCACTGAAGAGTAACTCGCATGACTTTTGCAGCTCTTCAGCAATTTGCAGCTTTCAAACAGGAAGTGAGAATCCTCTCAATGAAAAAAACCCCAGCAGCATCATTGTCCACAATGAAGGGTCTGCACCGGCGATGTTGGGTCTTTGCTCTTTGAATACGGCGAAGATGGCCTTCCAAAAGACGTCCTTCTGGCCCGGGTGACGAGCTCTGCGTCCTTCAAATACAGGGCGGGGGTTAATAGGCAGGCAGATTTTCATCGCTGCGCTGAAAAGAATTAGTGCAATTCAGAGCACGTGCCCATTCGGCCCGAGGCGACTTGGCGGTAATCATTTGAGGTGAAGGAAGGGGTCACCGCATGCTTTGCTGGCCACTGAAGAGTAACTCGCATGACTTTTGCAGCTCTTCAGCAATTTGCAGCTTTCAAACAGGAAGTGAGAATCCTCTCAATGAAAAAAACCCCAGCAGCATCATTGTCCACAATGAAGGGTCTGCACCGACGATGTTGGGTCTTTGCTCTTTGAATACGGCGAAGATGGCCTTCCAAAAGACGTCCTTCTGGCCCGGGTGCCGAGCGCTGCGTCCTTCAAATACAGGGCGGGGGTTAATAGGCAGGCAGATTTTCATCGCTGCGCTGAAAAGAATTAGTGCAATTCAGAGCACGTGCCCATTCGGCCCGAGGCGACTTGGCGGTAATCATTTGAGGTGAAGGAAGGGGTCACCGCATGCTTTGCTGGCCACTGAAGAGTAACTCGCATGACTTTTGCAGCTCTTCAGCAATTTGCAGCTTTCAAACAGGAAGTGAGAATCCTCTCAATGAAAAAAACCCCAGCAGCATCATTGTCCACAATGAAGGGTCTGCACCGGCGATGTTGGGTCTTTGCTCTTTGAATACGGCGAAGATGGCCTTCCAAAAGACGTCCTTCTGGCCCGGGTGACGAGCTCTGCGTCCTTCAAATACAGGGCGGGGGTTAATAGGCAGGCAGATTTTCATCGCTGCGCTGAAAAGAATTAGTGCAATTCAGAGCACGCGCCCATTCGGCCCGAGGCGACTTGGCGGTAATCATTTGAGGTGAAGGAAGGGGTCACCGCATGCTTTGCTGGCCACTGAAGAGTAACTCGCATGACTTTTGCAGCTCTTCAGCAATTTGCAGCTTTCAAACAGGAAGTGAGAATCCTCTCAATGAAAAAAACCCCAGCAGCATCATTGTCCACAATGAAGGGTCTGCACCGGCGATGTTGGGTCTTTGCTCTTTGAATACGGCGAAGATGGCCTTCCAAAAGACGTCCTTCTGGCCCGGGTGACGAGCTCTGCGTCCTTCAAATACAGGGCGGGGGTTAATAGGCAGGCAGATTTTCATCGCTGCGCTGAAAAGAATTAGTGCAATTCAGAGCACGTGCCCATTCGGCCCGAGGCGACTTGGCGGTAATCATTTGAGGTGAAGGAAGGGGTCACCGCATGCTTTGCTGGCCACTGAAGAGTAACTCGCATGACTTTTGCAGCTCTTCAGCAATTTGCAGCTTTCAAACAGGAAGTGAGAATCCTCTCAATGAAAAAAACCCCAGCAGCATCATTGTCCACAATGAAGGGTCTGCACCGACGATGTTGGGTCTTTGCTCTTTGAATACGGCGAAGATGGCCTTCCAAAAGACGTCCTTCTGGCCCGGGTGCCGAGCGCTGCGTCCTTCAAATACAGGGCGGGGGTTAATAGGCAGGCAGATTTTCATCGCTGCGCTGAAAAGAATTAGTGCAATTCAGAGCACGTGCCCATTCGGCCCGAGGCGACTTGGCGGTAATCATTTGAGGTGAAGGAAGGGGTCACCGCATGCTTTGCTGGCCACTGAAGAGTAACTCGCATGACTTTTGCAGCTCTTCAGCAATTTGCAGCTTTCAAACAGGAAGTGAGAATCCTCTCAATGAAAAAAACCCCAGCAGCATCATTGTCCACAATGAAGGGTCTGCACCGGCGATGTTGGGTCTTTGCTCTTTGAATACGGCGAAGATGGCCTTCCAAAAGACGTCCTTCTGGCCCGGGTGACGAGCTCTGCGTCCTTCAAATACAGGGCGGGGGTTAATAGGCAGGCAGATTTTCATCGCTGCGCTGAAAAGAATTAGTGCAATTCAGAGCACGCGCCCATTCGGCCCGAGGCGACTTGGCGGTAATCATTTGAGGTGAAGGAAGGGGTCACCGCATGCTTTGCTGGCCACTGAAGAGTAACTCGCATGACTTTTGCAGCTCTTCAGCAATTTGCAGCTTTCAAACAGGAAGTGAGAATCCTCTCAATGAAAAAAACCCCAGCAGCATCATTGTCCACAATGAAGGGTCTGCACCGGCGATGTTGGGTCTTTGCTCTTTGAATACGGCGAAGATGGCCTTCCAAAAGACGTCCTTCTGGCCCGGGTGCCGAGCGCTGCGTCCTTCAAATACAGGGCGGGGGTTAATAGGCAGGCAGATTTTCATCACTGCGCTGAAAAGAATTAGTGCAATTCAGAGCACGTGCCCATTCGGCCCGAGGCGACTTGGCGGTAATCATTTGAGGTGAAGGAAGGGGTCACCGCATGCTTTGCTGGCCACTGAAGAGTAACTCGCATGACTTTTGCAGCTCTTCAGCAATTTGCAGCTTTCAAACAGGAAGTGAGAATCCTCTCAATGAAAAAAACCCCAGCAGCATCATTGTCCACAATGAAGGGTCTGCACCGGCGATGTTGGGTCTTTGCTCTTTGAATACGGCGAAGATGGCCTTCCAAAAGACGTCCTTCTGGCCCGGGTGCCGAGCGCTGTGTCCTTCAAATACAGGGCGGGGGTTAATAGGCAGGCAGATTTTCATCGCTGCGCTGAAAAGAATTAGTGCAATTCAGAGCACGCGCCCATTCGGCCCGAGGCGACTTGGCGGTAATCATTTGAGGTGAAGGAAGGGGTCACCGCATGCTTTGCTGGCCACTGAAGAGTAACTCGCATGACTTTTGCAGCTCTTCAGCAATTTGCAGCTTTCAAACAGGAAGTGAGAATCCTCTCAATGAAAAAAACCCCAGCAGCATCATTGTCCACAATGAAGGGTCTGCACCGGCGATGTTGGGTCTTTGCTCTTTGCATACTGCGAAGATGGCCTTCCAAAAGACGTCCTTCTGGCCCGGGTGACGAGCTCTGCGTCCTTCAAATACAGGGCGGGGGTTAATAGGCAGGCAGATTTTCATCGCTGCGCTGAAAAGAATTAGTGCAATTCAGAGCACGCGCCCATTCGGCCCGAGGCGACTTGGCGGTAATCATTTGAGGTGAAGGAAGGGGTCACCGCATGCTTTGCTGGCCACTGAAGAGTAACTCGCATGACTTTTGCAGCTCTTCAGCAATTTGCAGCTTTCAAACAGGAAGTGAGAATCCTCTCAATGAAAAAAACCCCAGCAGCATCATTGTCCACAATGAAGGGTCTGCACCGACGATGTTGGGTCTTTGCTCTTTGCATACTGCGAAGATGGCCTTCCAAAAGACGTCCTTCTGGCCCGGGTGCCGAGCGCTGCGTCCTTCAAATACAGGGCGGGGGTTAATAGGCAGGCAGATTTTCATCGCTGCGCTGAAAAGAATTAGTGCAATTCAGAGCACGTGCCCATTCGGCCCGAGGCGACTTGGCGGTAATCATTTGAGGTGAAGGAAGGGGTCACCGCATGCTTTGCTGGCCACTGAAGAGTAACTCGCATGACTTTTGCAGCTCTTCAGCAATTTGCAGCTTTCAAACAGGAAGTGAGAATCCTCTCAATGAAAAAAACCCCAGCAGCATCATTGTCCACAATGAAGGGTCTGCACCGGCGATGTTGGGTCTTTGCTCTTTGAATACGGCGAAGATGGCCTTCCAAAAGACGTCCTTCTGGCCCGGGTGCCGAGCGCTGCGTCCTTCAAATACAGGGCGGGGGTTAATAGGCAGGCAGATTTTCATCGCTGCGCTGAAAAGAATTAGTGCAATTCAGAGCACGTGCCCATTCGGCCCGAGGCGACTTGGCGGTAATCATTTGAGGTGAAGGAAGGGGTCACCGCATGCTTTGCTGGCCACTGAAGAGTAACTCGCATGACTTTTGCAGCTCTTCAGCAATTTGCAGCTTTCAAACAGGAAGTGAGAATCCTCTCAATGAAAAAAACCCCAGCAGCATCATTGTCCACAATGAAGGGTCTGCACCGGCGATGTTGGGTCTTTGCTCTTTGAATACGGCGAAGATGGCCTTCCAAAAGACGTCCTTCTGGCCCGGGTGACGAGCTCTGCGTCCTTCAAATACAGGGCGGGGGTTAATAGGCAGGCAGATTTTCATCGCTGCGCTGAAAAGAATTAGTGCAATTCAGAGCACGTGCCCATTCGGCCCGAGGCGACTTGGCGGTAATCATTTGAGGTGAAGGAAGGGGTCACCGCATGCTTTGCTGGCCACTGAAGAGTAACTCGCATGACTTTTGCAGCTCTTCAGCAATTTGCAGCTTTCAAACAGGAAGTGAGAATCCTCTCAATGAAAAAAACCCCAGCAGCATCATTGTCCACAATGAAGGGTCTGCACCGACGATGTTGGGTCTTTGCTCTTTGAATACGGCGAAGATGGCCTTCCAAAAGACGTCCTTCTGGCCCGGGTGCCGAGCGCTGCGTCCTTCAAATACAGGGCGGGGGTTAATAGGCAGGCAGATTTTCATCGCTGCGCTGAAAAGAATTAGTGCAATTCAGAGCACGTGCCCATTCGGCCCGAGGCGACTTGGCGGTAATCATTTGAGGTGAAGGAAGGGGTCACCGCATGCTTTGCTGGCCACTGAAGAGTAACTCGCATGACTTTTGCAGCTCTTCAGCAATTTGCAGCTTTCAAACAGGAAGTGAGAATCCTCTCAATGAAAAAAACCCCAGCAGCATCATTGTCCACAATGAAGGGTCTGCACCGACGATGTTGGGTCTTTGCTCTTTGCATACTGCGAAGATGGCCTTCCAAAAGACGTCCTTCTGGCCCGGGTGCCGAGCGCTGCGTCCTTCAAATACAGGGCGGGGGTTAATAGGCAGGCAGATTTTCATCGCTGCGCTGAAAAGAATTAGTGCAATTCAGAGCACGCGCCCATTCGGCCCGAGGCGACTTGGCGGTAATCATTTGAGGTGAAGGAAGGGGTCACCGCATGCTTTGCTGGCCACTGAAGAGTAACTCGCATGACTTTTGCAGCTCTTCAGCAATTTGCAGCTTTCAAACAGGAAGTGAGAATCCTCTCAATGAAAAAAACCCCAGCAGCATCATTGTCCACAATGAAGGGTCTGCACCGGCGATGTTGGGTCTTTGCTCTTTGAATACGGCGAAGATGGCCTTCCAAAAGACGTCCTTCTGGCCCGGGTGACGAGCTCTGCGTCCTTCAAATACAGGGCGGGGGTTAATAGGCAGGCAGATTTTCATCGCTGCGCTGAAAAGAATTAGTGCAATTCAGAGCACGTGCCCATTCGGCCCGAGGCGACTTGGCGGTAATCATTTGAGGTGAAGGAAGGGGTCACCGCATGCTTTGCTGGCCACTGAAGAGTAACTCGCATGACTTTTGCAGCTCTTCAGCAATTTGCAGCTTTCAAACAGGAAGTGAGAATCCTCTCAATGAAAAAAACCCCAGCAGCATCATTGTCCACAATGAAGGGTCTGCACCGGCGATGTTGGGTCTTTGCTCTTTGAATACGGCGAAGATGGCCTTCCAAAAGACGTCCTTCTGGCCCGGGTGACGAGCTCTGCGTCCTTCAAATACAGGGCGGGGGTTAATAGGCAGGCAGATTTTCATCGCTGCGCTGAAAAGAATTAGTGCAATTCAGAGCACGCGCCCATTCGGCCCGAGGCGACTTGGCGGTAATCATTTGAGGTGAAGGAAGGGGTCACCGCATGCTTTGCTGGCCACTGAAGAGTAACTCGCATGACTTTTGCAGCTCTTCAGCAATTTGCAGCTTTCAAACAGGAAGTGAGAATCCTCTCAATGAAAAAAACCCCAGCAGCATCATTGTCCACAATGAAGGGTCTGCACCGGCGATGTTGGGTCTTTGCTCTTTGAATACGGCGAAGATGGCCTTCCAAAAGACGTCCTTCTGGCCCGGGTGACGAGCTCTGCGTCCTTCAAATACAGGGCGGGGGTTAATAGGCAGGCAGATTTTCATCGCTGCGCTGAAAAGAATTAGTGCAATTCAGAGCACGTGCCCATTCGGCCCGAGGCGACTTGGCGGTAATCATTTGAGGTGAAGGAAGGGGTCACCGCATGCTTTGCTGGCCACTGAAGAGTAACTCGCATGACTTTTGCAGCTCTTCAGCAATTTGCAGCTTTCAAACAGGAAGTGAGAATCCTCTCAATGAAAAAAACCCCAGCAGCATCATTGTCCACAATGAAGGGTCTGCACCGACGATGTTGGGTCTTTGCTCTTTGAATACGGCGAAGATGGCCTTCCAAAAGACGTCCTTCTGGCCCGGGTGCCGAGCGCTGCGTCCTTCAAATACAGGGCGGGGGTTAATAGGCAGGCAGATTTTCATCACTGCGCTGAAAAGAATTAGTGCAATTCAGAGCACGTGCCCATTCGGCCCGAGGCGACTTGGCGGTAATCATTTGAGGTGAAGGAAGGGGTCACCGCATGCTTTGCTGGCCACTGAAGAGTAACTCGCATGACTTTTGCAGCTCTTCAGCAATTTGCAGCTTTCAAACAGGAAGTGAGAATCCTCTCAATGAAAAAAACCCCAGCAGCATCATTGTCCACAATGAAGGGTCTGCACCGGCGATGTTGGGTCTTTGCTCTTTGAATACGGCGAAGATGGCCTTCCAAAAGACGTCCTTCTGGCCCGGGTGACGAGCGCTGCGTCCTTCAAATACAGGGCGGGGGTTAATAGGCAGGCAGATTTTCATCACTGCGCTGAAAAGAATTAGTGCAATTCAGAGCACGTGCCCATTCGGCCCGAGGCGACTTGGCGGTAATCATTTGAGGTGAAGGAAGGGGTCACCGCATGCTTTGCTGGCCACTGAAGAGTAACTCGCATGACTTTTGCAGCTCTTCAGCAATTTGCAGCTTTCAAACAGGAAGTGAGAATCCTCTCAATGAAAAAAACCCCAGCAGCATCATTGTCCACAATGAAGGGTCTGCACCGGCGATGTTGGGTCTTTGCTCTTTGCATACTGCGAAGATGGCCTTCCAAAAGACGTCCTTCTGGCCCGGGTGACGAGCTCTGCGTCCTTCAAATACAGGGCGGGGGTTAATAGGCAGGCAGATTTTCATCGCTGCGCTGAAAAGAATTAGTGCAATTCAGAGCACGCGCCCATTCGGCCCGAGGCGACTTGGCGGTAATCATTTGAGGTGAAGGAAGGGGTCACCGCATGCTTTGCTGGCCACTGAAGAGTAACTCGCATGACTTTTGCAGCTCTTCAGCAATTTGCAGCTTTCAAACAGGAAGTGAGAATCCTCTCAATGAAAAAAACCCCAGCAGCATCATTGTCCACAATGAAGGGTCTGCACCGGCGATGTTGGGTCTTTGCTCTTTGCATACTGCGAAGATGGCCTTCCAAAAGACGTCCTTCTGGCCCGGGTGACGAGCTCTGCGTCCTTCAAATACAGGGCGGGGGTTAATAGGCAGGCAGATTTTCATCGCTGCGCTGAAAAGAATTAGTGCAATTCAGAGCACGCGCCCATTCGGCCCGAGGCGACTTGGCGGTAATCATTTGAGGTGAAGGAAGGGGTCACCGCATGCTTTGCTGGCCACTGAAGAGTAACTCGCATGACTTTTGCAGCTCTTCAGCAATTTGCAGCTTTCAAACAGGAAGTGAGAATCCTCTCAATGAAAAAAACCCCAGCAGCATCATTGTCCACAATGAAGGGTCTGCACCGGCGATGTTGGGTCTTTGCTCTTTGCATACAGCGAAGATGGCCTTCCAAAAGACGTCCTTCTGGCCCGGGTGACGAGCTCTGTGTCCTTCAAATACAGGGCGGGGGTTAATAGGCAGGCAGATTTTCATCGCTGCGCTGAAAAGAATTAGTGCAATTCAGAGCACGCGCCCATTCGGCCCGAGGCGACTTGGCGGTAATCATTTGAGGTGAAGGAAGGGGTCACCGCATGCTTTGCTGGCCACTGAAGAGTAACTCGCATGACTTTTGCAGCTCTTCAGCAATTTGCAGCTTTCAAACAGGAAGTGAGAATCCTCTCAATGAAAAAAACCCCAGCAGCATCATTGTCCACAATGAAGGGTCTGCACCGACGATGTTGGGTCTTTGCTCTTTGAATACGGCGAAGATGGCCTTCCAAAAGACGTCCTTCTGGCCCGGGTGCCGAGCGCTGCGTCCTTCAAATACAGGGCGGGGGTTAATAGGCAGGCAGATTTTCATCGCTGCGCTGAAAAGAATTAGTGCAATTCAGAGCACGTGCCCATTCGGCCCGAGGCGACTTGGCGGTAATCATTTGAGGTGAAGGAAGGGGTCACCGCATGCTTTGCTGGCCACTGAAGAGTAACTCGCATGACTTTTGCAGCTCTTCAGCAATTTGCAGCTTTCAAACAGGAAGTGAGAATCCTCTCAATGAAAAAAACCCCAGCAGCATCATTGTCCACAATGAAGGGTCTGCACCGACGATGTTGGGTCTTTGCTCTTTGAATACGGCGAAGATGGCCTTCCAAAAGACGTCCTTCTGGCCCGGGTGCCGAGCGCTGCGTCCTTCAAATACAGGGCGGGGGTTAATAGGCAGGCAGATTTTCATCGCTGCGCTGAAAAGAATTAGTGCAATTCAGAGCACGTGCCCATTCGGCCCGAGGCGACTTGGCGGTAATCATTTGAGGTGAAGGAAGGGGTCACCGCATGCTTTGCTGGCCACTGAAGAGTAACTCGCATGACTTTTGCAGCTCTTCAGCAATTTGCAGCTTTCAAACAGGAAGTGAGAATCCTCTCAATGAAAAAAACCCCAGCAGCATCATTGTCCACAATGAAGGGTCTGCACCGGCGATGTTGGGTCTTTGCTCTTTGAATACGGCGAAGATGGCCTTCCAAAAGACGTCCTTCTGGCCCGGGTGACGAGCTCTGCGTCCTTCAAATACAGGGCGGGGGTTAATAGGCAGGCAGATTTTCATCGCTGCGCTGAAAAGAATTAGTGCAATTCAGAGCACGCGCCCATTCGGCCCGAGGCGACTTGGCGGTAATCATTTGAGGTGAAGGAAGGGGTCACCGCATGCTTTGCTGGCCACTGAAGAGTAACTCGCATGACTTTTGCAGCTCTTCAGCAATTTGCAGCTTTCAAACAGGAAGTGAGAATCCTCTCAATGAAAAAAACCCCAGCAGCATCATTGTCCACAATGAAGGGTCTGCACCGACGATGTTGGGTCTTTGCTCTTTGAATACGGCGAAGATGGCCTTCCAAAAGACGTCCTTCTGGCCCGGGTGCCGAGCGCTGCGTCCTTCAAATACAGGGCGGGGGTTAATAGGCAGGCAGATTTTCATCGCTGCGCTGAAAAGAATTAGTGCAATTCAGAGCACGTGCCCATTCGGCCCGAGGCGACTTGGCGGTAATCATTTGAGGTGAAGGAAGGGGTCACCGCATGCTTTGCTGGCCACTGAAGAGTAACTCGCATGACTTTTGCAGCTCTTCAGCAATTTGCAGCTTTCAAACAGGAAGTGAGAATCCTCTCAATGAAAAAAACCCCAGCAGCATCATTGTCCACAATGAAGGGTCTGCACCGACGATGTTGGGTCTTTGCTCTTTGAATACGGCGAAGATGGCCTTCCAAAAGACGTCCTTCTGGCCCGGGTGCCGAGCGCTGCGTCCTTCAAATACAGGGCGGGGGTTAATAGGCAGGCAGATTTTCATCGCTGCGCTGAAAAGAATTAGTGCAATTCAGAGCACGTGCCCATTCGGCCCGAGGCGACTTGGCGGTAATCATTTGAGGTGAAGGAAGGGGTCACCGCATGCTTTGCTGGCCACTGAAGAGTAACTCGCATGACTTTTGCAGCTCTTCAGCAATTTGCAGCTTTCAAACAGGAAGTGAGAATCCTCTCAATGAAAAAAACCCCAGCAGCATCATTGTCCACAATGAAGGGTCTGCACCGGCGATGTTGGGTCTTTGCTCTTTGAATACGGCGAAGATGGCCTTCCAAAAGACGTCCTTCTGGCCCGGGTGACGAGCTCTGCGTCCTTCAAATACAGGGCGGGGGTTAATAGGCAGGCAGATTTTCATCGCTGCGCTGAAAAGAATTAGTGCAATTCAGAGCACGCGCCCATTCGGCCCGAGGCGACTTGGCGGTAATCATTTGAGGTGAAGGAAGGGGTCACCGCATGCTTTGCTGGCCACTGAAGAGTAACTCGCATGACTTTTGCAGCTCTTCAGCAATTTGCAGCTTTCAAACAGGAAGTGAGAATCCTCTCAATGAAAAAAACCCCAGCAGCATCATTGTCCACAATGAAGGGTCTGCACCGGCGATGTTGGGTCTTTGCTCTTTGCATACTGCGAAGATGGCCTTCCAAAAGACGTCCTTCTGGCCCGGGTGACGAGCTCTGCGTCCTTCAAATACAGGGCGGGGGTTAATAGGCAGGCAGATTTTCATCGCTGCGCTGAAAAGAATTAGTGCAATTCAGAGCACGCGCCCATTCGGCCCGAGGCGACTTGGCGGTAATCATTTGAGGTGAAGGAAGGGGTCACCGCATGCTTTGCTGGCCACTGAAGAGTAACTCGCATGACTTTTGCAGCTCTTCAGCAATTTGCAGCTTTCAAACAGGAAGTGAGAATCCTCTCAATGAAAAAAACCCCAGCAGCATCATTGTCCACAATGAAGGGTCTGCACCGGCGATGTTGGGTCTTTGCTCTTTGCATACAGCGAAGATGGCCTTCCAAAAGACGTCCTTCTGGCCCGGGTGACGAGCTCTGTGTCCTTCAAATACAGGGCGGGGGTTAATAGGCAGGCAGATTTTCATCGCTGCGCTGAAAAGAATTAGTGCAATTCAGAGCACGCGCCCATTCGGCCCGAGGCGACTTGGCGGTAATCATTTGAGGTGAAGGAAGGGGTCACCGCATGCTTTGCTGGCCACTGAAGAGTAACTCGCATGACTTTTGCAGCTCTTCAGCAATTTGCAGCTTTCAAACAGGAAGTGAGAATCCTCTCAATGAAAAAAACCCCAGCAGCATCATTGTCCACAATGAAGGGTCTGCACCGACGATGTTGGGTCTTTGCTCTTTGAATACGGCGAAGATGGCCTTCCAAAAGACGTCCTTCTGGCCCGGGTGCCGAGCGCTGCGTCCTTCAAATACAGGGCGGGGGTTAATAGGCAGGCAGATTTTCATCGCTGCGCTGAAAAGAATTAGTGCAATTCAGAGCACGTGCCCATTCGGCCCGAGGCGACTTGGCGGTAATCATTTGAGGTGAAGGAAGGGGTCACCGCATGCTTTGCTGGCCACTGAAGAGTAACTCGCATGACTTTTGCAGCTCTTCAGCAATTTGCAGCTTTCAAACAGGAAGTGAGAATCCTCTCAATGAAAAAAACCCCAGCAGCATCATTGTCCACAATGAAGGGTCTGCACCGACGATGTTGGGTCTTTGCTCTTTGAATACGGCGAAGATGGCCTTCCAAAAGACGTCCTTCTGGCCCGGGTGCCGAGCGCTGCGTCCTTCAAATACAGGGCGGGGGTTAATAGGCAGGCAGATTTTCATCGCTGCGCTGAAAAGAATTAGTGCAATTCAGAGCACGTGCCCATTCGGCCCGAGGCGACTTGGCGGTAATCATTTGAGGTGAAGGAAGGGGTCACCGCATGCTTTGCTGGCCACTGAAGAGTAACTCGCATGACTTTTGCAGCTCTTCAGCAATTTGCAGCTTTCAAACAGGAAGTGAGAATCCTCTCAATGAAAAAAACCCCAGCAGCATCATTGTCCACAATGAAGGGTCTGCACCGGCGATGTTGGGTCTTTGCTCTTTGAATACGGCGAAGATGGCCTTCCAAAAGACGTCCTTCTGGCCCGGGTGACGAGCTCTGCGTCCTTCAAATACAGGGCGGGGGTTAATAGGCAGGCAGATTTTCATCGCTGCGCTGAAAAGAATTAGTGCAATTCAGAGCACGCGCCCATTCGGCCCGAGGCGACTTGGCGGTAATCATTTGAGGTGAAGGAAGGGGTCACCGCATGCTTTGCTGGCCACTGAAGAGTAACTCGCATGACTTTTGCAGCTCTTCAGCAATTTGCAGCTTTCAAACAGGAAGTGAGAATCCTCTCAATGAAAAAAACCCCAGCAGCATCATTGTCCACAATGAAGGGTCTGCACCGACGATGTTGGGTCTTTGCTCTTTGAATACGGCGAAGATGGCCTTCCAAAAGACGTCCTTCTGGCCCGGGTGCCGAGCGCTGCGTCCTTCAAATACAGGGCGGGGGTTAATAGGCAGGCAGATTTTCATCGCTGCGCTGAAAAGAATTAGTGCAATTCAGAGCACGTGCCCATTCGGCCCGAGGCGACTTGGCGGTAATCATTTGAGGTGAAGGAAGGGGTCACCGCATGCTTTGCTGGCCACTGAAGAGTAACTCGCATGACTTTTGCAGCTCTTCAGCAATTTGCAGCTTTCAAACAGGAAGTGAGAATCCTCTCAATGAAAAAAACCCCAGCAGCATCATTGTCCACAATGAAGGGTCTGCACCGACGATGTTGGGTCTTTGCTCTTTGAATACGGCGAAGATGGCCTTCCAAAAGACGTCCTTCTGGCCCGGGTGCCGAGCGCTGCGTCCTTCAAATACAGGGCGGGGGTTAATAGGCAGGCAGATTTTCATCGCTGCGCTGAAAAGAATTAGTGCAATTCAGAGCACGTGCCCATTCGGCCCGAGGCGACTTGGCGGTAATCATTTGAGGTGAAGGAAGGGGTCACCGCATGCTTTGCTGGCCACTGAAGAGTAACTCGCATGACTTTTGCAGCTCTTCAGCAATTTGCAGCTTTCAAACAGGAAGTGAGAATCCTCTCAATGAAAAAAACCCCAGCAGCATCATTGTCCACAATGAAGGGTCTGCACCGGCGATGTTGGGTCTTTGCTCTTTGAATACGGCGAAGATGGCCTTCCAAAAGACGTCCTTCTGGCCCGGGTGACGAGCTCTGCGTCCTTCAAATACAGGGCGGGGGTTAATAGGCAGGCAGATTTTCATCGCTGCGCTGAAAAGAATTAGTGCAATTCAGAGCACGCGCCCATTCGGCCCGAGGCGACTTGGCGGTAATCATTTGAGGTGAAGGAAGGGGTCACCGCATGCTTTGCTGGCCACTGAAGAGTAACTCGCATGACTTTTGCAGCTCTTCAGCAATTTGCAGCTTTCAAACAGGAAGTGAGAATCCTCTCAATGAAAAAAACCCCAGCAGCATCATTGTCCACAATGAAGGGTCTGCACCGACGATGTTGGGTCTTTGCTCTTTGAATACGGCGAAGATGGCCTTCCAAAAGACGTCCTTCTGGCCCGGGTGCCGAGCGCTGCGTCCTTCAAATACAGGGCGGGGGTTAATAGGCAGGCAGATTTTCATCACTGCGCTGAAAAGAATTAGTGCAATTCAGAGCACGTGCCCATTCGGCCCGAGGCGACTTGGCGGTAATCATTTGAGGTGAAGGAAGGGGTCACCGCATGCTTTGCTGGCCACTGAAGAGTAACTCGCATGACTTTTGCAGCTCTTCAGCAATTTGCAGCTTTCAAACAGGAAGTGAGAATCCTCTCAATGAAAAAAACCCCAGCAGCATCATTGTCCACAATGAAGGGTCTGCACCGGCGATGTTGGGTCTTTGCTCTTTGAATACGGCGAAGATGGCCTTCCAAAAGACGTCCTTCTGGCCCGGGTGCCGAGCGCTGCGTCCTTCAAATACAGGGCGGGGGTTAATAGGCAGGCAGATTTTCATCACTGCGCTGAAAAGAATTAGTGCAATTCAGAGCACGTGCCCATTCGGCCCGAGGCGACTTGGCGGTAATCATTTGAGGTGAAGGAAGGGGTCACCGCATGCTTTGCTGGCCACTGAAGAGTAACTCGCATGACTTTTGCAGCTCTTCAGCAATTTGCAGCTTTCAAACAGGAAGTGAGAATCCTCTCAATGAAAAAAACCCCAGCAGCATCATTGTCCACAATGAAGGGTCTGCACCGGCGATGTTGGGTCTTTGCTCTTTGAATACGGCGAAGATGGCCTTCCAAAAGACGTCCTTCTGGCCCGGGTGCCGAGCGCTGCGTCCTTCAAATACAGGGCGGGGGTTAATAGGCAGGCAGATTTTCATCGCTGCGCTGAAAAGAATTAGTGCAATTCAGAGCACGTGCCCATTCGGCCCGAGGCGACTTGGCGGTAATCATTTGAGGTGAAGGAAGGGGTCACCGCATGCTTTGCTGGCCACTGAAGAGTAACTCGCATGACTTTTGCAGCTCTTCAGCAATTTGCAGCTTTCAAACAGGAAGTGAGAATCCTCTCAATGAAAAAAACCCCAGCAGCATCATTGTCCACAATGAAGGGTCTGCACCGGCGATGTTGGGTCTTTGCTCTTTGAATACGGCGAAGATGGCCTTCCAAAAGACGTCCTTCTGGCCCGGGTGCCGAGCGCTGCGTCCTTCAAATACAGGGCGGGGGTTAATAGGCAGGCAGATTTTCATCGCTGCGCTGAAAAGAATTAGTGCAATTCAGAGCACGCGCCCATTCGGCCCGAGGCGACTTGGCGGTAATCATTTGAGGTGAAGGAAGGGGTCACCGCATGCTTTGCTGGCCACTGAAGAGTAACTCGCATGACTTTTGCAGCTCTTCAGCAATTTGCAGCTTTCAAACAGGAAGTGAGAATCCTCTCAATGAAAAAAACCCCAGCAGCATCATTGTCCACAATGAAGGGTCTGCACCGGCGATGTTGGGTCTTTGCTCTTTGCATACTGCGAAGATGGCCTTCCAAAAGACGTCCTTCTGGCCCGGGTGACGAGCTCTGCGTCCTTCAAATACAGGGCGGGGGTTAATAGGCAGGCAGATTTTCATCGCTGCGCTGAAAAGAATTAGTGCAATTCAGAGCACGCGCCCATTCGGCCCGAGGCGACTTGGCGGTAATCATTTGAGGTGAAGGAAGGGGTCACCGCATGCTTTGCTGGCCACTGAAGAGTAACTCGCATGACTTTTGCAGCTCTTCAGCAATTTGCAGCTTTCAAACAGGAAGTGAGAATCCTCTCAATGAAAAAAACCCCAGCAGCATCATTGTCCACAATGAAGGGTCTGCACCGACGATGTTGGGTCTTTGCTCTTTGAATACGGCGAAGATGGCCTTCCAAAAGACGTCCTTCTGGCCCGGGTGCCGAGCGCTGCGTCCTTCAAATACAGGGCGGGGGTTAATAGGCAGGCAGATTTTCATCACTGCGCTGAAAAGAATTAGTGCAATTCAGAGCACGTGCCCATTCGGCCCGAGGCGACTTGGCGGTAATCATTTGAGGTGAAGGAAGGGGTCACCGCATGCTTTGCTGGCCACTGAAGAGTAACTCGCATGACTTTTGCAGCTCTTCAGCAATTTGCAGCTTTCAAACAGGAAGTGAGAATCCTCTCAATGAAAAAAACCCCAGCAGCATCATTGTCCACAATGAAGGGTCTGCACCGGCGATGTTGGGTCTTTGCTCTTTGAATACGGCGAAGATGGCCTTCCAAAAGACGTCCTTCTGGCCCGGGTGCCGAGCGCTGCGTCCTTCAAATACAGGGCGGGGGTTAATAGGCAGGCAGATTTTCATCGCTGCGCTGAAAAGAATTAGTGCAATTCAGAGCACGCGCCCATTCGGCCCGAGGCGACTTGGCGGTAATCATTTGAGGTGAAGGAAGGGGTCACCGCATGCTTTGCTGGCCACTGAAGAGTAACTCGCATGACTTTTGCAGCTCTTCAGCAATTTGCAGCTTTCAAACAGGAAGTGAGAATCCTCTCAATGAAAAAAACCCCAGCAGCATCATTGTCCACAATGAAGGGTCTGCACCGGCGATGTTGGGTCTTTGCTCTTTGCATACTGCGAAGATGGCCTTCCAAAAGACGTCCTTCTGGCCCGGGTGACGAGCTCTGCGTCCTTCAAATACAGGGCGGGGGTTAATAGGCAGGCAGATTTTCATCGCTGCGCTGAAAAGAATTAGTGCAATTCAGAGCACGCGCCCATTCGGCCCGAGGCGACTTGGCGGTAATCATTTGAGGTGAAGGAAGGGGTCACCGCATGCTTTGCTGGCCACTGAAGAGTAACTCGCATGACTTTTGCAGCTCTTCAGCAATTTGCAGCTTTCAAACAGGAAGTGAGAATCCTCTCAATGAAAAAAACCCCAGCAGCATCATTGTCCACAATGAAGGGTCTGCACCGACGATGTTGGGTCTTTGCTCTTTGCATACTGCGAAGATGGCCTTCCAAAAGACGTCCTTCTGGCCCGGGTGCCGAGCGCTGCGTCCTTCAAATACAGGGCGGGGGTTAATAGGCAGGCAGATTTTCATCGCTGCGCTGAAAAGAATTAGTGCAATTCAGAGCACGCGCCCATTCGGCCCGAGGCGACTTGGCGGTAATCATTTGAGGTGAAGGAAGGGGTCACCGCATGCTTTGCTGGCCACTGAAGAGTAACTCGCATGACTTTTGCAGCTCTTCAGCAATTTGCAGCTTTCAAACAGGAAGTGAGAATCCTCTCAATGAAAAAAACCCCAGCAGCATCATTGTCCACAATGAAGGGTCTGCACCGACGATGTTGGGTCTTTGCTCTTTGCATACTGCGAAGATGGCCTTCCAAAAGACGTCCTTCTGGCCCGGGTGCCGAGCGCTGCGTCCTTCAAATACAGGGCGGGGGTTAATAGGCAGGCAGATTTTCATCGCTGCGCTGAAAAGAATTAGTGCAATTCAGAGCACGCGCCCATTCGGCCCGAGGCGACTTGGCGGTAATCATTTGAGGTGAAGGAAGGGGTCACCGCATGCTTTGCTGGCCACTGAAGAGTAACTCGCATGACTTTTGCAGCTCTTCAGCAATTTGCAGCTTTCAAACAGGAAGTGAGAATCCTCTCAATGAAAAAAACCCCAGCAGCATCATTGTCCACAATGAAGGGTCTGCACCGGCGATGTTGGGTCTTTGCTCTTTGAATACGGCGAAGATGGCCTTCCAAAAGACGTCCTTCTGGCCCGGGTGACGAGCTCTGCGTCCTTCAAATACAGGGCGGGGGTTAATAGGCAGGCAGATTTTCATCGCTGCGCTGAAAAGAATTAGTGCAATTCAGAGCACGCGCCCATTCGGCCCGAGGCGACTTGGCGGTAATCATTTGAGGTGAAGGAAGGGGTCACCGCATGCTTTGCTGGCCACTGAAGAGTAACTCGCATGACTTTTGCAGCTCTTCAGCAATTTGCAGCTTTCAAACAGGAAGTGAGAATCCTCTCAATGAAAAAAACCCCAGCAGCATCATTGTCCACAATGAAGGGTCTGCACCGACGATGTTGGGTCTTTGCTCTTTGAATACGGCGAAGATGGCCTTCCAAAAGACGTCCTTCTGGCCCGGGTGCCGAGCGCTGCGTCCTTCAAATACAGGGCGGGGGTTAATAGGCAGGCAGATTTTCATCGCTGCGCTGAAAAGAATTAGTGCAATTCAGAGCACGTGCCCATTCGGCCCGAGGCGACTTGGCGGTAATCATTTGAGGTGAAGGAAGGGGTCACCGCATGCTTTGCTGGCCACTGAAGAGTAACTCGCATGACTTTTGCAGCTCTTCAGCAATTTGCAGCTTTCAAACAGGAAGTGAGAATCCTCTCAATGAAAAAAACCCCAGCAGCATCATTGTCCACAATGAAGGGTCTGCACCAACGATGTTGGGTCTTTGCTCTTTGAATACGGCGAAGATGGCCTTCCAAAAGACGTCCTTCTGGCCCGGGTGCCGAGCGCTGCGTCCTTCAAATACAGGGCGGGGGTTAATAGGCAGGCAGATTTTCATCGCTGCGCTGAAAAGAATTAGTGCAATTCAGAGCACGTGCCCATTCGGCCCGAGGCGACTTGGCGGTAATCATTTGAGGTGAAGGAAGGGGTCACCGCATGCTTTGCTGGCCACTGAAGAGTAACTCGCATGACTTTTGCAGCTCTTCAGCAATTTGCAGCTTTCAAACAGGAAGTGAGAATCCTCTCAATGAAAAAAACCCCAGCAGCATCATTGTCCACAATGAAGGGTCTGCACCGACGATGTTGGGTCTTTGCTCTTTGCATACTGCGAAGATGGCCTTCCAAAAGACGTCCTTCTGGCCCGGGTGCCGAGCGCTGCGTCCTTCAAATACAGGGCGGGGGTTAATAGGCAGGCAGATTTTCATCGCTGCGCTGAAAAGAATTAGTGCAATTCAGAGCACGCGCCCATTCGGCCCGAGGCGACTTGGCGGTAATCATTTGAGGTGAAGGAAGGGGTCACCGCATGCTTTGCTGGCCACTGAAGAGTAACTCGCATGACTTTTGCAGCTCTTCAGCAATTTGCAGCTTTCAAACAGGAAGTGAGAATCCTCTCAATGAAAAAAACCCCAGCAGCATCATTGTCCACAATGAAGGGTCTGCACCGGCGATGTTGGGTCTTTGCTCTTTGAATACGGCGAAGATGGCCTTCCAAAAGACGTCCTTCTGGCCCGGGTGACGAGCTCTGCGTCCTTCAAATACAGGGCGGGGGTTAATAGGCAGGCAGATTTTCATCGCTGCGCTGAAAAGAATTAGTGCAATTCAGAGCACGCGCCCATTCGGCCCGAGGCGACTTGGCGGTAATCATTTGAGGTGAAGGAAGGGGTCACCGCATGCTTTGCTGGCCACTGAAGAGTAACTCGCATGACTTTTGCAGCTCTTCAGCAATTTGCAGCTTTCAAACAGGAAGTGAGAATCCTCTCAATGAAAAAAACCCCAGCAGCATCATTGTCCACAATGAAGGGTCTGCACCGACGATGTTGGGTCTTTGCTCTTTGAATACGGCGAAGATGGCCTTCCAAAAGACGTCCTTCTGGCCCGGGTGCCGAGCGCTGCGTCCTTCAAATACAGGGCGGGGGTTAATAGGCAGGCAGATTTTCATCGCTGCGCTGAAAAGAATTAGTGCAATTCAGAGCACGTGCCCATTCGGCCCGAGGCGACTTGGCGGTAATCATTTGAGGTGAAGGAAGGGGTCACCGCATGCTTTGCTGGCCACTGAAGAGTAACTCGCATGACTTTTGCAGCTCTTCAGCAATTTGCAGCTTTCAAACAGGAAGTGAGAATCCTCTCAATGAAAAAAACCCCAGCAGCATCATTGTCCACAATGAAGGGTCTGCACCAACGATGTTGGGTCTTTGCTCTTTGAATACGGCGAAGATGGCCTTCCAAAAGACGTCCTTCTGGCCCGGGTGCCGAGCGCTGCGTCCTTCAAATACAGGGCGGGGGTTAATAGGCAGGCAGATTTTCATCGCTGCGCTGAAAAGAATTAGTGCAATTCAGAGCACGTGCCCATTCGGCCCGAGGCGACTTGGCGGTAATCATTTGAGGTGAAGGAAGGGGTCACCGCATGCTTTGCTGGCCACTGAAGAGTAACTCGCATGACTTTTGCAGCTCTTCAGCAATTTGCAGCTTTCAAACAGGAAGTGAGAATCCTCTCAATGAAAAAAACCCCAGCAGCATCATTGTCCACAATGAAGGGTCTGCACCGACGATGTTGGGTCTTTGCTCTTTGAATACGGCGAAGATGGCCTTCCAAAAGACCTCCTTCTGGCCCGGGTGCCGAGCGCTGCGTCCTTCAAATACAGGGCGGGGGTTAATAGGCAGGCAGATTTTCATCGCTGCGCTGAAAAGAATTAGTGCAATTCAGAGCACGTGCCCATTCGGCCCGAGGCGACTTGGCGGTAATCATTTGAGGTGAAGGAAGGGGTCACCGCATGCTTTGCTGGCCACTGAAGAGTAACTCGCATGACTTTTGCAGCTCTTCAGCAATTTGCAGCTTTCAAACAGGAAGTGAGAATCCTCTCAATGAAAAAAACCCCAGCAGCATCATTGTCCACAATGAAGGGTCTGCACCGACGATGTTGGGTCTTTGCTCTTTGAATACGGCGAAGATGGCCTTCCAAAAGACCTCCTTCTGGCCCGGGTGCCGAGCGCTGCGTCCTTCAAATACAGGGCGGGGGTTAATAGGCAGGCAGATTTTCATCGCTGCGCTGAAAAGAATTAGTGCAATTCAGAGCACGTGCCCATTCGGCCCGAGGCGACTTGGCGGTAATCATTTGAGGTGAAGGAAGGGGTCACCGCATGCTTTGCTGGCCACTGAAGAGTAACTCGCATGACTTTTGCAGCTCTTCAGCAATTTGCAGCTTTCAAACAGGAAGTGAGAATCCTCTCAATGAAAAAAACCCCAGCAGCATCATTGTCCACAATGAAGGGTCTGCACCGGCGATGTTGGGTCTTTGCTCTTTGAATACGGCGAAGATGGCCTTCCAAAAGACGTCCTTCTGGCCCGGGTGACGAGCTCTGCGTCCTTCAAATACAGGGCGGGGGTTAATAGGCAGGCAGATTTTCATCGCTGCGCTGAAAAGAATTAGTGCAATTCAGAGCACGCGCCCATTCGGCCCGAGGCGACTTGGCGGTAATCATTTGAGGTGAAGGAAGGGGTCACCGCATGCTTTGCTGGCCACTGAAGAGTAACTCGCATGACTTTTGCAGCTCTTCAGCAATTTGCAGCTTTCAAACAGGAAGTGAGAATCCTCTCAATGAAAAAAACCCCAGCAGCATCATTGTCCACAATGAAGGGTCTGCACCGACGATGTTGGGTCTTTGCTCTTTGAATACGGCGAAGATGGCCTTCCAAAAGACGTCCTTCTGGCCCGGGTGCCGAGCGCTGCGTCCTTCAAATACAGGGCGGGGGTTAATAGGCAGGCAGATTTTCATCACTGCGCTGAAAAGAATTAGTGCAATTCAGAGCACGTGCCCATTCGGCCCGAGGCGACTTGGCGGTAATCATTTGAGGTGAAGGAAGGGGTCACCGCATGCTTTGCTGGCCACTGAAGAGTAACTCGCATGACTTTTGCAGCTCTTCAGCAATTTGCAGCTTTCAAACAGGAAGTGAGAATCCTCTCAATGAAAAAAACCCCAGCAGCATCATTGTCCACAATGAAGGGTCTGCACCGGCGATGTTGGGTCTTTGCTCTTTGAATACGGCGAAGATGGCCTTCCAAAAGACGTCCTTCTGGCCCGGGTGCCGAGCGCTGCGTCCTTCAAATACAGGGCGGGGGTTAATAGGCAGGCAGATTTTCATCGCTGCGCTGAAAAGAATTAGTGCAATTCAGAGCACGTGCCCATTCGGCCCGAGGCGACTTGGCGGTAATCATTTGAGGTGAAGGAAGGGGTCACCGCATGCTTTGCTGGCCACTGAAGAGTAACTCGCATGACTTTTGCAGCTCTTCAGCAATTTGCAGCTTTCAAACAGGAAGTGAGAATCCTCTCAATGAAAAAAACCCCAGCAGCATCATTGTCCACAATGAAGGGTCTGCACCGGCGATGTTGGGTCTTTGCTCTTTGAATACGGCGAAGATGGCCTTCCAAAAGACGTCCTTCTGGCCCGGGTGACGAGCTCTGCGTCCTTCAAATACAGGGCGGGGGTTAATAGGCAGGCAGATTTTCATCGCTGCGCTGAAAAGAATTAGTGCAATTCAGAGCACGTGCCCATTCGGCCCGAGGCGACTTGGCGGTAATCATTTGAGGTGAAGGAAGGGGTCACCGCATGCTTTGCTGGCCACTGAAGAGTAACTCGCATGACTTTTGCAGCTCTTCAGCAATTTGCAGCTTTCAAACAGGAAGTGAGAATCCTCTCAATGAAAAAAACCCCAGCAGCATCATTGTCCACAATGAAGGGTCTGCACCGACGATGTTGGGTCTTTGCTCTTTGAATACGGCGAAGATGGCCTTCCAAAAGACGTCCTTCTGGCCCGGGTGCCGAGCGCTGCGTCCTTCAAATACAGGGCGGGGGTTAATAGGCAGGCAGATTTTCATCGCTGCGCTGAAAAGAATTAGTGCAATTCAGAGCACGTGCCCATTCGGCCCGAGGCGACTTGGCGGTAATCATTTGAGGTGAAGGAAGGGGTCACCGCATGCTTTGCTGGCCACTGAAGAGTAACTCGCATGACTTTTGCAGCTCTTCAGCAATTTGCAGCTTTCAAACAGGAAGTGAGAATCCTCTCAATGAAAAAAACCCCAGCAGCATCATTGTCCACAATGAAGGGTCTGCACCGACGATGTTGGGTCTTTGCTCTTTGAATACGGCGAAGATGGCCTTCCAAAAGACGTCCTTCTGGCCCGGGTGCCGAGCGCTGCGTCCTTCAAATACAGGGCGGGGGTTAATAGGCAGGCAGATTTTCATCACTGCGCTGAAAAGAATTAGTGCAATTCAGAGCACGTGCCCATTCGGCCCGAGGCGACTTGGCGGTAATCATTTGAGGTGAAGGAAGGGGTCACCGCATGCTTTGCTGGCCACTGAAGAGTAACTCGCATGACTTTTGCAGCTCTTCAGCAATTTGCAGCTTTCAAACAGGAAGTGAGAATCCTCTCAATGAAAAAAACCCCAGCAGCATCATTGTCCACAATGAAGGGTCTGCACCGGCGATGTTGGGTCTTTGCTCTTTGAATACGGCGAAGATGGCCTTCCAAAAGACGTCCTTCTGGCCCGGGTGCCGAGCGCTGCGTCCTTCAAATACAGGGCGGGGGTTAATAGGCAGGCAGATTTTCATCGCTGCGCTGAAAAGAATTAGTGCAATTCAGAGCACGCGCCCATTCGGCCCGAGGCGACTTGGCGGTAATCATTTGAGGTGAAGGAAGGGGTCACCGCATGCTTTGCTGGCCACTGAAGAGTAACTCGCATGACTTTTGCAGCTCTTCAGCAATTTGCAGCTTTCAAACAGGAAGTGAGAATCCTCTCAATGAAAAAAACCCCAGCAGCATCATTGTCCACAATGAAGGGTCTGCACCGGCGATGTTGGGTCTTTGCTCTTTGCATACTGCGAAGATGGCCTTCCAAAAGACGTCCTTCTGGCCCGGGTGACGAGCTCTGCGTCCTTCAAATACAGGGCGGGGGTTAATAGGCAGGCAGATTTTCATCGCTGCGCTGAAAAGAATTAGTGCAATTCAGAGCACGCGCCCATTCGGCCCGAGGCGACTTGGCGGTAATCATTTGAGGTGAAGGAAGGGGTCACCGCATGCTTTGCTGGCCACTGAAGAGTAACTCGCATGACTTTTGCAGCTCTTCAGCAATTTGCAGCTTTCAAACAGGAAGTGAGAATCCTCTCAATGAAAAAAACCCCAGCAGCATCATTGTCCACAATGAAGGGTCTGCACCGACGATGTTGGGTCTTTGCTCTTTGCATACTGCGAAGATGGCCTTCCAAAAGACGTCCTTCTGGCCCGGGTGCCGAGCGCTGCGTCCTTCAAATACAGGGCGGGGGTTAATAGGCAGGCAGATTTTCATCGCTGCGCTGAAAAGAATTAGTGCAATTCAGAGCACGCGCCCATTCGGCCCGAGGCGACTTGGCGGTAATCATTTGAGGTGAAGGAAGGGGTCACCGCATGCTTTGCTGGCCACTGAAGAGTAACTCGCATGACTTTTGCAGCTCTTCAGCAATTTGCAGCTTTCAAACAGGAAGTGAGAATCCTCTCAATGAAAAAAACCCCAGCAGCATCATTGTCCACAATGAAGGGTCTGCACCGACGATGTTGGGTCTTTGCTCTTTGCATACTGCGAAGATGGCCTTCCAAAAGACGTCCTTCTGGCCCGGGTGCCGAGCGCTGCGTCCTTCAAATACAGGGCGGGGGTTAATAGGCAGGCAGATTTTCATCGCTGCGCTGAAAAGAATTAGTGCAATTCAGAGCACGCGCCCATTCGGCCCGAGGCGACTTGGCGGTAATCATTTGAGGTGAAGGAAGGGGTCACCGCATGCTTTGCTGGCCACTGAAGAGTAACTCGCATGACTTTTGCAGCTCTTCAGCAATTTGCAGCTTTCAAACAGGAAGTGAGAATCCTCTCAATGAAAAAAACCCCAGCAGCATCATTGTCCACAATGAAGGGTCTGCACCGGCGATGTTGGGTCTTTGCTCTTTGAATACGGCGAAGATGGCCTTCCAAAAGACGTCCTTCTGGCCCGGGTGACGAGCTCTGCGTCCTTCAAATACAGGGCGGGGGTTAATAGGCAGGCAGATTTTCATCGCTGCGCTGAAAAGAATTAGTGCAATTCAGAGCACGCGCCCATTCGGCCCGAGGCGACTTGGCGGTAATCATTTGAGGTGAAGGAAGGGGTCACCGCATGCTTTGCTGGCCACTGAAGAGTAACTCGCATGACTTTTGCAGCTCTTCAGCAATTTGCAGCTTTCAAACAGGAAGTGAGAATCCTCTCAATGAAAAAAACCCCAGCAGCATCATTGTCCACAATGAAGGGTCTGCACCGACGATGTTGGGTCTTTGCTCTTTGAATACGGCGAAGATGGCCTTCCAAAAGACGTCCTTCTGGCCCGGGTGCCGAGCGCTGCGTCCTTCAAATACAGGGCGGGGGTTAATAGGCAGGCAGATTTTCATCGCTGCGCTGAAAAGAATTAGTGCAATTCAGAGCACGTGCCCATTCGGCCCGAGGCGACTTGGCGGTAATCATTTGAGGTGAAGGAAGGGGTCACCGCATGCTTTGCTGGCCACTGAAGAGTAACTCGCATGACTTTTGCAGCTCTTCAGCAATTTGCAGCTTTCAAACAGGAAGTGAGAATCCTCTCAATGAAAAAAACCCCAGCAGCATCATTGTCCACAATGAAGGGTCTGCACCAACGATGTTGGGTCTTTGCTCTTTGAATACGGCGAAGATGGCCTTCCAAAAGACGTCCTTCTGGCCCGGGTGCCGAGCGCTGCGTCCTTCAAATACAGGGCGGGGGTTAATAGGCAGGCAGATTTTCATCGCTGCGCTGAAAAGAATTAGTGCAATTCAGAGCACGTGCCCATTCGGCCCGAGGCGACTTGGCGGTAATCATTTGAGGTGAAGGAAGGGGTCACCGCATGCTTTGCTGGCCACTGAAGAGTAACTCGCATGACTTTTGCAGCTCTTCAGCAATTTGCAGCTTTCAAACAGGAAGTGAGAATCCTCTCAATGAAAAAAACCCCAGCAGCATCATTGTCCACAATGAAGGGTCTGCACCGACGATGTTGGGTCTTTGCTCTTTGAATACGGCGAAGATGGCCTTCCAAAAGACCTCCTTCTGGCCCGGGTGCCGAGCGCTGCGTCCTTCAAATACAGGGCGGGGGTTAATAGGCAGGCAGATTTTCATCGCTGCGCTGAAAAGAATTAGTGCAATTCAGAGCACGTGCCCATTCGGCCCGAGGCGACTTGGCGGTAATCATTTGAGGTGAAGGAAGGGGTCACCGCATGCTTTGCTGGCCACTGAAGAGTAACTCGCATGACTTTTGCAGCTCTTCAGCAATTTGCAGCTTTCAAACAGGAAGTGAGAATCCTCTCAATGAAAAAAACCCCAGCAGCATCATTGTCCACAATGAAGGGTCTGCACCGACGATGTTGGGTCTTTGCTCTTTGAATACGGCGAAGATGGCCTTCCAAAAGACCTCCTTCTGGCCCGGGTGCCGAGCGCTGCGTCCTTCAAATACAGGGCGGGGGTTAATAGGCAGGCAGATTTTCATCGCTGCGCTGAAAAGAATTAGTGCAATTCAGAGCACGTGCCCATTCGGCCCGAGGCGACTTGGCGGTAATCATTTGAGGTGAAGGAAGGGGTCACCGCATGCTTTGCTGGCCACTGAAGAGTAACTCGCATGACTTTTGCAGCTCTTCAGCAATTTGCAGCTTTCAAACAGGAAGTGAGAATCCTCTCAATGAAAAAAACCCCAGCAGCATCATTGTCCACAATGAAGGGTCTGCACCGGCGATGTTGGGTCTTTGCTCTTTGAATACGGCGAAGATGGCCTTCCAAAAGACGTCCTTCTGGCCCGGGTGACGAGCTCTGCGTCCTTCAAATACAGGGCGGGGGTTAATAGGCAGGCAGATTTTCATCGCTGCGCTGAAAAGAATTAGTGCAATTCAGAGCACGCGCCCATTCGGCCCGAGGCGACTTGGCGGTAATCATTTGAGGTGAAGGAAGGGGTCACCGCATGCTTTGCTGGCCACTGAAGAGTAACTCGCATGACTTTTGCAGCTCTTCAGCAATTTGCAGCTTTCAAACAGGAAGTGAGAATCCTCTCAATGAAAAAAACCCCAGCAGCATCATTGTCCACAATGAAGGGTCTGCACCGACGATGTTGGGTCTTTGCTCTTTGAATACGGCGAAGATGGCCTTCCAAAAGACGTCCTTCTGGCCCGGGTGCCGAGCGCTGCGTCCTTCAAATACAGGGCGGGGGTTAATAGGCAGGCAGATTTTCATCACTGCGCTGAAAAGAATTAGTGCAATTCAGAGCACGTGCCCATTCGGCCCGAGGCGACTTGGCGGTAATCATTTGAGGTGAAGGAAGGGGTCACCGCATGCTTTGCTGGCCACTGAAGAGTAACTCGCATGACTTTTGCAGCTCTTCAGCAATTTGCAGCTTTCAAACAGGAAGTGAGAATCCTCTCAATGAAAAAAACCCCAGCAGCATCATTGTCCACAATGAAGGGTCTGCACCGGCGATGTTGGGTCTTTGCTCTTTGAATACGGCGAAGATGGCCTTCCAAAAGACGTCCTTCTGGCCCGGGTGCCGAGCGCTGCGTCCTTCAAATACAGGGCGGGGGTTAATAGGCAGGCAGATTTTCATCACTGCGCTGAAAAGAATTAGTGCAATTCAGAGCACGTGCCCATTCGGCCCGAGGCGACTTGGCGGTAATCATTTGAGGTGAAGGAAGGGGTCACCGCATGCTTTGCTGGCCACTGAAGAGTAACTCGCATGACTTTTGCAGCTCTTCAGCAATTTGCAGCTTTCAAACAGGAAGTGAGAATCCTCTCAATGAAAAAAACCCCAGCAGCATCATTGTCCACAATGAAGGGTCTGCACCGGCGATGTTGGGTCTTTGCTCTTTGAATACGGCGAAGATGGCCTTCCAAAAGACGTCCTTCTGGCCCGGGTGCCGAGCGCTGCGTCCTTCAAATACAGGGCGGGGGTTAATAGGCAGGCAGATTTTCATCGCTGCGCTGAAAAGAATTAGTGCAATTCAGAGCACGTGCCCATTCGGCCCGAGGCGACTTGGCGGTAATCATTTGAGGTGAAGGAAGGGGTCACCGCATGCTTTGCTGGCCACTGAAGAGTAACTCGCATGACTTTTGCAGCTCTTCAGCAATTTGCAGCTTTCAAACAGGAAGTGAGAATCCTCTCAATGAAAAAAACCCCAGCAGCATCATTGTCCACAATGAAGGGTCTGCACCGGCGATGTTGGGTCTTTGCTCTTTGAATACGGCGAAGATGGCCTTCCAAAAGACGTCCTTCTGGCCCGGGTGACGAGCTCTGCGTCCTTCAAATACAGGGCGGGGGTTAATAGGCAGGCAGATTTTCATCGCTGCGCTGAAAAGAATTAGTGCAATTCAGAGCACGTGCCCATTCGGCCCGAGGCGACTTGGCGGTAATCATTTGAGGTGAAGGAAGGGGTCACCGCATGCTTTGCTGGCCACTGAAGAGTAACTCGCATGACTTTTGCAGCTCTTCAGCAATTTGCAGCTTTCAAACAGGAAGTGAGAATCCTCTCAATGAAAAAAACCCCAGCAGCATCATTGTCCACAATGAAGGGTCTGCACCGACGATGTTGGGTCTTTGCTCTTTGAATACGGCGAAGATGGCCTTCCAAAAGACGTCCTTCTGGCCCGGGTGCCGAGCGCTGCGTCCTTCAAATACAGGGCGGGGGTTAATAGGCAGGCAGATTTTCATCGCTGCGCTGAAAAGAATTAGTGCAATTCAGAGCACGTGCCCATTCGGCCCGAGGCGACTTGGCGGTAATCATTTGAGGTGAAGGAAGGGGTCACCGCATGCTTTGCTGGCCACTGAAGAGTAACTCGCATGACTTTTGCAGCTCTTCAGCAATTTGCAGCTTTCAAACAGGAAGTGAGAATCCTCTCAATGAAAAAAACCCCAGCAGCATCATTGTCCACAATGAAGGGTCTGCACCGACGATGTTGGGTCTTTGCTCTTTGCATACTGCGAAGATGGCCTTCCAAAAGACGTCCTTCTGGCCCGGGTGCCGAGCGCTGCGTCCTTCAAATACAGGGCGGGGGTTAATAGGCAGGCAGATTTTCATCGCTGCGCTGAAAAGAATTAGTGCAATTCAGAGCACGCGCCCATTCGGCCCGAGGCGACTTGGCGGTAATCATTTGAGGTGAAGGAAGGGGTCACCGCATGCTTTGCTGGCCACTGAAGAGTAACTCGCATGACTTTTGCAGCTCTTCAGCAATTTGCAGCTTTCAAACAGGAAGTGAGAATCCTCTCAATGAAAAAAACCCCAGCAGCATCATTGTCCACAATGAAGGGTCTGCACCGGCGATGTTGGGTCTTTGCTCTTTGAATACGGCGAAGATGGCCTTCCAAAAGACGTCCTTCTGGCCCGGGTGACGAGCTCTGCGTCCTTCAAATACAGGGCGGGGGTTAATAGGCAGGCAGATTTTCATCGCTGCGCTGAAAAGAATTAGTGCAATTCAGAGCACGTGCCCATTCGGCCCGAGGCGACTTGGCGGTAATCATTTGAGGTGAAGGAAGGGGTCACCGCATGCTTTGCTGGCCACTGAAGAGTAACTCGCATGACTTTTGCAGCTCTTCAGCAATTTGCAGCTTTCAAACAGGAAGTGAGAATCCTCTCAATGAAAAAAACCCCAGCAGCATCATTGTCCACAATGAAGGGTCTGCACCGGCGATGTTGGGTCTTTGCTCTTTGAATACGGCGAAGATGGCCTTCCAAAAGACGTCCTTCTGGCCCGGGTGACGAGCTCTGCGTCCTTCAAATACAGGGCGGGGGTTAATAGGCAGGCAGATTTTCATCGCTGCGCTGAAAAGAATTAGTGCAATTCAGAGCACGCGCCCATTCGGCCCGAGGCGACTTGGCGGTAATCATTTGAGGTGAAGGAAGGGGTCACCGCATGCTTTGCTGGCCACTGAAGAGTAACTCGCATGACTTTTGCAGCTCTTCAGCAATTTGCAGCTTTCAAACAGGAAGTGAGAATCCTCTCAATGAAAAAAACCCCAGCAGCATCATTGTCCACAATGAAGGGTCTGCACCGGCGATGTTGGGTCTTTGCTCTTTGAATACGGCGAAGATGGCCTTCCAAAAGACGTCCTTCTGGCCCGGGTGACGAGCTCTGCGTCCTTCAAATACAGGGCGGGGGTTAATAGGCAGGCAGATTTTCATCGCTGCGCTGAAAAGAATTAGTGCAATTCAGAGCACGTGCCCATTCGGCCCGAGGCGACTTGGCGGTAATCATTTGAGGTGAAGGAAGGGGTCACCGCATGCTTTGCTGGCCACTGAAGAGTAACTCGCATGACTTTTGCAGCTCTTCAGCAATTTGCAGCTTTCAAACAGGAAGTGAGAATCCTCTCAATGAAAAAAACCCCAGCAGCATCATTGTCCACAATGAAGGGTCTGCACCGACGATGTTGGGTCTTTGCTCTTTGAATACGGCGAAGATGGCCTTCCAAAAGACGTCCTTCTGGCCCGGGTGCCGAGCGCTGCGTCCTTCAAATACAGGGCGGGGGTTAATAGGCAGGCAGATTTTCATCACTGCGCTGAAAAGAATTAGTGCAATTCAGAGCACGTGCCCATTCGGCCCGAGGCGACTTGGCGGTAATCATTTGAGGTGAAGGAAGGGGTCACCGCATGCTTTGCTGGCCACTGAAGAGTAACTCGCATGACTTTTGCAGCTCTTCAGCAATTTGCAGCTTTCAAACAGGAAGTGAGAATCCTCTCAATGAAAAAAACCCCAGCAGCATCATTGTCCACAATGAAGGGTCTGCACCGGCGATGTTGGGTCTTTGCTCTTTGAATACGGCGAAGATGGCCTTCCAAAAGACGTCCTTCTGGCCCGGGTGCCGAGCGCTGCGTCCTTCAAATACAGGGCGGGGGTTAATAGGCAGGCAGATTTTCATCGCTGCGCTGAAAAGAATTAGTGCAATTCAGAGCACGCGCCCATTCGGCCCGAGGCGACTTGGCGGTAATCATTTGAGGTGAAGGAAGGGGTCACCGCATGCTTTGCTGGCCACTGAAGAGTAACTCGCATGACTTTTGCAGCTCTTCAGCAATTTGCAGCTTTCAAACAGGAAGTGAGAATCCTCTCAATGAAAAAAACCCCAGCAGCATCATTGTCCACAATGAAGGGTCTGCACCGGCGATGTTGGGTCTTTGCTCTTTGCATACTGCGAAGATGGCCTTCCAAAAGACGTCCTTCTGGCCCGGGTGACGAGCTCTGCGTCCTTCAAATACAGGGCGGGGGTTAATAGGCAGGCAGATTTTCATCGCTGCGCTGAAAAGAATTAGTGCAATTCAGAGCACGCGCCCATTCGGCCCGAGGCGACTTGGCGGTAATCATTTGAGGTGAAGGAAGGGGTCACCGCATGCTTTGCTGGCCACTGAAGAGTAACTCGCATGACTTTTGCAGCTCTTCAGCAATTTGCAGCTTTCAAACAGGAAGTGAGAATCCTCTCAATGAAAAAAACCCCAGCAGCATCATTGTCCACAATGAAGGGTCTGCACCGACGATGTTGGGTCTTTGCTCTTTGCATACTGCGAAGATGGCCTTCCAAAAGACGTCCTTCTGGCCCGGGTGCCGAGCGCTGCGTCCTTCAAATACAGGGCGGGGGTTAATAGGCAGGCAGATTTTCATCGCTGCGCTGAAAAGAATTAGTGCAATTCAGAGCACGCGCCCATTCGGCCCGAGGCGACTTGGCGGTAATCATTTGAGGTGAAGGAAGGGGTCACCGCATGCTTTGCTGGCCACTGAAGAGTAACTCGCATGACTTTTGCAGCTCTTCAGCAATTTGCAGCTTTCAAACAGGAAGTGAGAATCCTCTCAATGAAAAAAACCCCAGCAGCATCATTGTCCACAATGAAGGGTCTGCACCGGCGATGTTGGGTCTTTGCTCTTTGAATACGGCGAAGATGGCCTTCCAAAAGACGTCCTTCTGGCCCGGGTGACGAGCTCTGCGTCCTTCAAATACAGGGCGGGGGTTAATAGGCAGGCAGATTTTCATCGCTGCGCTGAAAAGAATTAGTGCAATTCAGAGCACGTGCCCATTCGGCCCGAGGCGACTTGGCGGTAATCATTTGAGGTGAAGGAAGGGGTCACCGCATGCTTTGCTGGCCACTGAAGAGTAACTCGCATGACTTTTGCAGCTCTTCAGCAATTTGCAGCTTTCAAACAGGAAGTGAGAATCCTCTCAATGAAAAAAACCCCAGCAGCATCATTGTCCACAATGAAGGGTCTGCACCGGCGATGTTGGGTCTTTGCTCTTTGAATACGGCGAAGATGGCCTTCCAAAAGACGTCCTTCTGGCCCGGGTAACGAGCTCTGCGTCCTTCAAATACAGGGCGGGGGTTAATAGGCAGGCAGATTTTCATCGCTGCGCTGAAAAGAATTAGTGCAATTCAGAGCACGCGCCCATTCGGCCCGAGGCGACTTGGCGGTAATCATTTGAGGTGAAGGAAGGGGTCACCGCATGCTTTGCTGGCCACTGAAGAGTAACTCGCATGACTTTTGCAGCTCTTCAGCAATTTGCAGCTTTCAAACAGGAAGTGAGAATCCTCTCAATGAAAAAAACCCCAGCAGCATCATTGTCCACAATGAAGGGTCTGCACCGACGATGTTGGGTCTTTGCTCTTTGAATACGGCGAAGATGGCCTTCCAAAAGACGTCCTTCTGGCCCGGGTGCCGAGCGCTGCGTCCTTCAAATACAGGGCGGGGGTTAATAGGCAGGCAGATTTTCATCGCTGCGCTGAAAAGAATTAGTGCAATTCAGAGCACGTGCCCATTCGGCCCGAGGCGACTTGGCGGTAATCATTTGAGGTGAAGGAAGGGGTCACCGCATGCTTTGCTGGCCACTGAAGAGTAACTCGCATGACTTTTGCAGCTCTTCAGCAATTTGCAGCTTTCAAACAGGAAGTGAGAATCCTCTCAATGAAAAAAACCCCAGCAGCATCATTGTCCACAATGAAGGGTCTGCACCAACGATGTTGGGTCTTTGCTCTTTGAATACGGCGAAGATGGCCTTCCAAAAGACGTCCTTCTGGCCCGGGTGCCGAGCGCTGCGTCCTTCAAATACAGGGCGGGGGTTAATAGGCAGGCAGATTTTCATCGCTGCGCTGAAAAGAATTAGTGCAATTCAGAGCACGTGCCCATTCGGCCCGAGGCGACTTGGCGGTAATCATTTGAGGTGAAGGAAGGGGTCACCGCATGCTTTGCTGGCCACTGAAGAGTAACTCGCATGACTTTTGCAGCTCTTCAGCAATTTGCAGCTTTCAAACAGGAAGTGAGAATCCTCTCAATGAAAAAAACCCCAGCAGCATCATTGTCCACAATGAAGGGTCTGCACCGGCGATGTTGGGTCTTTGCTCTTTGAATACGGCGAAGATGGCCTTCCAAAAGACGTCCTTCTGGCCCGGGTGACGAGCTCTGCGTCCTTCAAATACAGGGCGGGGGTTAATAGGCAGGCAGATTTTCATCGCTGCGCTGAAAAGAATTAGTGCAATTCAGAGCACGCGCCCATTCGGCCCGAGGCGACTTGGCGGTAATCATTTGAGGTGAAGGAAGGGGTCACCGCATGCTTTGCTGGCCACTGAAGAGTAACTCGCATGACTTTTGCAGCTCTTCAGCAATTTGCAGCTTTCAAACAGGAAGTGAGAATCCTCTCAATGAAAAAAACCCCAGCAGCATCATTGTCCACAATGAAGGGTCTGCACCGACGATGTTGGGTCTTTGCTCTTTGAATACGGCGAAGATGGCCTTCCAAAAGACGTCCTTCTGGCCCGGGTGCCGAGCGCTGCGTCCTTCAAATACAGGGCGGGGGTTAATAGGCAGGCAGATTTTCATCGCTGCGCTGAAAAGAATTAGTGCAATTCAGAGCACGTGCCCATTCGGCCCGAGGCGACTTGGCGGTAATCATTTGAGGTGAAGGAAGGGGTCACCGCATGCTTTGCTGGCCACTGAAGAGTAACTCGCATGACTTTTGCAGCTCTTCAGCAATTTGCAGCTTTCAAACAGGAAGTGAGAATCCTCTCAATGAAAAAAACCCCAGCAGCATCATTGTCCACAATGAAGGGTCTGCACCGGCGATGTTGGGTCTTTGCTCTTTGAATACGGCGAAGATGGCCTTCCAAAAGACGTCCTTCTGGCCCGGGTGACGAGCTCTGCGTCCTTCAAATACAGGGCGGGGGTTAATAGGCAGGCAGATTTTCATCGCTGCGCTGAAAAGAATTAGTGCAATTCAGAGCACGCGCCCATTCGGCCCGAGGCGACTTGGCGGTAATCATTTGAGGTGAAGGAAGGGGTCACCGCATGCTTTGCTGGCCACTGAAGAGTAACTCGCATGACTTTTGCAGCTCTTCAGCAATTTGCAGCTTTCAAACAGGAAGTGAGAATCCTCTCAATGAAAAAAACCCCAGCAGCATCATTGTCCACAATGAAGGGTCTGCACCGACGATGTTGGGTCTTTGCTCTTTGAATACGGCGAAGATGGCCTTCCAAAAGACGTCCTTCTGGCCCGGGTGCCGAGCGCTGCGTCCTTCAAATACAGGGCGGGGGTTAATAGGCAGGCAGATTTTCATCGCTGCGCTGAAAAGAATTAGTGCAATTCAGAGCACGTGCCCATTCGGCCCGAGGCGACTTGGCGGTAATCATTTGAGGTGAAGGAAGGGGTCACCGCATGCTTTGCTGGCCACTGAAGAGTAACTCGCATGACTTTTGCAGCTCTTCAGCAATTTGCAGCTTTCAAACAGGAAGTGAGAATCCTCTCAATGAAAAAAACCCCAGCAGCATCATTGTCCACAATGAAGGGTCTGCACCGACGATGTTGGGTCTTTGCTCTTTGCATACTGCGAAGATGGCCTTCCAAAAGACGTCCTTCTGGCCCGGGTGCCGAGCGCTGCGTCCTTCAAATACAGGGCGGGGGTTAATAGGCAGGCAGATTTTCATCGCTGCGCTGAAAAGAATTAGTGCAATTCAGAGCACGCGCCCATTCGGCCCGAGGCGACTTGGCGGTAATCATTTGAGGTGAAGGAAGGGGTCACCGCATGCTTTGCTGGCCACTGAAGAGTAACTCGCATGACTTTTGCAGCTCTTCAGCAATTTGCAGCTTTCAAACAGGAAGTGAGAATCCTCTCAATGAAAAAAACCCCAGCAGCATCATTGTCCACAATGAAGGGTCTGCACCGGCGATGTTGGGTCTTTGCTCTTTGAATACGGCGAAGATGGCCTTCCAAAAGACGTCCTTCTGGCCCGGGTGACGAGCTCTGCGTCCTTCAAATACAGGGCGGGGGTTAATAGGCAGGCAGATTTTCATCGCTGCGCTGAAAAGAATTAGTGCAATTCAGAGCACGCGCCCATTCGGCCCGAGGCGACTTGGCGGTAATCATTTGAGGTGAAGGAAGGGGTCACCGCATGCTTTGCTGGCCACTGAAGAGTAACTCGCATGACTTTTGCAGCTCTTCAGCAATTTGCAGCTTTCAAACAGGAAGTGAGAATCCTCTCAATGAAAAAAACCCCAGCAGCATCATTGTCCACAATGAAGGGTCTGCACCGGCGATGTTGGGTCTTTGCTCTTTGAATACGGCGAAGATGGCCTTCCAAAAGACGTCCTTCTGGCCCGGGTGCCGAGCGCTGCGTCCTTCAAATACAGGGCGGGGGTTAATAGGCAGGCAGATTTTCATCGCTGCGCTGAAAAGAATTAGTGCAATTCAGAGCACGCGCCCATTCGGCCCGAGGCGACTTGGCGGTAATCATTTGAGGTGAAGGAAGGGGTCACCGCATGCTTTGCTGGCCACTGAAGAGTAACTCGCATGACTTTTGCAGCTCTTCAGCAATTTGCAGCTTTCAAACAGGAAGTGAGAATCCTCTCAATGAAAAAAACCCCAGCAGCATCATTGTCCACAATGAAGGGTCTGCACCGGCGATGTTGGGTCTTTGCTCTTTGCATACTGCGAAGATGGCCTTCCAAAAGACGTCCTTCTGGCCCGGGTGACGAGCTCTGCGTCCTTCAAATACAGGGCGGGGGTTAATAGGCAGGCAGATTTTCATCGCTGCGCTGAAAAGAATTAGTGCAATTCAGAGCACGCGCCCATTCGGCCCGAGGCGACTTGGCGGTAATCATTTGAGGTGAAGGAAGGGGTCACCGCATGCTTTGCTGGCCACTGAAGAGTAACTCGCATGACTTTTGCAGCTCTTCAGCAATTTGCAGCTTTCAAACAGGAAGTGAGAATCCTCTCAATGAAAAAAACCCCAGCAGCATCATTGTCCACAATGAAGGGTCTGCACCGGCGATGTTGGGTCTTTGCTCTTTGCATACTGCGAAGATGGCCTTCCAAAAGACGTCCTTCTGGCCCGGGTGACGAGCTCTGCGTCCTTCAAATACAGGGCGGGGGTTAATAGGCAGGCAGATTTTCATCGCTGCGCTGAAAAGAATTAGTGCAATTCAGAGCACGCGCCCATTCGGCCCGAGGCGACTTGGCGGTAATCATTTGAGGTGAAGGAAGGGGTCACCGCATGCTTTGCTGGCCACTGAAGAGTAACTCGCATGACTTTTGCAGCTCTTCAGCAATTTGCAGCTTTCAAACAGGAAGTGAGAATCCTCTCAATGAAAAAAACCCCAGCAGCATCATTGTCCACAATGAAGGGTCTGCACCGACGATGTTGGGTCTTTGCTCTTTGCATACTGCGAAGATGGCCTTCCAAAAGACGTCCTTCTGGCCCGGGTGCCGAGCGCTGCGTCCTTCAAATACAGGGCGGGGGTTAATAGGCAGGCAGATTTTCATCGCTGCGCTGAAAAGAATTAGTGCAATTCAGAGCACGTGCCCATTCGGCCCGAGGCGACTTGGCGGTAATCATTTGAGGTGAAGGAAGGGGTCACCGCATGCTTTGCTGGCCACAGGAAGAGTAACTCGCATGACTTTTGCAGCTCTTCAGCAATTTGCAGCTTTCAAACAGGAAGTGAGAATCCTCTCAATGAAAAAAACCCCAGCAGCATCATTGTCCACAATGAAGGGTCTGCACCGACGATGTTGGGTCTTTGCTCTTTGAATACGGCGAAGATGGCCTTCGAAAAGACGTCCTTCTGGCCCGGGTGCCGAGCGCTGCGTCCTTCAAATACAGGGCGGGGGTTAATAGGCAGGCAGATTTTCATCGCTGCGCTGAAAAGAATTAGTGCAATTCAGAGCACGTGCCCATTCGGCCCGAGGCGACTTGGCGGTAATCATTTGAGGTGAAGGAAGGGGTCACCGCATGCTTTGCTGGCCACTGAAGAGTAACTCGCATGACTTTTGCAGCTCTTCAGCAATTTGCAGCTTTCAAACAGGAAGTGAGAATCCTCTCAATGAAAAAAACCCCAGCAGCATCATTGTCCACAATGAAGGGTCTGCACCGACGATGTTGGGTCTTTGCTCTTTGCATACTGCGAAGATGGCCTTCCAAAAGACGTCCTTCTGGCCCGGGTGCCGAGCGCTGCGTCCTTCAAATACAGGGCGGGGGTTAATAGGCAGGCAGATTTTCATCGCTGCGCTGAAAAGAATTAGTGCAATTCAGAGCACGCGCCCATTCGGCCCGAGGCGACTTGGCGGTAATCATTTGAGGTGAAGGAAGGGGTCACCGCATGCTTTGCTGGCCACTGAAGAGTAACTCGCATGACTTTTGCAGCTCTTCAGCAATTTGCAGCTTTCAAACAGGAAGTGAGAATCCTCTCAATGAAAAAAACCCCAGCAGCATCATTGTCCACAATGAAGGGTCTGCACCGGCGATGTTGGGTCTTTGCTCTTTGAATACGGCGAAGATGGCCTTCCAAAAGACGTCCTTCTGGCCCGGGTGACGAGCTCTGCGTCCTTCAAATACAGGGCGGGGGTTAATAGGCAGGCAGATTTTCATCGCTGCGCTGAAAAGAATTAGTGCAATTCAGAGCACGTGCCCATTCGGCCCGAGGCGACTTGGCGGTAATCATTTGAGGTGAAGGAAGGGGTCACCGCATGCTTTGCTGGCCACTGAAGAGTAACTCGCATGACTTTTGCAGCTCTTCAGCAATTTGCAGCTTTCAAACAGGAAGTGAGAATCCTCTCAATGAAAAAAACCCCAGCAGCATCATTGTCCACAATGAAGGGTCTGCACCGACGATGTTGGGTCTTTGCTCTTTGAATACGGCGAAGATGGCCTTCCAAAAGACGTCCTTCTGGCCCGGGTGCCGAGCGCTGCGTCCTTCAAATACAGGGCGGGGGTTAATAGGCAGGCAGATTTTCATCACTGCGCTGAAAAGAATTAGTGCAATTCAGAGCACGTGCCCATTCGGCCCGAGGCGACTTGGCGGTAATCATTTGAGGTGAAGGAAGGGGTCACCGCATGCTTTGCTGGCCACTGAAGAGTAACTCGCATGACTTTTGCAGCTCTTCAGCAATTTGCAGCTTTCAAACAGGAAGTGAGAATCCTCTCAATGAAAAAAACCCCAGCAGCATCATTGTCCACAATGAAGGGTCTGCACCGGCGATGTTGGGTCTTTGCTCTTTGAATACGGCGAAGATGGCCTTCCAAAAGACGTCCTTCTGGCCCGGGTGCCGAGCGCTGCGTCCTTCAAATACAGGGCGGGGGTTAATAGGCAGGCAGATTTTCATCGCTGCGCTGAAAAGAATTAGTGCAATTCAGAGCACGCGCCCATTCGGCCCGAGGCGACTTGGCGGTAATCATTTGAGGTGAAGGAAGGGGTCACCGCATGCTTTGCTGGCCACTGAAGAGTAACTCGCATGACTTTTGCAGCTCTTCAGCAATTTGCAGCTTTCAAACAGGAAGTGAGAATCCTCTCAATGAAAAAAACCCCAGCAGCATCATTGTCCACAATGAAGGGTCTGCACCGGCGATGTTGGGTCTTTGCTCTTTGCATACTGCGAAGATGGCCTTCCAAAAGACGTCCTTCTGGCCCGGGTGACGAGCTCTGCGTCCTTCAAATACAGGGCGGGGGTTAATAGGCAGGCAGATTTTCATCGCTGCGCTGAAAAGAATTAGTGCAATTCAGAGCACGCGCCCATTCGGCCCGAGGCGACTTGGCGGTAATCATTTGAGGTGAAGGAAGGGGTCACCGCATGCTTTGCTGGCCACTGAAGAGTAACTCGCATGACTTTTGCAGCTCTTCAGCAATTTGCAGCTTTCAAACAGGAAGTGAGAATCCTCTCAATGAAAAAAACCCCAGCAGCATCATTGTCCACAATGAAGGGTCTGCACCGACGATGTTGGGTCTTTGCTCTTTGCATACTGCGAAGATGGCCTTCCAAAAGACGTCCTTCTGGCCCGGGTGCCGAGCGCTGCGTCCTTCAAATACAGGGCGGGGGTTAATAGGCAGGCAGATTTTCATCGCTGCGCTGAAAAGAATTAGTGCAATTCAGAGCACGCGCCCATTCGGCCCGAGGCGACTTGGCGGTAATCATTTGAGGTGAAGGAAGGGGTCACCGCATGCTTTGCTGGCCACTGAAGAGTAACTCGCATGACTTTTGCAGCTCTTCAGCAATTTGCAGCTTTCAAACAGGAAGTGAGAATCCTCTCAATGAAAAAAACCCCAGCAGCATCATTGTCCACAATGAAGGGTCTGCACCGGCGATGTTGGGTCTTTGCTCTTTGAATACGGCGAAGATGGCCTTCCAAAAGACGTCCTTCTGGCCCGGGTGACGAGCTCTGCGTCCTTCAAATACAGGGCGGGGGTTAATAGGCAGGCAGATTTTCATCGCTGCGCTGAAAAGAATTAGTGCAATTCAGAGCACGTGCCCATTCGGCCCGAGGCGACTTGGCGGTAATCATTTGAGGTGAAGGAAGGGGTCACCGCATGCTTTGCTGGCCACTGAAGAGTAACTCGCATGACTTTTGCAGCTCTTCAGCAATTTGCAGCTTTCAAACAGGAAGTGAGAATCCTCTCAATGAAAAAAACCCCAGCAGCATCATTGTCCACAATGAAGGGTCTGCACCGGCGATGTTGGGTCTTTGCTCTTTGAATACGGCGAAGATGGCCTTCCAAAAGACGTCCTTCTGGCCCGGGTGCCGAGCGCTGCGTCCTTCAAATACAGGGCGGGGGTTAATAGGCAGGCAGATTTTCATCGCTGCGCTGAAAAGAATTAGTGCAATTCAGAGCACGCGCCCATTCGGCCCGAGGCGACTTGGCGGTAATCATTTGAGGTGAAGGAAGGGGTCACCGCATGCTTTGCTGGCCACTGAAGAGTAACTCGCATGACTTTTGCAGCTCTTCAGCAATTTGCAGCTTTCAAACAGGAAGTGAGAATCCTCTCAATGAAAAAAACCCCAGCAGCATCATTGTCCACAATGAAGGGTCTGCACCGGCGATGTTGGGTCTTTGCTCTTTGCATACTGCGAAGATGGCCTTCCAAAAGACGTCCTTCTGGCCCGGGTGACGAGCTCTGCGTCCTTCAAATACAGGGCGGGGGTTAATAGGCAGGCAGATTTTCATCGCTGCGCTGAAAAGAATTAGTGCAATTCAGAGCACGCGCCCATTCGGCCCGAGGCGACTTGGCGGTAATCATTTGAGGTGAAGGAAGGGGTCACCGCATGCTTTGCTGGCCACTGAAGAGTAACTCGCATGACTTTTGCAGCTCTTCAGCAATTTGCAGCTTTCAAACAGGAAGTGAGAATCCTCTCAATGAAAAAAACCCCAGCAGCATCATTGTCCACAATGAAGGGTCTGCACCGACGATGTTGGGTCTTTGCTCTTTGCATACTGCGAAGATGGCCTTCCAAAAGACGTCCTTCTGGCCCGGGTGCCGAGCGCTGCGTCCTTCAAATACAGGGCGGGGGTTAATAGGCAGGCAGATTTTCATCGCTGCGCTGAAAAGAATTAGTGCAATTCAGAGCACGCGCCCATTCGGCCCGAGGCGACTTGGCGGTAATCATTTGAGGTGAAGGAAGGGGTCACCGCATGCTTTGCTGGCCACTGAAGAGTAACTCGCATGACTTTTGCAGCTCTTCAGCAATTTGCAGCTTTCAAACAGGAAGTGAGAATCCTCTCAATGAAAAAAACCCCAGCAGCATCATTGTCCACAATGAAGGGTCTGCACCGGCGATGTTGGGTCTTTGCTCTTTGAATACGGCGAAGATGGCCTTCCAAAAGACGTCCTTCTGGCCCGGGTGACGAGCTCTGCGTCCTTCAAATACAGGGCGGGGGTTAATAGGCAGGCAGATTTTCATCGCTGCGCTGAAAAGAATTAGTGCAATTCAGAGCACGTGCCCATTCGGCCCGAGGCGACTTGGCGGTAATCATTTGAGGTGAAGGAAGGGGTCACCGCATGCTTTGCTGGCCACTGAAGAGTAACTCGCATGACTTTTGCAGCTCTTCAGCAATTTGCAGCTTTCAAACAGGAAGTGAGAATCCTCTCAATGAAAAAAACCCCAGCAGCATCATTGTCCACAATGAAGGGTCTGCACCGGCGATGTTGGGTCTTTGCTCTTTGAATACGGCGAAGATGGCCTTCCAAAAGACGTCCTTCTGGCCCGGGTGACGAGCTCTGCGTCCTTCAAATACAGGGCGGGGGTTAATAGGCAGGCAGATTTTCATCGCTGCGCTGAAAAGAATTAGTGCAATTCAGAGCACGCGCCCATTCGGCCCGAGGCGACTTGGCGGTAATCATTTGAGGTGAAGGAAGGGGTCACCGCATGCTTTGCTGGCCACTGAAGAGTAACTCGCATGACTTTTGCAGCTCTTCAGCAATTTGCAGCTTTCAAACAGGAAGTGAGAATCCTCTCAATGAAAAAAACCCCAGCAGCATCATTGTCCACAATGAAGGGTCTGCACCGACGATGTTGGGTCTTTGCTCTTTGAATACGGCGAAGATGGCCTTCCAAAAGACGTCCTTCTGGCCCGGGTGACGAGCTCTGCGTCCTTCAAATACAGGGCGGGGGTTAATAGGCAGGCAGATTTTCATCGCTGCGCTGAAAAGAATTAGTGCAATTCAGAGCACGTGCCCATTCGGCCCGAGGCGACTTGGCGGTAATCATTTGAGGTGAAGGAAGGGGTCACCGCATGCTTTGCTGGCCACTGAAGAGTAACTCGCATGACTTTTGCAGCTCTTCAGCAATTTGCAGCTTTCAAACAGGAAGTGAGAATCCTCTCAATGAAAAAAACCCCAGCAGCATCATTGTCCACAATGAAGGGTCTGCACCGGCGATGTTGGGTCTTTGCTCTTTGAATACGGCGAAGATGGCCTTCCAAAAGACGTCCTTCTGGCCCGGGTGCCGAGCGCTGCGTCCTTCAAATACAGGGCGGGGGTTAATAGGCAGGCAGATTTTCATCGCTGCGCTGAAAAGAATTAGTGCAATTCAGAGCACGCGCCCATTCGGCCCGAGGCGACTTGGCGGTAATCATTTGAGGTGAAGGAAGGGGTCACCGCATGCTTTGCTGGCCACTGAAGAGTAACTCGCATGACTTTTGCAGCTCTTCAGCAATTTGCAGCTTTCAAACAGGAAGTGAGAATCCTCTCAATGAAAAAAACCCCAGCAGCATCATTGTCCACAATGAAGGGTCTGCACCGACGATGTTGGGTCTTTGCTCTTTGAATACGGCGAAGATGGCCTTCCAAAAGACGTCCTTCTGGCCCGGGTGCCGAGCTCTGCGTCCTTCAAATACAGGGCGGGGGTTAATAGGCAGGCAGATTTTCATCGCTGCGCTGAAAAGAATTAGTGCAATTCAGAGCACGCGCCCATTCGGCCCGAGGCGACTTGGCGGTAATCATTTGAGGTGAAGGAAGGGGTCACCGCATGCTTTGCTGGCCACTGAAGAGTAACTCGCATGACTTTTGCAGCTCTTCAGCAATTTGCAGCTTTCAAACAGGAAGTGAGAATCCTCTCAATGAAAAAAACCCCAGCAGCATCATTGTCCACAATGAAGGGTCTGCACCGACGATGTTGGGTCTTTGCTCTTTGCATACTGCGAAGATGGCCTTCCAAAAGACGTCCTTCTGGCCCGGGTGCCGAGCGCTGCGTCCTTCAAATACAGGGCGGGGGTTAATAGGCAGGCAGATTTTCATCGCTGCGCTGAAAAGAATTAGTGCAATTCAGAGCACGCGCCCATTCGGCCCGAGGCGACTTGGCGGTAATCATTTGAGGTGAAGGAAGGGGTCACCGCATGCTTTGCTGGCCACTGAAGAGTAACTCGCATGACTTTTGCAGCTCTTCAGCAATTTGCAGCTTTCAAACAGGAAGTGAGAATCCTCTCAATGAAAAAAACCCCAGCAGCATCATTGTCCACAATGAAGGGTCTGCACCGGCGATGTTGGGTCTTTGCTCTTTGAATACGGCGAAGATGGCCTTCCAAAAGACGTCCTTCTGGCCCGGGTGACGAGCTCTGCGTCCTTCAAATACAGGGCGGGGGTTAATAGGCAGGCAGATTTTCATCGCTGCGCTGAAAAGAATTAGTGCAATTCAGAGCACGTGCCCATTCGGCCCGAGGCGACTTGGCGGTAATCATTTGAGGTGAAGGAAGGGGTCACCGCATGCTTTGCTGGCCACTGAAGAGTAACTCGCATGACTTTTGCAGCTCTTCAGCAATTTGCAGCTTTCAAACAGGAAGTGAGAATCCTCTCAATGAAAAAAACCCCAGCAGCATCATTGTCCACAATGAAGGGTCTGCACCGGCGATGTTGGGTCTTTGCTCTTTGAATACGGCGAAGATGGCCTTCCAAAAGACGTCCTTCTGGCCCGGGTGACGAGCTCTGCGTCCTTCAAATACAGGGCGGGGGTTAATAGGCAGGCAGATTTTCATCGCTGCGCTGAAAAGAATTAGTGCAATTCAGAGCACGCGCCCATTCGGCCCGAGGCGACTTGGCGGTAATCATTTGAGGTGAAGGAAGGGGTCACCGCATGCTTTGCTGGCCACTGAAGAGTAACTCGCATGACTTTTGCAGCTCTTCAGCAATTTGCAGCTTTCAAACAGGAAGTGAGAATCCTCTCAATGAAAAAAACCCCAGCAGCATCATTGTCCACAATGAAGGGTCTGCACCGACGATGTTGGGTCTTTGCTCTTTGAATACGGCGAAGATGGCCTTCCAAAAGACGTCCTTCTGGCCCGGGTGCCGAGCGCTGCGTCCTTCAAATACAGGGCGGGGGTTAATAGGCAGGCAGATTTTCATCGCTGCGCTGAAAAGAATTAGTGCAATTCAGAGCACGTGCCCATTCGGCCCGAGGCGACTTGGCGGTAATCATTTGAGGTGAAGGAAGGGGTCACCGCATGCTTTGCTGGCCACTGAAGAGTAACTCGCATGACTTTTGCAGCTCTTCAGCAATTTGCAGCTTTCAAACAGGAAGTGAGAATCCTCTCAATGAAAAAAACCCCAGCAGCATCATTGTCCACAATGAAGGGTCTGCACCGACGATGTTGGGTCTTTGCTCTTTGCATACTGCGAAGATGGCCTTCCAAAAGACGTCCTTCTGGCCCGGGTGCCGAGCGCTGCGTCCTTCAAATACAGGGCGGGGGTTAATAGGCAGGCAGATTTTCATCGCTGCGCTGAAAAGAATTAGTGCAATTCAGAGCACGTGCCCATTCGGCCCGAGGCGACTTGGCGGTAATCATTTGAGGTGAAGGAAGGGGTCACCGCATGCTTTGCTGGCCACTGAAGAGTAACTCGCATGACTTTTGCAGCTCTTCAGCAATTTGCAGCTTTCAAACAGGAAGTGAGAATCCTCTCAATGAAAAAAACCCCAGCAGCATCATTGTCCACAATGAAGGGTCTGCACCGGCGATGTTGGGTCTTTGCTCTTTGAATACGGCGAAGATGGCCTTCCAAAAGACGTCCTTCTGGCCCGGGTGCCGAGCGCTGCGTCCTTCAAATACAGGGCGGGGGTTAATAGGCAGGCAGATTTTCATCGCTGCGCTGAAAAGAATTAGTGCAATTCAGAGCACGCGCCCATTCGGCCCGAGGCGACTTGGCGGTAATCATTTGAGGTGAAGGAAGGGGTCACCGCATGCTTTGCTGGCCACTGAAGAGTAACTCGCATGACTTTTGCAGCTCTTCAGCAATTTGCAGCTTTCAAACAGGAAGTGAGAATCCTCTCAATGAAAAAAACCCCAGCAGCATCATTGTCCACAATGAAGGGTCTGCACCGGCGATGTTGGGTCTTTGCTCTTTGAATACGGCGAAGATGGCCTTCCAAAAGACGTCCTTCTGGCCCGGGTGCCGAGCGCTGCGTCCTTCAAATACAGGGCGGGGGTTAATAGGCAGGCAGATTTTCATCGCTGCGCTGAAAAGAATTAGTGCAATTCAGAGCACGCGCCCATTCGGCCCGAGGCGACTTGGCGGTAATCATTTGAGGTGAAGGAAGGGGTCACCGCATGCTTTGCTGGCCACTGAAGAGTAACTCGCATGACTTTTGCAGCTCTTCAGCAATTTGCAGCTTTCAAACAGGAAGTGAGAATCCTCTCAATGAAAAAAACCCCAGCAGCATCATTGTCCACAATGAAGGGTCTGCACCGGCGATGTTGGGTCTTTGCTCTTTGCATACTGCGAAGATGGCCTTCCAAAAGACGTCCTTCTGGCCCGGGTGACGAGCTCTGCGTCCTTCAAATACAGGGCGGGGGTTAATAGGCAGGCAGATTTTCATCGCTGCGCTGAAAAGAATTAGTGCAATTCAGAGCACGCGCCCATTCGGCCCGAGGCGACTTGGCGGTAATCATTTGAGGTGAAGGAAGGGGTCACCGCATGCTTTGCTGGCCACTGAAGAGTAACTCGCATGACTTTTGCAGCTCTTCAGCAATTTGCAGCTTTCAAACAGGAAGTGAGAATCCTCTCAATGAAAAAAACCCCAGCAGCATCATTGTCCACAATGAAGGGTCTGCACCGACGATGTTGGGTCTTTGCTCTTTGCATACTGCGAAGATGGCCTTCCAAAAGACGTCCTTCTGGCCCGGGTGCCGAGCGCTGCGTCCTTCAAATACAGGGCGGGGGTTAATAGGCAGGCAGATTTTCATCGCTGCGCTGAAAAGAATTAGTGCAATTCAGAGCACGCGCCCATTCGGCCCGAGGCGACTTGGCGGTAATCATTTGAGGTGAAGGAAGGGGTCACCGCATGCTTTGCTGGCCACTGAAGAGTAACTCGCATGACTTTTGCAGCTCTTCAGCAATTTGCAGCTTTCAAACAGGAAGTGAGAATCCTCTCAATGAAAAAAACCCCAGCAGCATCATTGTCCACAATGAAGGGTCTGCACCGGCGATGTTGGGTCTTTGCTCTTTGAATACGGCGAAGATGGCCTTCCAAAAGACGTCCTTCTGGCCCGGGTGACGAGCTCTGCGTCCTTCAAATACAGGGCGGGGGTTAATAGGCAGGCAGATTTTCATCGCTGCGCTGAAAAGAATTAGTGCAATTCAGAGCACGCGCCCATTCGGCCCGAGGCGACTTGGCGGTAATCATTTGAGGTGAAGGAAGGGGTCACCGCATGCTTTGCTGGCCACTGAAGAGTAACTCGCATGACTTTTGCAGCTCTTCAGCAATTTGCAGCTTTCAAACAGGAAGTGAGAATCCTCTCAATGAAAAAAACCCCAGCAGCATCATTGTCCACAATGAAGGGTCTGCACCGACGATGTTGGGTCTTTGCTCTTTGAATACGGCGAAGATGGCCTTCCAAAAGACGTCCTTCTGGCCCGGGTGCCGAGCGCTGCGTCCTTCAAATACAGGGCGGGGGTTAATAGGCAGGCAGATTTTCATCGCTGCGCTGAAAAGAATTAGTGCAATTCAGAGCACGTGCCCATTCGGCCCGAGGCGACTTGGCGGTAATCATTTGAGGTGAAGGAAGGGGTCACCGCATGCTTTGCTGGCCACTGAAGAGTAACTCGCATGACTTTTGCAGCTCTTCAGCAATTTGCAGCTTTCAAACAGGAAGTGAGAATCCTCTCAATGAAAAAAACCCCAGCAGCATCATTGTCCACAATGAAGGGTCTGCACCGGCGATGTTGGGTCTTTGCTCTTTGAATACGGCGAAGATGGCCTTCCAAAAGACGTCCTTCTGGCCCGGGTGCCGAGCGCTGCGTCCTTCAAATACAGGGCGGGGGTTAATAGGCAGGCAGATTTTCATCGCTGCGCTGAAAAGAATTAGTGCAATTCAGAGCACGCGCCCATTCGGCCCGAGGCGACTTGGCGGTAATCATTTGAGGTGAAGGAAGGGGTCACCGCATGCTTTGCTGGCCACTGAAGAGTAACTCGCATGACTTTTGCAGCTCTTCAGCAATTTGCAGCTTTCAAACAGGAAGTGAGAATCCTCTCAATGAAAAAAACCCCAGCAGCATCATTGTCCACAATGAAGGGTCTGCACCGACGATGTTGGGTCTTTGCTCTTTGAATACGGCGAAGATGGCCTTCCAAAAGACGTCCTTCTGGCCCGGGTGCCGAGCGCTGCGTCCTTCAAATACAGGGCGGGGGTTAATAGGCAGGCAGATTTTCATCACTGCGCTGAAAAGAATTAGTGCAATTCAGAGCACGTGCCCATTCGGCCCGAGGCGACTTGGCGGTAATCATTTGAGGTGAAGGAAGGGGTCACCGCATGCTTTGCTGGCCACTGAAGAGTAACTCGCATGACTTTTGCAGCTCTTCAGCAATTTGCAGCTTTCAAACAGGAAGTGAGAATCCTCTCAATGAAAAAAACCCCAGCAGCATCATTGTCCACAATGAAGGGTCTGCACCGGCGATGTTGGGTCTTTGCTCTTTGAATACGGCGAAGATGGCCTTCCAAAAGACGTCCTTCTGGCCCGGGTGCCGAGCGCTGCGTCCTTCAAATACAGGGCGGGGGTTAATAGGCAGGCAGATTTTCATCGCTGCGCTGAAAAGAATTAGTGCAATTCAGAGCACGCGCCCATTCGGCCCGAGGCGACTTGGCGGTAATCATTTGAGGTGAAGGAAGGGGTCACCGCATGCTTTGCTGGCCACTGAAGAGTAACTCGCATGACTTTTGCAGCTCTTCAGCAATTTGCAGCTTTCAAACAGGAAGTGAGAATCCTCTCAATGAAAAAAACCCCAGCAGCATCATTGTCCACAATGAAGGGTCTGCACCGGCGATGTTGGGTCTTTGCTCTTTGAATACGGCGAAGATGGCCTTCCAAAAGACGTCCTTCTGGCCCGGGTGACGAGCTCTGCGTCCTTCAAATACAGGGCGGGGGTTAATAGGCAGGCAGATTTTCATCGCTGCGCTGAAAAGAATTAGTGCAATTCAGAGCACGCGCCCATTCGGCCCGAGGCGACTTGGCGGTAATCATTTGAGGTGAAGGAAGGGGTCACCGCATGCTTTGCTGGCCACTGAAGAGTAACTCGCATGACTTTTGCAGCTCTTCAGCAATTTGCAGCTTTCAAACAGGAAGTGAGAATCCTCTCAATGAAAAAAACCCCAGCAGCATCATTGTCCACAATGAAGGGTCTGCACCGACGATGTTGGGTCTTTGCTCTTTGAATACGGCGAAGATGGCCTTCCAAAAGACGTCCTTCTGGCCCGGGTGCCGAGCGCTGCGTCCTTCAAATACAGGGCGGGGGTTAATAGGCAGGCAGATTTTCATCGCTGCGCTGAAAAGAATTAGTGCAATTCAGAGCACGTGCCCATTCGGCCCGAGGCGACTTGGCGGTAATCATTTGAGGTGAAGGAAGGGGTCACCGCATGCTTTGCTGGCCACTGAAGAGTAACTCGCATGACTTTTGCAGCTCTTCAGCAATTTGCAGCTTTCAAACAGGAAGTGAGAATCCTCTCAATGAAAAAAACCCCAGCAGCATCATTGTCCACAATGAAGGGTCTGCACCGACGATGTTGGGTCTTTGCTCTTTGCATACTGCGAAGATGGCCTTCCAAAAGACGTCCTTCTGGCCCGGGTGCCGAGCGCTGCGTCCTTCAAATACAGGGCGGGGGTTAATAGGCAGGCAGATTTTCATCGCTGCGCTGAAAAGAATTAGTGCAATTCAGAGCACGCGCCCATTCGGCCCGAGGCGACTTGGCGGTAATCATTTGAGGTGAAGGAAGGGGTCACCGCATGCTTTGCTGGCCACTGAAGAGTAACTCGCATGACTTTTGCAGCTCTTCAGCAATTTGCAGCTTTCAAACAGGAAGTGAGAATCCTCTCAATGAAAAAAACCCCAGCAGCATCATTGTCCACAATGAAGGGTCTGCACCGGCGATGTTGGGTCTTTGCTCTTTGAATACGGCGAAGATGGCCTTCCAAAAGACGTCCTTCTGGCCCGGGTGACGAGCTCTGCGTCCTTCAAATACAGGGCGGGGGTTAATAGGCAGGCAGATTTTCATCGCTGCGCTGAAAAGAATTAGTGCAATTCAGAGCACGCGCCCATTCGGCCCGAGGCGACTTGGCGGTAATCATTTGAGGTGAAGGAAGGGGTCACCGCATGCTTTGCTGGCCACTGAAGAGTAACTCGCATGACTTTTGCAGCTCTTCAGCAATTTGCAGCTTTCAAACAGGAAGTGAGAATCCTCTCAATGAAAAAAACCCCAGCAGCATCATTGTCCACAATGAAGGGTCTGCACCGACGATGTTGGGTCTTTGCTCTTTGAATACGGCGAAGATGGCCTTCCAAAAGACGTCCTTCTGGCCCGGGTGCCGAGCGCTGCGTCCTTCAAATACAGGGCGGGGGTTAATAGGCAGGCAGATTTTCATCACTGCTCTGAAAAGAATTAGTGCAATTCAGAGCACGTGCCCATTCGGCCCGAGGCGACTTGGCGGTAATCATTTGAGGTGAAGGAAGGGGTCACCGCATGCTTTGCTGGCCACTGAAGAGTAACTCGCATGACTTTTGCAGCTCTTCAGCAATTTGCAGCTTTCAAACAGGAAGTGAGAATCCTCTCAATGAAAAAAACCCCAGCAGCATCATTGTCCACAATGAAGGGTCTGCACCGGCGATGTTGGGTCTTTGCTCTTTGAATACGGCGAAGATGGCCTTCCAAAAGACGTCCTTCTGGCCCGGGTGACGAGCTCTGCGTCCTTCAAATACAGGGCGGGGGTTAATAGGCAGGCAGATTTTCATCGCTGCGCTGAAAAGAATTAGTGCAATTCAGAGCACGCGCCCATTCGGCCCGAGGCGACTTGGCGGTAATCATTTGAGGTGAAGGAAGGGGTCACCGCATGCTTTGCTGGCCACTGAAGAGTAACTCGCATGACTTTTGCAGCTCTTCAGCAATTTGCAGCTTTCAAACAGGAAGTGAGAATCCTCTCAATGAAAAAAACCCCAGCAGCATCATTGTCCACAATGAAGGGTCTGCACCGGCGATGTTGGGTCTTTGCTCTTTGAATACGGCGAAGATGGCCTTCCAAAAGACGTCCTTCTGGCCCGGGTGACGAGCTCTGCGTCCTTCAAATACAGGGCGGGGGTTAATAGGCAGGCAGATTTTCATCGCTGCGCTGAAAAGAATTAGTGCAATTCAGAGCACGCGCCCATTCGGCCCGAGGCGACTTGGCGGTAATCATTTGAGGTGAAGGAAGGGGTCACCGCATGCTTTGCTGGCCACTGAAGAGTAACTCGCATGACTTTTGCAGCTCTTCAGCAATTTGCAGCTTTCAAACAGGAAGTGAGAATCCTCTCAATGAAAAAAACCCCAGCAGCATCATTGTCCACAATGAAGGGTCTGCACCGGCGATGTTGGGTCTTTGCTCTTTGAATACGGCGAAGATGGCCTTCCAAAAGACGTCCTTCTGGCCCGGGTGACGAGCTCTGCGTCCTTCAAATACAGGGCGGGGGTTAATAGGCAGGCAGATTTTCATCGCTGCGCTGAAAAGAATTAGTGCAATTCAGAGCACGCGCCCATTCGGCCCGAGGCGACTTGGCGGTAATCATTTGAGGTGAAGGAAGGGGTCACCGCATGCTTTGCTGGCCACTGAAGAGTAACTCGCATGACTTTTGCAGCTCTTCAGCAATTTGCAGCTTTCAAACAGGAAGTGAGAATCCTCTCAATGAAAAAAACCCCAGCAGCATCATTGTCCACAATGAAGGGTCTGCACCGACGATGTTGGGTCTTTGCTCTTTGAATACGGCGAAGATGGCCTTCCAAAAGACGTCCTTCTGGCCCGGGTGCCGAGCGCTGCGTCCTTCAAATACAGGGCGGGGGTTAATAGGCAGGCAGATTTTCATCGCTGCGCTGAAAAGAATTAGTGCAATTCAGAGCACGTGCCCATTCGGCCCGAGGCGACTTGGCGGTAATCATTTGAGGTGAAGGAAGGGGTCACCGCATGCTTTGCTGGCCACTGAAGAGTAACTCGCATGACTTTTGCAGCTCTTCAGCAATTTGCAGCTTTCAAACAGGAAGTGAGAATCCTCTCAATGAAAAAAACCCCAGCAGCATCATTGTCCACAATGAAGGGTCTGCACCGACGATGTTGGGTCTTTGCTCTTTGCATACTGCGAAGATGGCCTTCCAAAAGACGTCCTTCTGGCCCGGGTGCCGAGCGCTGCGTCCTTCAAATACAGGGCGGGGGTTAATAGGCAGGCAGATTTTCATCGCTGCGCTGAAAAGAATTAGTGCAATTCAGAGCACGCGCCCATTCGGCCCGAGGCGACTTGGCGGTAATCATTTGAGGTGAAGGAAGGGGTCACCGCATGCTTTGCTGGCCACTGAAGAGTAACTCGCATGACTTTTGCAGCTCTTCAGCAATTTGCAGCTTTCAAACAGGAAGTGAGAATCCTCTCAATGAAAAAAACCCCAGCAGCATCATTGTCCACAATGAAGGGTCTGCACCGGCGATGTTGGGTCTTTGCTCTTTGAATACGGCGAAGATGGCCTTCCAAAAGACGTCCTTCTGGCCCGGGTGACGAGCTCTGCGTCCTTCAAATACAGGGCGGGGGTTAATAGGCAGGCAGATTTTCATCGCTGCGCTGAAAAGAATTAGTGCAATTCAGAGCACGCGCCCATTCGGCCCGAGGCGACTTGGCGGTAATCATTTGAGGTGAAGGAAGGGGTCACCGCATGCTTTGCTGGCCACTGAAGAGTAACTCGCATGACTTTTGCAGCTCTTCAGCAATTTGCAGCTTTCAAACAGGAAGTGAGAATCCTCTCAATGAAAAAAACCCCAGCAGCATCATTGTCCACAATGAAGGGTCTGCACCGGCGATGTTGGGTCTTTGCTCTTTGAATACGGCGAAGATGGCCTTCCAAAAGACGTCCTTCTGGCCCGGGTGCCGAGCGCTGCGTCCTTCAAATACAGGGCGGGGGTTAATAGGCAGGCAGATTTTCATCGCTGCGCTGAAAAGAATTAGTGCAATTCAGAGCACGCGCCCATTCGGCCCGAGGCGACTTGGCGGTAATCATTTGAGGTGAAGGAAGGGGTCACCGCATGCTTTGCTGGCCACTGAAGAGTAACTCGCATGACTTTTGCAGCTCTTCAGCAATTTGCAGCTTTCAAACAGGAAGTGAGAATCCTCTCAATGAAAAAAACCCCAGCAGCATCATTGTCCACAATGAAGGGTCTGCACCGGCGATGTTGGGTCTTTGCTCTTTGAATACGGCGAAGATGGCCTTCCAAAAGACGTCCTTCTGGCCCGGGTGACGAGCTCTGCGTCCTTCAAATACAGGGCGGGGGTTAATAGGCAGGCAGATTTTCATCGCTGCGCTGAAAAGAATTAGTGCAATTCAGAGCACGCGCCCATTCGGCCCGAGGCGACTTGGCGGTAATCATTTGAGGTGAAGGAAGGGGTCACCGCATGCTTTGCTGGCCACTGAAGAGTAACTCGCATGACTTTTGCAGCTCTTCAGCAATTTGCAGCTTTCAAACAGGAAGTGAGAATCCTCTCAATGAAAAAAACCCCAGCAGCATCATTGTCCACAATGAAGGGTCTGCACCGGCGATGTTGGGTCTTTGCTCTTTGAATACGGCGAAGATGGCCTTCCAAAAGACGTCCTTCTGGCCCGGGTGACGAGCTCTGCGTCCTTCAAATACAGGGCGGGGGTTAATAGGCAGGCAGATTTTCATCGCTGCGCTGAAAAGAATTAGTGCAATTCAGAGCACGCGCCCATTCGGCCCGAGGCGACTTGGCGGTAATCATTTGAGGTGAAGGAAGGGGTCACCGCATGCTTTGCTGGCCACTGAAGAGTAACTCGCATGACTTTTGCAGCTCTTCAGCAATTTGCAGCTTTCAAACAGGAAGTGAGAATCCTCTCAATGAAAAAAACCCCAGCAGCATCATTGTCCACAATGAAGGGTCTGCACCGACGATGTTGGGTCTTTGCTCTTTGAATACGGCGAAGATGGCCTTCCAAAAGACGTCCTTCTGGCCCGGGTGCCGAGCGCTGCGTCCTTCAAATACAGGGCGGGGGTTAATAGGCAGGCAGATTTTCATCGCTGCGCTGAAAAGAATTAGTGCAATTCAGAGCACGTGCCCATTCGGCCCGAGGCGACTTGGCGGTAATCATTTGAGGTGAAGGAAGGGGTCACCGCATGCTTTGCTGGCCACTGAAGAGTAACTCGCATGACTTTTGCAGCTCTTCAGCAATTTGCAGCTTTCAAACAGGAAGTGAGAATCCTCTCAATGAAAAAAACCCCAGCAGCATCATTGTCCACAATGAAGGGTCTGCACCGACGATGTTGGGTCTTTGCTCTTTGCATACTGCGAAGATGGCCTTCCAAAAGACGTCCTTCTGGCCCGGGTGCCGAGCGCTGCGTCCTTCAAATACAGGGCGGGGGTTAATAGGCAGGCAGATTTTCATCGCTGCGCTGAAAAGAATTAGTGCAATTCAGAGCACGCGCCCATTCGGCCCGAGGCGACTTGGCGGTAATCATTTGAGGTGAAGGAAGGGGTCACCGCATGCTTTGCTGGCCACTGAAGAGTAACTCGCATGACTTTTGCAGCTCTTCAGCAATTTGCAGCTTTCAAACAGGAAGTGAGAATCCTCTCAATGAAAAAAACCCCAGCAGCATCATTGTCCACAATGAAGGGTCTGCACCGGCGATGTTGGGTCTTTGCTCTTTGAATACGGCGAAGATGGCCTTCCAAAAGACGTCCTTCTGGCCCGGGTGACGAGCTCTGCGTCCTTCAAATACAGGGCGGGGGTTAATAGGCAGGCAGATTTTCATCGCTGCGCTGAAAAGAATTAGTGCAATTCAGAGCACGCGCCCATTCGGCCCGAGGCGACTTGGCGGTAATCATTTGAGGTGAAGGAAGGGGTCACCGCATGCTTTGCTGGCCACTGAAGAGTAACTCGCATGACTTTTGCAGCTCTTCAGCAATTTGCAGCTTTCAAACAGGAAGTGAGAATCCTCTCAATGAAAAAAACCCCAGCAGCATCATTGTCCACAATGAAGGGTCTGCACCGACGATGTTGGGTCTTTGCTCTTTGAATACGGCGAAGATGGCCTTCCAAAAGACGTCCTTCTGGCCCGGGTGCCGAGCGCTGCGTCCTTCAAATACAGGGCGGGGGTTAATAGGCAGGCAGATTTTCATCACTGCTCTGAAAAGAATTAGTGCAATTCAGAGCACGTGCCCATTCGGCCCGAGGCGACTTGGCGGTAATCATTTGAGGTGAAGGAAGGGGTCACCGCATGCTTTGCTGGCCACTGAAGAGTAACTCGCATGACTTTTGCAGCTCTTCAGCAATTTGCAGCTTTCAAACAGGAAGTGAGAATCCTCTCAATGAAAAAAACCCCAGCAGCATCATTGTCCACAATGAAGGGTCTGCACCGGCGATGTTGGGTCTTTGCTCTTTGAATACGGCGAAGATGGCCTTCCAAAAGACGTCCTTCTGGCCCGGGTGACGAGCTCTGCGTCCTTCAAATACAGGGCGGGGGTTAATAGGCAGGCAGATTTTCATCGCTGCGCTGAAAAGAATTAGTGCAATTCAGAGCACGCGCCCATTCGGCCCGAGGCGACTTGGCGGTAATCATTTGAGGTGAAGGAAGGGGTCACCGCATGCTTTGCTGGCCACTGAAGAGTAACTCGCATGACTTTTGCAGCTCTTCAGCAATTTGCAGCTTTCAAACAGGAAGTGAGAATCCTCTCAATGAAAAAAACCCCAGCAGCATCATTGTCCACAATGAAGGGTCTGCACCGGCGATGTTGGGTCTTTGCTCTTTGAATACGGCGAAGATGGCCTTCCAAAAGACGTCCTTCTGGCCCGGGTGCCGAGCGCTGCGTCCTTCAAATACAGGGCGGGGGTTAATAGGCAGGCAGATTTTCATCGCTGCGCTGAAAAGAATTAGTGCAATTCAGAGCACGCGCCCATTCGGCCCGAGGCGACTTGGCGGTAATCATTTGAGGTGAAGGAAGGGGTCACCGCATGCTTTGCTGGCCACTGAAGAGTAACTCGCATGACTTTTGCAGCTCTTCAGCAATTTGCAGCTTTCAAACAGGAAGTGAGAATCCTCTCAATGAAAAAAACCCCAGCAGCATCATTGTCCACAATGAAGGGTCTGCACCGGCGATGTTGGGTCTTTGCTCTTTGAATACGGCGAAGATGGCCTTCCAAAAGACGTCCTTCTGGCCCGGGTGACGAGCTCTGCGTCCTTCAAATACAGGGCGGGGGTTAATAGGCAGGCAGATTTTCATCGCTGCGCTGAAAAGAATTAGTGCAATTCAGAGCACGCGCCCATTCGGCCCGAGGCGACTTGGCGGTAATCATTTGAGGTGAAGGAAGGGGTCACCGCATGCTTTGCTGGCCACTGAAGAGTAACTCGCATGACTTTTGCAGCTCTTCAGCAATTTGCAGCTTTCAAACAGGAAGTGAGAATCCTCTCAATGAAAAAAACCCCAGCAGCATCATTGTCCACAATGAAGGGTCTGCACCGGCGATGTTGGGTCTTTGCTCTTTGAATACGGCGAAGATGGCCTTCCAAAAGACGTCCTTCTGGCCCGGGTGACGAGCTCTGCGTCCTTCAAATACAGGGCGGGGGTTAATAGGCAGGCAGATTTTCATCGCTGCGCTGAAAAGAATTAGTGCAATTCAGAGCACGCGCCCATTCGGCCCGAGGCGACTTGGCGGTAATCATTTGAGGTGAAGGAAGGGGTCACCGCATGCTTTGCTGGCCACTGAAGAGTAACTCGCATGACTTTTGCAGCTCTTCAGCAATTTGCAGCTTTCAAACAGGAAGTGAGAATCCTCTCAATGAAAAAAACCCCAGCAGCATCATTGTCCACAATGAAGGGTCTGCACCGACGATGTTGGGTCTTTGCTCTTTGAATACGGCGAAGATGGCCTTCCAAAAGACGTCCTTCTGGCCCGGGTGCCGAGCGCTGCGTCCTTCAAATACAGGGCGGGGGTTAATAGGCAGGCAGATTTTCATCGCTGCGCTGAAAAGAATTAGTGCAATTCAGAGCACGTGCCCATTCGGCCCGAGGCGACTTGGCGGTAATCATTTGAGGTGAAGGAAGGGGTCACCGCATGCTTTGCTGGCCACTGAAGAGTAACTCGCATGACTTTTGCAGCTCTTCAGCAATTTGCAGCTTTCAAACAGGAAGTGAGAATCCTCTCAATGAAAAAAACCCCAGCAGCATCATTGTCCACAATGAAGGGTCTGCACCGACGATGTTGGGTCTTTGCTCTTTGCATACTGCGAAGATGGCCTTCCAAAAGACGTCCTTCTGGCCCGGGTGCCGAGCGCTGCGTCCTTCAAATACAGGGCGGGGGTTAATAGGCAGGCAGATTTTCATCGCTGCGCTGAAAAGAATTAGTGCAATTCAGAGCACGCGCCCATTCGGCCCGAGGCGACTTGGCGGTAATCATTTGAGGTGAAGGAAGGGGTCACCGCATGCTTTGCTGGCCACTGAAGAGTAACTCGCATGACTTTTGCAGCTCTTCAGCAATTTGCAGCTTTCAAACAGGAAGTGAGAATCCTCTCAATGAAAAAAACCCCAGCAGCATCATTGTCCACAATGAAGGGTCTGCACCGGCGATGTTGGGTCTTTGCTCTTTGAATACGGCGAAGATGGCCTTCCAAAAGACGTCCTTCTGGCCCGGGTGACGAGCTCTGCGTCCTTCAAATACAGGGCGGGGGTTAATAGGCAGGCAGATTTTCATCGCTGCGCTGAAAAGAATTAGTGCAATTCAGAGCACGCGCCCATTCGGCCCGAGGCGACTTGGCGGTAATCATTTGAGGTGAAGGAAGGGGTCACCGCATGCTTTGCTGGCCACTGAAGAGTAACTCGCATGACTTTTGCAGCTCTTCAGCAATTTGCAGCTTTCAAACAGGAAGTGAGAATCCTCTCAATGAAAAAAACCCCAGCAGCATCATTGTCCACAATGAAGGGTCTGCACCGACGATGTTGGGTCTTTGCTCTTTGAATACGGCGAAGATGGCCTTCCAAAAGACGTCCTTCTGGCCCGGGTGCCGAGCGCTGCGTCCTTCAAATACAGGGCGGGGGTTAATAGGCAGGCAGATTTTCATCACTGCTCTGAAAAGAATTAGTGCAATTCAGAGCACGTGCCCATTCGGCCCGAGGCGACTTGGCGGTAATCATTTGAGGTGAAGGAAGGGGTCACCGCATGCTTTGCTGGCCACTGAAGAGTAACTCGCATGACTTTTGCAGCTCTTCAGCAATTTGCAGCTTTCAAACAGGAAGTGAGAATCCTCTCAATGAAAAAAACCCCAGCAGCATCATTGTCCACAATGAAGGGTCTGCACCGGCGATGTTGGGTCTTTGCTCTTTGAATACGGCGAAGATGGCCTTCCAAAAGACGTCCTTCTGGCCCGGGTGCCGAGCGCTGCGTCCTTCAAATACAGGGCGGGGGTTAATAGGCAGGCAGATTTTCATCGCTGCGCTGAAAAGAATTAGTGCAATTCAGAGCACGCGCCCATTCGGCCCGAGGCGACTTGGCGGTAATCATTTGAGGTGAAGGAAGGGGTCACCGCATGCTTTGCTGGCCACTGAAGAGTAACTCGCATGACTTTTGCAGCTCTTCAGCAATTTGCAGCTTTCAAACAGGAAGTGAGAATCCTCTCAATGAAAAAAACCCCAGCAGCATCATTGTCCACAATGAAGGGTCTGCACCGGCGATGTTGGGTCTTTGCTCTTTGCATACTGCGAAGATGGCCTTCCAAAAGACGTCCTTCTGGCCCGGGTGACGAGCTCTGCGTCCTTCAAATACAGGGCGGGGGTTAATAGGCAGGCAGATTTTCATCGCTGCGCTGAAAAGAATTAGTGCAATTCAGAGCACGCGCCCATTCGGCCCGAGGCGACTTGGCGGTAATCATTTGAGGTGAAGGAAGGGGTCACCGCATGCTTTGCTGGCCACTGAAGAGTAACTCGCATGACTTTTGCAGCTCTTCAGCAATTTGCAGCTTTCAAACAGGAAGTGAGAATCCTCTCAATGAAAAAAACCCCAGCAGCATCATTGTCCACAATGAAGGGTCTGCACCGGCGATGTTGGGTCTTTGCTCTTTGAATACGGCGAAGATGGCCTTCCAAAAGACGTCCTTCTGGCCCGGGTGACGAGCTCTGCATCCTTCAAATACAGGGCGGGGGTTAATAGGCAGGCAGATTTTCATCGCTGCGCTGAAAAGAATTAGTGCAATTCAGAGCACGTGCCCATTCGGCCCGAGGCGACTTGGCGGTAATCATTTGAGGTGAAGGAAGGGGTCACCGCATGCTTTGCTGGCCACTGAAGAGTAACTCGCATGACTTTTGCAGCTCTTCAGCAATTTGCAGCTTTCAAACAGGAAGTGAGAATCCTCTCAATGAAAAAAACCCCAGCAGCATCATTGTCCACAATGAAGGGTCTGCACCGACGATGTTGGGTCTTTGCTCTTTGCATACTGCGAAGATGGCCTTCCAAAAGACGTCCTTCTGGCCCGGGTGCCGAGCGCTGCGTCCTTCAAATACAGGGCGGGGGTTAATAGGCAGGCAGATTTTCATCGCTGCGCTGAAAAGAATTAGTGCAATTCAGAGCACGCGCCCATTCGGCCCGAGGCGACTTGGCGGTAATCATTTGAGGTGAAGGAAGGGGTCACCGCATGCTTTGCTGGCCACTGAAGAGTAACTCGCATGACTTTTGCAGCTCTTCAGCAATTTGCAGCTTTCAAACAGGAAGTGAGAATCCTCTCAATGAAAAAAACCCCAGCAGCATCATTGTCCACAATGAAGGGTCTGCACCGGCGATGTTGGGTCTTTGCTCTTTGAATACGGCGAAGATGGCCTTCCAAAAGACGTCCTTCTGGCCCGGGTGACGAGCTCTGCGTCCTTCAAATACAGGGCGGGGGTTAATAGGCAGGCAGATTTTCATCGCTGCGCTGAAAAGAATTAGTGCAATTCAGAGCACGTGCCCATTCGGCCCGAGGCGACTTGGCGGTAATCATTTGAGGTGAAGGAAGGGGTCACCGCATGCTTTGCTGGCCACTGAAGAGTAACTCGCATGACTTTTGCAGCTCTTCAGCAATTTGCAGCTTTCAAACAGGAAGTGAGAATCCTCTCAATGAAAAAAACCCCAGCAGCATCATTGTCCACAATGAAGGGTCTGCACCGGCGATGTTGGGTCTTTGCTCTTTGAATACGGCGAAGATGGCCTTCCAAAAGACGTCCTTCTGGCCCGGGTGACGAGCTCTGCGTCCTTCAAATACAGGGCGGGGGTTAATAGGCAGGCAGATTTTCATCGCTGCGCTGAAAAGAATTAGTGCAATTCAGAGCACGCGCCCATTCGGCCCGAGGCGACTTGGCGGTAATCATTTGAGGTGAAGGAAGGGGTCACCGCATGCTTTGCTGGCCACTGAAGAGTAACTCGCATGACTTTTGCAGCTCTTCAGCAATTTGCAGCTTTCAAACAGGAAGTGAGAATCCTCTCAATGAAAAAAACCCCAGCAGCATCATTGTCCACAATGAAGGGTCTGCACCGACGATGTTGGGTCTTTGCTCTTTGAATACGGCGAAGATGGCCTTCCAAAAGACGTCCTTCTGGCCCGGGTGCCGAGCGCTGCGTCCTTCAAATACAGGGCGGGGGTTAATAGGCAGGCAGATTTTCATCGCTGCGCTGAAAAGAATTAGTGCAATTCAGAGCACGTGCCCATTCGGCCCGAGGCGACTTGGCGGTAATCATTTGAGGTGAAGGAAGGGGTCACCGCATGCTTTGCTGGCCACTGAAGAGTAACTCGCATGACTTTTGCAGCTCTTCAGCAATTTGCAGCTTTCAAACAGGAAGTGAGAATCCTCTCAATGAAAAAAACCCCAGCAGCATCATTGTCCACAATGAAGGGTCTGCACCGACGATGTTGGGTCTTTGCTCTTTGCATACTGCGAAGATGGCCTTCCAAAAGACGTCCTTCTGGCCCGGGTGCCGAGCGCTGCGTCCTTCAAATACAGGGCGGGGGTTAATAGGCAGGCAGATTTTCATCGCTGCGCTGAAAAGAATTAGTGCAATTCAGAGCACGCGCCCATTCGGCCCGAGGCGACTTGGCGGTAATCATTTGAGGTGAAGGAAGGGGTCACCGCATGCTTTGCTGGCCACTGAAGAGTAACTCGCATGACTTTTGCAGCTCTTCAGCAATTTGCAGCTTTCAAACAGGAAGTGAGAATCCTCTCAATGAAAAAAACCCCAGCAGCATCATTGTCCACAATGAAGGGTCTGCACCGGCGATGTTGGGTCTTTGCTCTTTGAATACGGCGAAGATGGCCTTCCAAAAGACGTCCTTCTGGCCCGGGTGACGAGCTCTGCGTCCTTCAAATACAGGGCGGGGGTTAATAGGCAGGCAGATTTTCATCGCTGCGCTGAAAAGAATTAGTGCAATTCAGAGCACGCGCCCATTCGGCCCGAGGCGACTTGGCGGTAATCATTTGAGGTGAAGGAAGGGGTCACCGCATGCTTTGCTGGCCACTGAAGAGTAACTCGCATGACTTTTGCAGCTCTTCAGCAATTTGCAGCTTTCAAACAGGAAGTGAGAATCCTCTCAATGAAAAAAACCCCAGCAGCATCATTGTCCACAATGAAGGGTCTGCACCGGCGATGTTGGGTCTTTGCTCTTTGCATACTGCGAAGATGGCCTTCCAAAAGACGTCCTTCTGGCCCGGGTGACGAGCTCTGCGTCCTTCAAATACAGGGCGGGGGTTAATAGGCAGGCAGATTTTCATCGCTGCGCTGAAAAGAATTAGTGCAATTCAGAGCACGCGCCCATTCGGCCCGAGGCGACTTGGCGGTAATCATTTGAGGTGAAGGAAGGGGTCACCGCATGCTTTGCTGGCCACTGAAGAGTAACTCGCATGACTTTTGCAGCTCTTCAGCAATTTGCAGCTTTCAAACAGGAAGTGAGAATCCTCTCAATGAAAAAAACCCCAGCAGCATCATTGTCCACAATGAAGGGTCTGCACCGACGATGTTGGGTCTTTGCTCTTTGCATACTGCGAAGATGGCCTTCCAAAAGACGTCCTTCTGGCCCGGGTGCCGAGCGCTGCGTCCTTCAAATACAGGGCGGGGGTTAATAGGCAGGCAGATTTTCATCGCTGCGCTGAAAAGAATTAGTGCAATTCAGAGCACGCGCCCATTCGGCCCGAGGCGACTTGGCGGTAATCATTTGAGGTGAAGGAAGGGGTCACCGCATGCTTTGCTGGCCACTGAAGAGTAACTCGCATGACTTTTGCAGCTCTTCAGCAATTTGCAGCTTTCAAACAGGAAGTGAGAATCCTCTCAATGAAAAAAACCCCAGCAGCATCATTGTCCACAATGAAGGGTCTGCACCGGCGATGTTGGGTCTTTGCTCTTTGAATACGGCGAAGATGGCCTTCCAAAAGACGTCCTTCTGGCCCGGGTGACGAGCTCTGCGTCCTTCAAATACAGGGCGGGGGTTAATAGGCAGGCAGATTTTCATCGCTGCGCTGAAAAGAATTAGTGCAATTCAGAGCACGCGCCCATTCGGCCCGAGGCGACTTGGCGGTAATCATTTGAGGTGAAGGAAGGGGTCACCGCATGCTTTGCTGGCCACTGAAGAGTAACTCGCATGACTTTTGCAGCTCTTCAGCAATTTGCAGCTTTCAAACAGGAAGTGAGAATCCTCTCAATGAAAAAAACCCCAGCAGCATCATTGTCCACAATGAAGGGTCTGCACCGGCGATGTTGGGTCTTTGCTCTTTGCATACTGCGAAGATGGCCTTCCAAAAGACGTCCTTCTGGCCCGGGTGACGAGCTCTGCGTCCTTCAAATACAGGGCGGGGGTTAATAGGCAGGCAGATTTTCATCGCTGCGCTGAAAAGAATTAGTGCAATTCAGAGCACGCGCCCATTCGGCCCGAGGCGACTTGGCGGTAATCATTTGAGGTGAAGGAAGGGGTCACCGCATGCTTTGCTGGCCACTGAAGAGTAACTCGCATGACTTTTGCAGCTCTTCAGCAATTTGCAGCTTTCAAACAGGAAGTGAGAATCCTCTCAATGAAAAAAACCCCAGCAGCATCATTGTCCACAATGAAGGGTCTGCACCGACGATGTTGGGTCTTTGCTCTTTGCATACTGCGAAGATGGCCTTCCAAAAGACGTCCTTCTGGCCCGGGTGCCGAGCGCTGCGTCCTTCAAATACAGGGCGGGGGTTAATAGGCAGGCAGATTTTCATCGCTGCGCTGAAAAGAATTAGTGCAATTCAGAGCACGTGCCCATTCGGCCCGAGGCGACTTGGCGGTAATCATTTGAGGTGAAGGAAGGGGTCACCGCATGCTTTGCTGGCCACTGAAGAGTAACTCGCATGACTTTTGCAGCTCTTCAGCAATTTGCAGCTTTCAAACAGGAAGTGAGAATCCTCTCAATGAAAAAAACCCCAGCAGCATCATTGTCCACAATGAAGGGTCTGCACCGACGATGTTGGGTCTTTGCTCTTTGAATACGGCGAAGATGGCCTTCCAAAAGACGTCCTTCTGGCCCGGGTGCCGAGCGCTGCGTCCTTCAAATACAGGGCGGGGGTTAATAGGCAGGCAGATTTTCATCGCTGCGCTGAAAAGAATTAGTGCAATTCAGAGCACGTGCCCATTCGGCCCGAGGCGACTTGGCGGTAATCATTTGAGGTGAAGGAAGGGGTCACCGCATGCTTTGCTGGCCACTGAAGAGTAACTCGCATGACTTTTGCAGCTCTTCAGCAATTTGCAGCTTTCAAACAGGAAGTGAGAATCCTCTCAATGAAAAAAACCCCAGCAGCATCATTGTCCACAATGAAGGGTCTGCACCGGCGATGTTGGGTCTTTGCTCTTTGAATACGGCGAAGATGGCCTTCCAAAAGACGTCCTTCTGGCCCGGGTGACGAGCTCTGCGTCCTTCAAATACAGGGCGGGGGTTAATAGGCAGGCAGATTTTCATCGCTGCGCTGAAAAGAATTAGTGCAATTCAGAGCACGCGCCCATTCGGCCCGAGGCGACTTGGCGGTAATCATTTGAGGTGAAGGAAGGGGTCACCGCATGCTTTGCTGGCCACTGAAGAGTAACTCGCATGACTTTTGCAGCTCTTCAGCAATTTGCAGCTTTCAAACAGGAAGTGAGAATCCTCTCAATGAAAAAAACCCCAGCAGCATCATTGTCCACAATGAAGGGTCTGCACCGGCGATGTTGGGTCTTTGCTCTTTGCATACTGCGAAGATGGCCTTCCAAAAGACGTCCTTCTGGCCCGGGTGACGAGCTCTGCGTCCTTCAAATACAGGGCGGGGGTTAATAGGCAGGCAGATTTTCATCGCTGCGCTGAAAAGAATTAGTGCAATTCAGAGCACGCGCCCATTCGGCCCGAGGCGACTTGGCGGTAATCATTTGAGGTGAAGGAAGGGGTCACCGCATGCTTTGCTGGCCACTGAAGAGTAACTCGCATGACTTTTGCAGCTCTTCAGCAATTTGCAGCTTTCAAACAGGAAGTGAGAATCCTCTCAATGAAAAAAACCCCAGCAGCATCATTGTCCACAATGAAGGGTCTGCACCGACGATGTTGGGTCTTTGCTCTTTGCATACTGCGAAGATGGCCTTCCAAAAGACGTCCTTCTGGCCCGGGTGCCGAGCGCTGCGTCCTTCAAATACAGGGCGGGGGTTAATAGGCAGGCAGATTTTCATCGCTGCGCTGAAAAGAATTAGTGCAATTCAGAGCACGCGCCCATTCGGCCCGAGGCGACTTGGCGGTAATCATTTGAGGTGAAGGAAGGGGTCACCGCATGCTTTGCTGGCCACTGAAGAGTAACTCGCATGACTTTTGCAGCTCTTCAGCAATTTGCAGCTTTCAAACAGGAAGTGAGAATCCTCTCAATGAAAAAAACCCCAGCAGCATCATTGTCCACAATGAAGGGTCTGCACCGGCGATGTTGGGTCTTTGCTCTTTGAATACGGCGAAGATGGCCTTCCAAAAGACGTCCTTCTGGCCCGGGTGACGAGCTCTGCGTCCTTCAAATACAGGGCGGGGGTTAATAGGCAGGCAGATTTTCATCGCTGCGCTGAAAAGAATTAGTGCAATTCAGAGCACGCGCCCATTCGGCCCGAGGCGACTTGGCGGTAATCATTTGAGGTGAAGGAAGGGGTCACCGCATGCTTTGCTGGCCACTGAAGAGTAACTCGCATGACTTTTGCAGCTCTTCAGCAATTTGCAGCTTTCAAACAGGAAGTGAGAATCCTCTCAATGAAAAAAACCCCAGCAGCATCATTGTCCACAATGAAGGGTCTGCACCGGCGATGTTGGGTCTTTGCTCTTTGCATACTGCGAAGATGGCCTTCCAAAAGACGTCCTTCTGGCCCGGGTGACGAGCTCTGCGTCCTTCAAATACAGGGCGGGGGTTAATAGGCAGGCAGATTTTCATCGCTGCGCTGAAAAGAATTAGTGCAATTCAGAGCACGCGCCCATTCGGCCCGAGGCGACTTGGCGGTAATCATTTGAGGTGAAGGAAGGGGTCACCGCATGCTTTGCTGGCCACTGAAGAGTAACTCGCATGACTTTTGCAGCTCTTCAGCAATTTGCAGCTTTCAAACAGGAAGTGAGAATCCTCTCAATGAAAAAAACCCCAGCAGCATCATTGTCCACAATGAAGGGTCTGCACCGACGATGTTGGGTCTTTGCTCTTTGCATACTGCGAAGATGGCCTTCCAAAAGACGTCCTTCTGGCCCGGGTGCCGAGCGCTGCGTCCTTCAAATACAGGGCGGGGGTTAATAGGCAGGCAGATTTTCATCGCTGCGCTGAAAAGAATTAGTGCAATTCAGAGCACGTGCCCATTCGGCCCGAGGCGACTTGGCGGTAATCATTTGAGGTGAAGGAAGGGGTCACCGCATGCTTTGCTGGCCACTGAAGAGTAACTCGCATGACTTTTGCAGCTCTTCAGCAATTTGCAGCTTTCAAACAGGAAGTGAGAATCCTCTCAATGAAAAAAACCCCAGCAGCATCATTGTCCACAATGAAGGGTCTGCACCGACGATGTTGGGTCTTTGCTCTTTGAATACGGCGAAGATGGCCTTCCAAAAGACGTCCTTCTGGCCCGGGTGCCGAGCGCTGCGTCCTTCAAATACAGGGCGGGGGTTAATAGGCAGGCAGATTTTCATCGCTGCGCTGAAAAGAATTAGTGCAATTCAGAGCACGTGCCCATTCGGCCCGAGGCGACTTGGCGGTAATCATTTGAGGTGAAGGAAGGGGTCACCGCATGCTTTGCTGGCCACTGAAGAGTAACTCGCATGACTTTTGCAGCTCTTCAGCAATTTGCAGCTTTCAAACAGGAAGTGAGAATCCTCTCAATGAAAAAAACCCCAGCAGCATCATTGTCCACAATGAAGGGTCTGCACCGACGATGTTGGGTCTTTGCTCTTTGCATACTGCGAAGATGGCCTTCCAAAAGACGTCCTTCTGGCCCGGGTGCCGAGCGCTGCGTCCTTCAAATACAGGGCGGGGGTTAATAGGCAGGCAGATTTTCATCGCTGCGCTGAAAAGAATTAGTGCAATTCAGAGCACGCGCCCATTCGGCCCGAGGCGACTTGGCGGTAATCATTTGAGGTGAAGGAAGGGGTCACCGCATGCTTTGCTGGCCACTGAAGAGTAACTCGCATGACTTTTGCAGCTCTTCAGCAATTTGCAGCTTTCAAACAGGAAGTGAGAATCCTCTCAATGAAAAAAACCCCAGCAGCATCATTGTCCACAATGAAGGGTCTGCACCGGCGATGTTGGGTCTTTGCTCTTTGAATACGGCGAAGATGGCCTTCCAAAAGACGTCCTTCTGGCCCGGGTGACGAGCTCTGCGTCCTTCAAATACAGGGCGGGGGTTAATAGGCAGGCAGATTTTCATCGCTGCGCTGAAAAGAATTAGTGCAATTCAGAGCACGCGCCCATTCGGCCCGAGGCGACTTGGCGGTAATCATTTGAGGTGAAGGAAGGGGTCACCGCATGCTTTGCTGGCCACTGAAGAGTAACTCGCATGACTTTTGCAGCTCTTCAGCAATTTGCAGCTTTCAAACAGGAAGTGAGAATCCTCTCAATGAAAAAAACCCCAGCAGCATCATTGTCCACAATGAAGGGTCTGCACCGACGATGTTGGGTCTTTGCTCTTTGAATACGGCGAAGATGGCCTTCCAAAAGACGTCCTTCTGGCCCGGGTGCCGAGCGCTGCGTCCTTCAAATACAGGGCGGGGGTTAATAGGCAGGCAGATTTTCATCGCTGCGCTGAAAAGAATTAGTGCAATTCAGAGCACGTGCCCATTCGGCCCGAGGCGACTTGGCGGTAATCATTTGAGGTGAAGGAAGGGGTCACCGCATGCTTTGCTGGCCACTGAAGAGTAACTCGCATGACTTTTGCAGCTCTTCAGCAATTTGCAGCTTTCAAACAGGAAGTGAGAATCCTCTCAATGAAAAAAACCCCAGCAGCATCATTGTCCACAATGAAGGGTCTGCACCGACGATGTTGGGTCTTTGCTCTTTGCATACTGCGAAGATGGCCTTCCAAAAGACGTCCTTCTGGCCCGGGTGCCGAGCGCTGCGTCCTTCAAATACAGGGCGGGGGTTAATAGGCAGGCAGATTTTCATCGCTGCGCTGAAAAGAATTAGTGCAATTCAGAGCACGCGCCCATTCGGCCCGAGGCGACTTGGCGGTAATCATTTGAGGTGAAGGAAGGGGTCACCGCATGCTTTGCTGGCCACTGAAGAGTAACTCGCATGACTTTTGCAGCTCTTCAGCAATTTGCAGCTTTCAAACAGGAAGTGAGAATCCTCTCAATGAAAAAAACCCCAGCAGCATCATTGTCCACAATGAAGGGTCTGCACCGGCGATGTTGGGTCTTTGCTCTTTGAATACGGCGAAGATGGCCTTCCAAAAGACGTCCTTCTGGCCCGGGTGACGAGCTCTGCGTCCTTCAAATACAGGGCGGGGGTTAATAGGCAGGCAGATTTTCATCGCTGCGCTGAAAAGAATTAGTGCAATTCAGAGCACGCGCCCATTCGGCCCGAGGCGACTTGGCGGTAATCATTTGAGGTGAAGGAAGGGGTCACCGCATGCTTTGCTGGCCACTGAAGAGTAACTCGCATGACTTTTGCAGCTCTTCAGCAATTTGCAGCTTTCAAACAGGAAGTGAGAATCCTCTCAATGAAAAAAACCCCAGCAGCATCATTGTCCACAATGAAGGGTCTGCACCGGCGATGTTGGGTCTTTGCTCTTTGCATACTGCGAAGATGGCCTTCCAAAAGACGTCCTTCTGGCCCGGGTGACGAGCTCTGCGTCCTTCAAATACAGGGCGGGGGTTAATAGGCAGGCAGATTTTCATCGCTGCGCTGAAAAGAATTAGTGCAATTCAGAGCACGCGCCCATTCGGCCCGAGGCGACTTGGCGGTAATCATTTGAGGTGAAGGAAGGGGTCACCGCATGCTTTGCTGGCCACTGAAGAGTAACTCGCATGACTTTTGCAGCTCTTCAGCAATTTGCAGCTTTCAAACAGGAAGTGAGAATCCTCTCAATGAAAAAAACCCCAGCAGCATCATTGTCCACAATGAAGGGTCTGCACCGACGATGTTGGGTCTTTGCTCTTTGCATACTGCGAAGATGGCCTTCCAAAAGACGTCCTTCTGGCCCGGGTGCCGAGCGCTGCGTCCTTCAAATACAGGGCGGGGGTTAATAGGCAGGCAGATTTTCATCGCTGCGCTGAAAAGAATTAGTGCAATTCAGAGCACGTGCCCATTCGGCCCGAGGCGACTTGGCGGTAATCATTTGAGGTGAAGGAAGGGGTCACCGCATGCTTTGCTGGCCACTGAAGAGTAACTCGCATGACTTTTGCAGCTCTTCAGCAATTTGCAGCTTTCAAACAGGAAGTGAGAATCCTCTCAATGAAAAAAACCCCAGCAGCATCATTGTCCACAATGAAGGGTCTGCACCGACGATGTTGGGTCTTTGCTCTTTGAATACGGCGAAGATGGCCTTCCAAAAGACGTCCTTCTGGCCCGGGTGCCGAGCGCTGCGTCCTTCAAATACAGGGCGGGGGTTAATAGGCAGGCAGATTTTCATCGCTGCGCTGAAAAGAATTAGTGCAATTCAGAGCACGTGCCCATTCGGCCCGAGGCGACTTGGCGGTAATCATTTGAGGTGAAGGAAGGGGTCACCGCATGCTTTGCTGGCCACTGAAGAGTAACTCGCATGACTTTTGCAGCTCTTCAGCAATTTGCAGCTTTCAAACAGGAAGTGAGAATCCTCTCAATGAAAAAAACCCCAGCAGCATCATTGTCCACAATGAAGGGTCTGCACCGACGATGTTGGGTCTTTGCTCTTTGCATACTGCGAAGATGGCCTTCCAAAAGACGTCCTTCTGGCCCGGGTGCCGAGCGCTGCGTCCTTCAAATACAGGGCGGGGGTTAATAGGCAGGCAGATTTTCATCGCTGCGCTGAAAAGAATTAGTGCAATTCAGAGCACGCGCCCATTCGGCCCGAGGCGACTTGGCGGTAATCATTTGAGGTGAAGGAAGGGGTCACCGCATGCTTTGCTGGCCACTGAAGAGTAACTCGCATGACTTTTGCAGCTCTTCAGCAATTTGCAGCTTTCAAACAGGAAGTGAGAATCCTCTCAATGAAAAAAACCCCAGCAGCATCATTGTCCACAATGAAGGGTCTGCACCGGCGATGTTGGGTCTTTGCTCTTTGAATACGGCGAAGATGGCCTTCCAAAAGACGTCCTTCTGGCCCGGGTGACGAGCTCTGCGTCCTTCAAATACAGGGCGGGGGTTAATAGGCAGGCAGATTTTCATCGCTGCGCTGAAAAGAATTAGTGCAATTCAGAGCACGTGCCCATTCGGCCCGAGGCGACTTGGCGGTAATCATTTGAGGTGAAGGAAGGGGTCACCGCATGCTTTGCTGGCCACTGAAGAGTAACTCGCATGACTTTTGCAGCTCTTCAGCAATTTGCAGCTTTCAAACAGGAAGTGAGAATCCTCTCAATGAAAAAAACCCCAGCAGCATCATTGTCCACAATGAAGGGTCTGCACCGGCGATGTTGGGTCTTTGCTCTTTGAATACGGCGAAGATGGCCTTCCAAAAGACGTCCTTCTGGCCCGGGTGACGAGCTCTGCGTCCTTCAAATACAGGGCGGGGGTTAATAGGCAGGCAGATTTTCATCGCTGCGCTGAAAAGAATTAGTGCAATTCAGAGCACGTGCCCATTCGGCCCGAGGCGACTTGGCGGTAATCATTTGAGGTGAAGGAAGGGGTCACCGCATGCTTTGCTGGCCACTGAAGAGTAACTCGCATGACTTTTGCAGCTCTTCAGCAATTTGCAGCTTTCAAACAGGAAGTGAGAATCCTCTCAATGAAAAAAACCCCAGCAGCATCATTGTCCACAATGAAGGGTCTGCACCGACGATGTTGGGTCTTTGCTCTTTGCATACTGCGAAGATGGCCTTCCAAAAGACGTCCTTCTGGCCCGGGTGCCGAGCGCTGCGTCCTTCAAATACAGGGCGGGGGTTAATAGGCAGGCAGATTTTCATCGCTGCGCTGAAAAGAATTAGTGCAATTCAGAGCACGCGCCCATTCGGCCCGAGGCGACTTGGCGGTAATCATTTGAGGTGAAGGAAGGGGTCACCGCATGCTTTGCTGGCCACTGAAGAGTAACTCGCATGACTTTTATAGCTCTTCAGCAATTTGCAGCTTTCAAACAGGAAGTGAGAATCCTCTCAATGAAAAAAACCCCAGCAGCATCATTGTCCACAATGAAGGGTCTGCACCGGCGATGTTGGGTCTTTGCTCTTTGAATACGGCGAAGATGGCCTTCCAAAAGACGTCCTTCTGGCCCGGGTGACGAGCTCTGCGTCCTTCAAATACAGGGCGGGGGTTAATAGGCAGGCAGATTTTCATCGCTGCGCTGAAAAGAATTAGTGCAATTCAGAGCACGTGCCCATTCGGCCCGAGGCGACTTGGCGGTAATCATTTGAGGTGAAGGAAGGGGTCACCGCATGCTTTGCTGGCCACTGAAGAGTAACTCGCATGACTTTTGCAGCTCTTCAGCAATTTGCAGCTTTCAAACAGGAAGTGAGAATCCTCTCAATGAAAAAAACCCCAGCAGCATCATTGTCCACAATGAAGGGTCTGCACCGACGATGTTGGGTCTTTGCTCTTTGCATACTGCGAAGATGGCCTTCCAAAAGACGTCCTTCTGGCCCGGGTGCCGAGCGCTGCGTCCTTCAAATACAGGGCGGGGGTTAATAGGCAGGCAGATTTTCATCGCTGCGCTGAAAAGAATTAGTGCAATTCAGAGCACGCGCCCATTCGGCCCGAGGCGACTTGGCGGTAATCATTTGAGGTGAAGGAAGGGGTCACCGCATGCTTTGCTGGCCACTGAAGAGTAACTCGCATGACTTTTGCAGCTCTTCAGCAATTTGCAGCTTTCAAACAGGAAGTGAGAATCCTCTCAATGAAAAAAACCCCAGCAGCATCATTGTCCACAATGAAGGGTCTGCACCGGCGATGTTGGGTCTTTGCTCTTTGAATACGGCGAAGATGGCCTTCCAAAAGACGTCCTTCTGGCCCGGGTGACGAGCTCTGCGTCCTTCAAATACAGGGCGGGGGTTAATAGGCAGGCAGATTTTCATCGCTGCGCTGAAAAGAATTAGTGCAATTCAGAGCACGCGCCCATTCGGCCCGAGGCGACTTGGCGGTAATCATTTGAGGTGAAGGAAGGGGTCACCGCATGCTTTGCTGGCCACTGAAGAGTAACTCGCATGACTTTTGCAGCTCTTCAGCAATTTGCAGCTTTCAAACAGGAAGTGAGAATCCTCTCAATGAAAAAAACCCCAGCAGCATCATTGTCCACAATGAAGGGTCTGCACCGGCGATGTTGGGTCTTTGCTCTTTGAATACGGCGAAGATGGCCTTCCAAAAGACGTCCTTCTGGCCCGGGTGACGAGCTCTGCGTCCTTCAAATACAGGCCGGGGGTTAATAGGCAGGCAGATTTTCATCGCTGCGCTGAAAAGAATTAGTGCAATTCAGAGCACGTGCCCATTCGGCCCGAGGCGACTTGGCGGTAATCATTTGAGGTGAAGGAAGGGGTCACCGCATGCTTTGCTGGCCACTGAAGAGTAACTCGCATGACTTTTGCAGCTCTTCAGCAATTTGCAGCTTTCAAACAGGAAGTGAGAATCCTCTCAATGAAAAAAACCCCAGCAGCATCATTGTCCACAATGAAGGGTCTGCACCGGCGATGTTGGGTCTTTGCTCTTTGAATACGGCGAAGATGGCCTTCCAAAAGACGTCCTTCTGGCCCGGGTGACGAGCTCTGCGTCCTTCAAATACAGGGCGGGGGTTAATAGGCAGGCAGATTTTCATCGCTGCGCTGAAAAGAATTAGTGCAATTCAGAGCACGTGCCCATTCGGCCCGAGGCGACTTGGCGGTAATCATTTGAGGTGAAGGAAGGGGTCACCGCATGCTTTGCTGGCCACTGAAGAGTAACTCGCATGACTTTTGCAGCTCTTCAGCAATTTGCAGCTTTCAAACAGGAAGTGAGAATCCTCTCAATGAAAAAAACCCCAGCAGCATCATTGTCCACAATGAAGGGTCTGCACCGACGATGTTGGGTCTTTGCTCTTTGCATACTGCGAAGATGGCCTTCCAAAAGACGTCCTTCTGGCCCGGGTGCCGAGCGCTGCGTCCTTCAAATACAGGGCGGGGGTTAATAGGCAGGCAGATTTTCATCGCTGCGCTGAAAAGAATTAGTGCAATTCAGAGCACGCGCCCATTCGGCCCGAGGCGACTTGGCGGTAATCATTTGAGGTGAAGGAAGGGGTCACCGCATGCTTTGCTGGCCACTGAAGAGTAACTCGCATGACTTTTGCAGCTCTTCAGCAATTTGCAGCTTTCAAACAGGAAGTGAGAATCCTCTCAATGAAAAAAACCCCAGCAGCATCATTGTCCACAATGAAGGGTCTGCACCGGCGATGTTGGGTCTTTGCTCTTTGAATACGGCGAAGATGGCCTTCCAAAAGACGTCCTTCTGGCCCGGGTGACGAGCTCTGCGTCCTTCAAATACAGGGCGGGGGTTAATAGGCAGGCAGATTTTCATCGCTGCGCTGAAAAGAATTAGTGCAATTCAGAGCACGTGCCCATTCGGCCCGAGGCGACTTGGCGGTAATCATTTGAGGTGAAGGAAGGGGTCACCGCATGCTTTGCTGGCCACTGAAGAGTAACTCGCATGACTTTTGCAGCTCTTCAGCAATTTGCAGCTTTCAAACAGGAAGTGAGAATCCTCTCAATGAAAAAAACCCCAGCAGCATCATTGTCCACAATGAAGGGTCTGCACCGACGATGTTGGGTCTTTGCTCTTTGCATACTGCGAAGATGGCCTTCCAAAAGACGTCCTTCTGGCCCGGGTGCCGAGCGCTGCGTCCTTCAAATACAGGGCGGGGGTTAATAGGCAGGCAGATTTTCATCGCTGCGCTGAAAAGAATTAGTGCAATTCAGAGCACGCGCCCATTCGGCCCGAGGCGACTTGGCGGTAATCATTTGAGGTGAAGGAAGGGGTCACCGCATGCTTTGCTGGCCACTGAAGAGTAACTCGCATGACTTTTGCAGCTCTTCAGCAATTTGCAGCTTTCAAACAGGAAGTGAGAATCCTCTCAATGAAAAAAACCCCAGCAGCATCATTGTCCACAATGAAGGGTCTGCACCGGCGATGTTGGGTCTTTGCTCTTTGAATACGGCGAAGATGGCCTTCCAAAAGACGTCCTTCTGGCCCGGGTGACGAGCTCTGCGTCCTTCAAATACAGGGCGGGGGTTAATAGGCAGGCAGATTTTCATCGCTGCGCTGAAAAGAATTAGTGCAATTCAGAGCACGTGCCCATTCGGCCCGAGGCGACTTGGCGGTAATCATTTGAGGTGAAGGAAGGGGTCACCGCATGCTTTGCTGGCCACTGAAGAGTAACTCGCATGACTTTTGCAGCTCTTCAGCAATTTGCAGCTTTCAAACAGGAAGTGAGAATCCTCTCAATGAAAAAAACCCCAGCAGCATCATTGTCCACAATGAAGGGTCTGCACCGACGATGTTGGGTCTTTGCTCTTTGCATACTGCGAAGATGGCCTTCCAAAAGACGTCCTTCTGGCCCGGGTGCCGAGCGCTGCGTCCTTCAAATACAGGGCGGGGGTTAATAGGCAGGCAGATTTTCATCGCTGCGCTGAAAAGAATTAGTGCAATTCAGAGCACGCGCCCATTCGGCCCGAGGCGACTTGGCGGTAATCATTTGAGGTGAAGGAAGGGGTCACCGCATGCTTTGCTGGCCACTGAAGAGTAACTCGCATGACTTTTGCAGCTCTTCAGCAATTTGCAGCTTTCAAACAGGAAGTGAGAATCCTCTCAATGAAAAAAACCCCAGCAGCATCATTGTCCACAATGAAGGGTCTGCACCGGCGATGTTGGGTCTTTGCTCTTTGAATACGGCGAAGATGGCCTTCCAAAAGACGTCCTTCTGGCCCGGGTGACGAGCTCTGCGTCCTTCAAATACAGGGCGGGGGTTAATAGGCAGGCAGATTTTCATCGCTGCGCTGAAAAGAATTAGTGCAATTCAGAGCACGTGCCCATTCGGCCCGAGGCGACTTGGCGGTAATCATTTGAGGTGAAGGAAGGGGTCACCGCATGCTTTGCTGGCCACTGAAGAGTAACTCGCATGACTTTTGCAGCTCTTCAGCAATTTGCAGCTTTCAAACAGGAAGTGAGAATCCTCTCAATGAAAAAAACCCCAGCAGCATCATTGTCCACAATGAAGGGTCTGCACCGACGATGTTGGGTCTTTGCTCTTTGCATACTGCGAAGATGGCCTTCCAAAAGACGTCCTTCTGGCCCGGGTGCCGAGCGCTGCGTCCTTCAAATACAGGGCGGGGGTTAATAGGCAGGCAGATTTTCATCGCTGCGCTGAAAAGAATTAGTGCAATTCAGAGCACGCGCCCATTCGGCCCGAGGCGACTTGGCGGTAATCATTTGAGGTGAAGGAAGGGGTCACCGCATGCTTTGCTGGCCACTGAAGAGTAACTCGCATGACTTTTGCAGCTCTTCAGCAATTTGCAGCTTTCAAACAGGAAGTGAGAATCCTCTCAATGAAAAAAACCCCAGCAGCATCATTGTCCACAATGAAGGGTCTGCACCGGCGATGTTGGGTCTTTGCTCTTTGAATACGGCGAAGATGGCCTTCCAAAAGACGTCCTTCTGGCCCGGGTGACGAGCTCTGCGTCCTTCAAATACAGGCCGGGGGTTAATAGGCAGGCAGATTTTCATCGCTGCGCTGAAAAGAATTAGTGCAATTCAGAGCACGTGCCCATTCGGCCCGAGGCGACTTGGCGGTAATCATTTGAGGTGAAGGAAGGGGTCACCGCATGCTTTGCTGGCCACTGAAGAGTAACTCGCATGACTTTTGCAGCTCTTCAGCAATTTGCAGCTTTCAAACAGGAAGTGAGAATCCTCTCAATGAAAAAAACCCCAGCAGCATCATTGTCCACAATGAAGGGTCTGCACCGGCGATGTTGGGTCTTTGCTCTTTGAATACGGCGAAGATGGCCTTCCAAAAGACGTCCTTCTGGCCCGGGTGACGAGCTCTGCGTCCTTCAAATACAGGGCGGGGGTTAATAGGCAGGCAGATTTTCATCGCTGCGCTGAAAAGAATTAGTGCAATTCAGAGCACGTGCCCATTCGGCCCGAGGCGACTTGGCGGTAATCATTTGAGGTGAAGGAAGGGGTCACCGCATGCTTTGCTGGCCACTGAAGAGTAACTCGCATGACTTTTGCAGCTCTTCAGCAATTTGCAGCTTTCAAACAGGAAGTGAGAATCCTCTCAATGAAAAAAACCCCAGCAGCATCATTGTCCACAATGAAGGGTCTGCACCGACGATGTTGGGTCTTTGCTCTTTGCATACTGCGAAGATGGCCTTCCAAAAGACGTCCTTCTGGCCCGGGTGCCGAGCGCTGCGTCCTTCAAATACAGGGCGGGGGTTAATAGGCAGGCAGATTTTCATCGCTGCGCTGAAAAGAATTAGTGCAATTCAGAGCACGCGCCCATTCGGCCCGAGGCGACTTGGCGGTAATCATTTGAGGTGAAGGAAGGGGTCACCGCATGCTTTGCTGGCCACTGAAGAGTAACTCGCATGACTTTTGCAGCTCTTCAGCAATTTGCAGCTTTCAAACAGGAAGTGAGAATCCTCTCAATGAAAAAAACCCCAGCAGCATCATTGTCCACAATGAAGGGTCTGCACCGGCGATGTTGGGTCTTTGCTCTTTGAATACGGCGAAGATGGCCTTCCAAAAGACGTCCTTCTGGCCCGGGTGACGAGCTCTGCGTCCTTCAAATACAGGGCGGGGGTTAATAGGCAGGCAGATTTTCATCGCTGCGCTGAAAAGAATTAGTGCAATTCAGAGCACGTGCCCATTCGGCCCGAGGCGACTTGGCGGTAATCATTTGAGGTGAAGGAAGGGGTCACCGCATGCTTTGCTGGCCACTGAAGAGTAACTCGCATGACTTTTGCAGCTCTTCAGCAATTTGCAGCTTTCAAACAGGAAGTGAGAATCCTCTCAATGAAAAAAACCCCAGCAGCATCATTGTCCACAATGAAGGGTCTGCACCGACGATGTTGGGTCTTTGCTCTTTGCATACTGCGAAGATGGCCTTCCAAAAGACGTCCTTCTGGCCCGGGTGCCGAGCGCTGCGTCCTTCAAATACAGGGCGGGGGTTAATAGGCAGGCAGATTTTCATCGCTGCGCTGAAAAGAATTAGTGCAATTCAGAGCACGCGCCCATTCGGCCCGAGGCGACTTGGCGGTAATCATTTGAGGTGAAGGAAGGGGTCACCGCATGCTTTGCTGGCCACTGAAGAGTAACTCGCATGACTTTTGCAGCTCTTCAGCAATTTGCAGCTTTCAAACAGGAAGTGAGAATCCTCTCAATGAAAAAAACCCCAGCAGCATCATTGTCCACAATGAAGGGTCTGCACCGGCGATGTTGGGTCTTTGCTCTTTGAATACGGCGAAGATGGCCTTCCAAAAGACGTCCTTCTGGCCCGGGTGACGAGCTCTGCGTCCTTCAAATACAGGGCGGGGGTTAATAGGCAGGCAGATTTTCATCGCTGCGCTGAAAAGAATTAGTGCAATTCAGAGCACGTGCCCATTCGGCCCGAGGCGACTTGGCGGTAATCATTTGAGGTGAAGGAAGGGGTCACCGCATGCTTTGCTGGCCACTGAAGAGTAACTCGCATGACTTTTGCAGCTCTTCAGCAATTTGCAGCTTTCAAACAGGAAGTGAGAATCCTCTCAATGAAAAAAACCCCAGCAGCATCATTGTCCACAATGAAGGGTCTGCACCGGCGATGTTGGGTCTTTGCTCTTTGAATACGGCGAAGATGGCCTTCCAAAAGACGTCCTTCTGGCCCGGGTGACGAGCTCTGCGTCCTTCAAATACAGGGCGGGGGTTAATAGGCAGGCAGATTTTCATCGCTGCGCTGAAAAGAATTAGTGCAATTCAGAGCACGCGCCCATTCGGCCCGAGGCGACTTGGCGGTAATCATTTGAGGTGAAGGAAGGGGTCACCGCATGCTTTGCTGGCCACTGAAGAGTAACTCGCATGACTTTTGCAGCTCTTCAGCAATTTGCAGCTTTCAAACAGGAAGTGAGAATCCTCTCAATGAAAAAAACCCCAGCAGCATCATTGTCCACAATGAAGGGTCTGCACCGACGATGTTGGGTCTTTGCTCTTTGCATACTGCGAAGATGGCCTTCCAAAAGACGTCCTTCTGGCCCGGGTGCCGAGCGCTGCGTCCTTCAAATACAGGGCGGGGGTTAATAGGCAGGCAGATTTTCATCGCTGCGCTGAAAAGAATTAGTGCAATTCAGAGCACGTGCCCATTCGGCCCGAGGCGACTTGGCGGTAATCATTTGAGGTGAAGGAAGGGGTCACCGCATGCTTTGCTGGCCACTGAAGAGTAACTCGCATGACTTTTGCAGCTCTTCAGCAATTTGCAGCTTTCAAACAGGAAGTGAGAATCCTCTCAATGAAAAAAACCCCAGCAGCATCATTGTCCACAATGAAGGGTCTGCACCGACGATGTTGGGTCTTTGCTCTTTGAATACGGCGAAGATGGCCTTCCAAAAGACGTCCTTCTGGCCCGGGTGCCGAGCGCTGCGTCCTTCAAATACAGGGCGGGGGTTAATAGGCAGGCAGATTTTCATCGCTGCGCTGAAAAGAATTAGTGCAATTCAGAGCACGTGCCCATTCGGCCCGAGGCGACTTGGCGGTAATCATTTGAGGTGAAGGAAGGGGTCACCGCATGCTTTGCTGGCCACTGAAGAGTAACTCGCATGACTTTTGCAGCTCTTCAGCAATTTGCAGCTTTCAAACAGGAAGTGAGAATCCTCTCAATGAAAAAAACCCCAGCAGCATCATTGTCCACAATGAAGGGTCTGCACCGACGATGTTGGGTCTTTGCTCTTTGCATACTGCGAAGATGGCCTTCCAAAAGACGTCCTTCTGGCCCGGGTGCCGAGCGCTGCGTCCTTCAAATACAGGGCGGGGGTTAATAGGCAGGCAGATTTTCATCGCTGCGCTGAAAAGAATTAGTGCAATTCAGAGCACGCGCCCATTCGGCCCGAGGCGACTTGGCGGTAATCATTTGAGGTGAAGGAAGGGGTCACCGCATGCTTTGCTGGCCACTGAAGAGTAACTCGCATGACTTTTGCAGCTCTTCAGCAATTTGCAGCTTTCAAACAGGAAGTGAGAATCCTCTCAATGAAAAAAACCCCAGCAGCATCATTGTCCACAATGAAGGGTCTGCACCGGCGATGTTGGGTCTTTGCTCTTTGAATACGGCGAAGATGGCCTTCCAAAAGACGTCCTTCTGGCCCGGGTGACGAGCTCTGCGTCCTTCAAATACAGGGCGGGGGTTAATAGGCAGGCAGATTTTCATCGCTGCGCTGAAAAGAATTAGTGCAATTCAGAGCACGTGCCCATTCGGCCCGAGGCGACTTGGCGGTAATCATTTGAGGTGAAGGAAGGGGTCACCGCATGCTTTGCTGGCCACTGAAGAGTAACTCGCATGACTTTTGCAGCTCTTCAGCAATTTGCAGCTTTCAAACAGGAAGTGAGAATCCTCTCAATGAAAAAAACCCCAGCAGCATCATTGTCCACAATGAAGGGTCTGCACCGGCGATGTTGGGTCTTTGCTCTTTGAATACGGCGAAGATGGCCTTCCAAAAGACGTCCTTCTGGCCCGGGTGACGAGCTCTGCGTCCTTCAAATACAGGGCGGGGGTTAATAGGCAGGCAGATTTTCATCGCTGCGCTGAAAAGAATTAGTGCAATTCAGAGCACGTGCCCATTCGGCCCGAGGCGACTTGGCGGTAATCATTTGAGGTGAAGGAAGGGGTCACCGCATGCTTTGCTGGCCACTGAAGAGTAACTCGCATGACTTTTGCAGCTCTTCAGCAATTTGCAGCTTTCAAACAGGAAGTGAGAATCCTCTCAATGAAAAAAACCCCAGCAGCATCATTGTCCACAATGAAGGGTCTGCACCGACGATGTTGGGTCTTTGCTCTTTGCATACTGCGAAGATGGCCTTCCAAAAGACGTCCTTCTGGCCCGGGTGCCGAGCGCTGCGTCCTTCAAATACAGGGCGGGGGTTAATAGGCAGGCAGATTTTCATCGCTGCGCTGAAAAGAATTAGTGCAATTCAGAGCACGCGCCCATTCGGCCCGAGGCGACTTGGCGGTAATCATTTGAGGTGAAGGAAGGGGTCACCGCATGCTTTGCTGGCCACTGAAGAGTAACTCGCATGACTTTTGCAGCTCTTCAGCAATTTGCAGCTTTCAAACAGGAAGTGAGAATCCTCTCAATGAAAAAAACCCCAGCAGCATCATTGTCCACAATGAAGGGTCTGCACCGGCGATGTTGGGTCTTTGCTCTTTGAATACGGCGAAGATGGCCTTCCAAAAGACGTCCTTCTGGCCCGGGTGACGAGCTCTGCGTCCTTCAAATACAGGGCGGGGGTTAATAGGCAGGCAGATTTTCATCGCTGCGCTGAAAAGAATTAGTGCAATTCAGAGCACGTGCCCATTCGGCCCGAGGCGACTTGGCGGTAATCATTTGAGGTGAAGGAAGGGGTCACCGCATGCTTTGCTGGCCACTGAAGAGTAACTCGCATGACTTTTGCAGCTCTTCAGCAATTTGCAGCTTTCAAACAGGAAGTGAGAATCCTCTCAATGAAAAAAACCCCAGCAGCATCATTGTCCACAATGAAGGGTCTGCACCGACGATGTTGGGTCTTTGCTCTTTGCATACTGCGAAGATGGCCTTCCAAAAGACGTCCTTCTGGCCCGGGTGCCGAGCGCTGCGTCCTTCAAATACAGGGCGGGGGTTAATAGGCAGGCAGATTTTCATCGCTGCGCTGAAAAGAATTAGTGCAATTCAGAGCACGCGCCCATTCGGCCCGAGGCGACTTGGCGGTAATCATTTGAGGTGAAGGAAGGGGTCACCGCATGCTTTGCTGGCCACTGAAGAGTAACTCGCATGACTTTTGCAGCTCTTCAGCAATTTGCAGCTTTCAAACAGGAAGTGAGAATCCTCTCAATGAAAAAAACCCCAGCAGCATCATTGTCCACAATGAAGGGTCTGCACCGACGATGTTGGGTCTTTGCTCTTTGCATACTGCGAAGATGGCCTTCCAAAAGACGTCCTTCTGGCCCGGGTGCCGAGCGCTGCGTCCTTCAAATACAGGGCGGGGGTTAATAGGCAGGCAGATTTTCATCGCTGCGCTGAAAAGAATTAGTGCAATTCAGAGCACGTGCCCATTCGGCCCGAGGCGACTTGGCGGTAATCATTTGAGGTGAAGGAAGGGGTCACCGCATGCTTTGCTGGCCACTGAAGAGTAACTCGCATGACTTTTGCAGCTCTTCAGCAATTTGCAGCTTTCAAACAGGAAGTGAGAATCCTCTCAATGAAAAAAACCCCAGCAGCATCATTGTCCACAATGAAGGGTCTGCACCGGCGATGTTGGGTCTTTGCTCTTTGAATACGGCGAAGATGGCCTTCCAAAAGACGTCCTTCTGGCCCGGGTGACGAGCTCTGCGTCCTTCAAATACAGGGCGGGGGTTAATAGGCAGGCAGATTTTCATCGCTGCGCTGAAAAGAATTAGTGCAATTCAGAGCACGTGCCCATTCGGCCCGAGGCGACTTGGCGGTAATCATTTGAGGTGAAGGAAGGGGTCACCGCATGCTTTGCTGGCCACTGAAGAGTAACTCGCATGACTTTTGCAGCTCTTCAGCAATTTGCAGCTTTCAAACAGGAAGTGAGAATCCTCTCAATGAAAAAAACCCCAGCAGCATCATTGTCCACAATGAAGGGTCTGCACCGGCGATGTTGGGTCTTTGCTCTTTGAATACGGCGAAGATGGCCTTCCAAAAGACGTCCTTCTGGCCCGGGTGACGAGCTCTGCGTCCTTCAAATACAGGGCGGGGGTTAATAGGCAGGCAGATTTTCATCGCTGCGCTGAAAAGAATTAGTGCAATTCAGAGCACGTGCCCATTCGGCCCGAGGCGACTTGGCGGTAATCATTTGAGGTGAAGGAAGGGGTCACCGCATGCTTTGCTGGCCACTGAAGAGTAACTCGCATGACTTTTGCAGCTCTTCAGCAATTTGCAGCTTTCAAACAGGAAGTGAGAATCCTCTCAATGAAAAAAACCCCAGCAGCATCATTGTCCACAATGAAGGGTCTGCACCGACGATGTTGGGTCTTTGCTCTTTGCATACTGCGAAGATGGCCTTCCAAAAGACGTCCTTCTGGCCCGGGTGCCGAGCGCTGCGTCCTTCAAATACAGGGCGGGGGTTAATAGGCAGGCAGATTTTCATCGCTGCGCTGAAAAGAATTAGTGCAATTCAGAGCACGCGCCCATTCGGCCCGAGGCGACTTGGCGGTAATCATTTGAGGTGAAGGAAGGGGTCACCGCATGCTTTGCTGGCCACTGAAGAGTAACTCGCATGACTTTTGCAGCTCTTCAGCAATTTGCAGCTTTCAAACAGGAAGTGAGAATCCTCTCAATGAAAAAAACCCCAGCAGCATCATTGTCCACAATGAAGGGTCTGCACCGGCGATGTTGGGTCTTTGCTCTTTGAATACGGCGAAGATGGCCTTCCAAAAGACGTCCTTCTGGCCCGGGTGACGAGCTCTGCGTCCTTCAAATACAGGGCGGGGGTTAATAGGCAGGCAGATTTTCATCGCTGCGCTGAAAAGAATTAGTGCAATTCAGAGCACGTGCCCATTCGGCCCGAGGCGACTTGGCGGTAATCATTTGAGGTGAAGGAAGGGGTCACCGCATGCTTTGCTGGCCACTGAAGAGTAACTCGCATGACTTTTGCAGCTCTTCAGCAATTTGCAGCTTTCAAACAGGAAGTGAGAATCCTCTCAATGAAAAAAACCCCAGCAGCATCATTGTCCACAATGAAGGGTCTGCACCGGCGATGTTGGGTCTTTGCTCTTTGAATACGGCGAAGATGGCCTTCCAAAAGACGTCCTTCTGGCCCGGGTGACGAGCTCTGCGTCCTTCAAATACAGGGCGGGGGTTAATAGGCAGGCAGATTTTCATCGCTGCGCTGAAAAGAATTAGTGCAATTCAGAGCACGTGCCCATTCGGCCCGAGGCGACTTGGCGGTAATCATTTGAGGTGAAGGAAGGGGTCACCGCATGCTTTGCTGGCCACTGAAGAGTAACTCGCATGACTTTTGCAGCTCTTCAGCAATTTGCAGCTTTCAAACAGGAAGTGAGAATCCTCTCAATGAAAAAAACCCCAGCAGCATCATTGTCCACAATGAAGGGTCTGCACCGACGATGTTGGGTCTTTGCTCTTTGCATACTGCGAAGATGGCCTTCCAAAAGACGTCCTTCTGGCCCGGGTGCCGAGCGCTGCGTCCTTCAAATACAGGGCGGGGGTTAATAGGCAGGCAGATTTTCATCGCTGCGCTGAAAAGAATTAGTGCAATTCAGAGCACGCGCCCATTCGGCCCGAGGCGACTTGGCGGTAATCATTTGAGGTGAAGGAAGGGGTCACCGCATGCTTTGCTGGCCACTGAAGAGTAACTCGCATGACTTTTGCAGCTCTTCAGCAATTTGCAGCTTTCAAACAGGAAGTGAGAATCCTCTCAATGAAAAAAACCCCAGCAGCATCATTGTCCACAATGAAGGGTCTGCACCGGCGATGTTGGGTCTTTGCTCTTTGAATACGGCGAAGATGGCCTTCCAAAAGACGTCCTTCTGGCCCGGGTGACGAGCTCTGCGTCCTTCAAATACAGGGCGGGGGTTAATAGGCAGGCAGATTTTCATCGCTGCGCTGAAAAGAATTAGTGCAATTCAGAGCACGTGCCCATTCGGCCCGAGGCGACTTGGCGGTAATCATTTGAGGTGAAGGAAGGGGTCACCGCATGCTTTGCTGGCCACTGAAGAGTAACTCGCATGACTTTTGCAGCTCTTCAGCAATTTGCAGCTTTCAAACAGGAAGTGAGAATCCTCTCAATGAAAAAAACCCCAGCAGCATCATTGTCCACAATGAAGGGTCTGCACCGACGATGTTGGGTCTTTGCTCTTTGCATACTGCGAAGATGGCCTTCCAAAAGACGTCCTTCTGGCCCGGGTGCCGAGCGCTGCGTCCTTCAAATACAGGGCGGGGGTTAATAGGCAGGCAGATTTTCATCGCTGCGCTGAAAAGAATTAGTGCAATTCAGAGCACGCGCCCATTCGGCCCGAGGCGACTTGGCGGTAATCATTTGAGGTGAAGGAAGGGGTCACCGCATGCTTTGCTGGCCACTGAAGAGTAACTCGCATGACTTTTGCAGCTCTTCAGCAATTTGCAGCTTTCAAACAGGAAGTGAGAATCCTCTCAATGAAAAAAACCCCAGCAGCATCATTGTCCACAATGAAGGGTCTGCACCGGCGATGTTGGGTCTTTGCTCTTTGAATACGGCGAAGATGGCCTTCCAAAAGACGTCCTTCTGGCCCGGGTGACGAGCTCTGCGTCCTTCAAATACAGGGCGGGGGTTAATAGGCAGGCAGATTTTCATCGCTGCGCTGAAAAGAATTAGTGCAATTCAGAGCACGTGCCCATTCGGCCCGAGGCGACTTGGCGGTAATCATTTGAGGTGAAGGAAGGGGTCACCGCATGCTTTGCTGGCCACTGAAGAGTAACTCGCATGACTTTTGCAGCTCTTCAGCAATTTGCAGCTTTCAAACAGGAAGTGAGAATCCTCTCAATGAAAAAAACCCCAGCAGCATCATTGTCCACAATGAAGGGTCTGCACCGGCGATGTTGGGTCTTTGCTCTTTGAATACGGCGAAGATGGCCTTCCAAAAGACGTCCTTCTGGCCCGGGTGCCGAGCGCTGCGTCCTTCAAATACAGGGCGGGGGTTAATAGGCAGGCAGATTTTCATCGCTGCGCTGAAAAGAATTAGTGCAATTCAGAGCACGTGCCCATTCGGCCCGAGGCGACTTGGCGGTAATCATTTGAGGTGAAGGAAGGGGTCACCGCATGCTTTGCTGGCCACTGAAGAGTAACTCGCATGACTTTTGCAGCTCTTCAGCAATTTGCAGCTTTCAAACAGGAAGTGAGAATCCTCTCAATGAAAAAAACCCCAGCAGCATCATTGTCCACAATGAAGGGTCTGCACCGACGATGTTGGGTCTTTGCTCTTTGAATACGGCGAAGATGGCCTTCCAAAAGACGTCCTTCTGGCCCGGGTGCCGAGCGCTGCGTCCTTCAAATACAGGGCGGGGGTTAATAGGCAGGCAGATTTTCATCGCTGCGCTGAAAAGAATTAGTGCAATTCAGAGCACGTGCCCATTCGGCCCGAGGCGACTTGGCGGTAATCATTTGAGGTGAAGGAAGGGGTCACCGCATGCTTTGCTGGCCACTGAAGAGTAACTCGCATGACTTTTGCAGCTCTTCAGCAATTTGCAGCTTTCAAACAGGAAGTGAGAATCCTCTCAATGAAAAAAACCCCAGCAGCATCATTGTCCACAATGAAGGGTCTGCACCGACGATGTTGGGTCTTTGCTCTTTGCATACTGCGAAGATGGCCTTCCAAAAGACGTCCTTCTGGCCCGGGTGCCGAGCGCTGCGTCCTTCAAATACAGGGCGGGGGTTAATAGGCAGGCAGATTTTCATCGCTGCGCTGAAAAGAATTAGTGCAATTCAGAGCACGCGCCCATTCGGCCCGAGGCGACTTGGCGGTAATCATTTGAGGTGAAGGAAGGGGTCACCGCATGCTTTGCTGGCCACTGAAGAGTAACTCGCATGACTTTTGCAGCTCTTCAGCAATTTGCAGCTTTCAAACAGGAAGTGAGAATCCTCTCAATGAAAAAAACCCCAGCAGCATCATTGTCCACAATGAAGGGTCTGCACCGGCGATGTTGGGTCTTTGCTCTTTGAATACGGCGAAGATGGCCTTCCAAAAGACGTCCTTCTGGCCCGGGTGACGAGCTCTGCGTCCTTCAAATACAGGGCGGGGGTTAATAGGCAGGCAGATTTTCATCGCTGCGCTGAAAAGAATTAGTGCAATTCAGAGCACGTGCCCATTCGGCCCGAGGCGACTTGGCGGTAATCATTTGAGGTGAAGGAAGGGGTCACCGCATGCTTTGCTGGCCACTGAAGAGTAACTCGCATGACTTTTGCAGCTCTTCAGCAATTTGCAGCTTTCAAACAGGAAGTGAGAATCCTCTCAATGAAAAAAACCCCAGCAGCATCATTGTCCACAATGAAGGGTCTGCACCGGCGATGTTGGGTCTTTGCTCTTTGAATACGGCGAAGATGGCCTTCCAAAAGACGTCCTTCTGGCCCGGGTGACGAGCTCTGCGTCCTTCAAATACAGGGCGGGGGTTAATAGGCAGGCAGATTTTCATCGCTGCGCTGAAAAGAATTAGTGCAATTCAGAGCACGTGCCCATTCGGCCCGAGGCGACTTGGCGGTAATCATTTGAGGTGAAGGAAGGGGTCACCGCATGCTTTGCTGGCCACTGAAGAGTAACTCGCATGACTTTTGCAGCTCTTCAGCAATTTGCAGCTTTCAAACAGGAAGTGAGAATCCTCTCAATGAAAAAAACCCCAGCAGCATCATTGTCCACAATGAAGGGTCTGCACCGGCGATGTTGGGTCTTTGCTCTTTGAATACGGCGAAGATGGCCTTCCAAAAGACGTCCTTCTGGCCCGGGTGACGAGCTCTGCGTCCTTCAAATACAGGGCGGGGGTTAATAGGCAGGCAGATTTTCATCGCTGCGCTGAAAAGAATTAGTGCAATTCAGAGCACGTGCCCATTCGGCCCGAGGCGACTTGGCGGTAATCATTTGAGGTGAAGGAAGGGGTCACCGCATGCTTTGCTGGCCACTGAAGAGTAACTCGCATGACTTTTGCAGCTCTTCAGCAATTTGCAGCTTTCAAACAGGAAGTGAGAATCCTCTCAATGAAAAAAACCCCAGCAGCATCATTGTCCACAATGAAGGGTCTGCACCGGCGATGTTGGGTCTTTGCTCTTTGAATACGGCGAAGATGGCCTTCCAAAAGACGTCCTTCTGGCCCGGGTGACGAGCTCTGCGTCCTTCAAATACAGGGCGGGGGTTAATAGGCAGGCAGATTTTCATCGCTGCGCTGAAAAGAATTAGTGCAATTCAGAGCACGCGCCCATTCGGCCCGAGGCGACTTGGCGGTAATCATTTGAGGTGAAGGAAGGGGTCACCGCATGCTTTGCTGGCCACTGAAGAGTAACTCGCATGACTTTTGCAGCTCTTCAGCAATTTGCAGCTTTCAAACAGGAAGTGAGAATCCTCTCAATGAAAAAAACCCCAGCAGCATCATTGTCCACAATGAAGGGTCTGCACCGACGATGTTGGGTCTTTGCTCTTTGAATACGGCGAAGATGGCCTTCCAAAAGACGTCCTTCTGGCCCGGGTGCCGAGCGCTGCGTCCTTCAAATACAGGGCGGGGGTTAATAGGCAGGCAGATTTTCATCGCTGCGCTGAAAAGAATTAGTGCAATTCAGAGCACGCGCCCATTCGGCCCGAGGCGACTTGGCGGTAATCATTTGAGGTGAAGGAAGGGGTCACCGCATGCTTTGCTGGCCACTGAAGAGTAACTCGCATGACTTTTGCAGCTCTTCAGCAATTTGCAGCTTTCAAACAGGAAGTGAGAATCCTCTCAATGAAAAAAACCCCAGCAGCATCATTGTCCACAATGAAGGGTCTGCACCGACGATGTTGGGTCTTTGCTCTTTGCATACTGCGAAGATGGCCTTCCAAAAGACGTCCTTCTGGCCCGGGTGCCGAGCGCTGCGTCCTTCAAATACAGGGCGGGGGTTAATAGGCAGGCAGATTTTCATCGCTGCGCTGAAAAGAATTAGTGCAATTCAGAGCACGCGCCCATTCGGCCCGAGGCGACTTGGCGGTAATCATTTGAGGTGAAGGAAGGGGTCACCGCATGCTTTGCTGGCCACTGAAGAGTAACTCGCATGACTTTTGCAGCTCTTCAGCAATTTGCAGCTTTCAAACAGGAAGTGAGAATCCTCTCAATGAAAAAAACCCCAGCAGCATCATTGTCCACAATGAAGGGTCTGCACCGGCGATGTTGGGTCTTTGCTCTTTGAATACGGCGAAGATGGCCTTCCAAAAGACGTCCTTCTGGCCCGGGTGACGAGCTCTGCGTCCTTCAAATACAGGGCGGGGGTTAATAGGCAGGCAGATTTTCATCGCTGCGCTGAAAAGAATTAGTGCAATTCAGAGCACGTGCCCATTCGGCCCGAGGCGACTTGGCGGTAATCATTTGAGGTGAAGGAAGGGGTCACCGCATGCTTTGCTGGCCACTGAAGAGTAACTCGCATGACTTTTGCAGCTCTTCAGCAATTTGCAGCTTTCAAACAGGAAGTGAGAATCCTCTCAATGAAAAAAACCCCAGCAGCATCATTGTCCACAATGAAGGGTCTGCACCGACGATGTTGGGTCTTTGCTCTTTGCATACTGCGAAGATGGCCTTCCAAAAGACGTCCTTCTGGCCCGGGTGCCGAGCGCTGCGTCCTTCAAATACAGGGCGGGGGTTAATAGGCAGGCAGATTTTCATCGCTGCGCTGAAAAGAATTAGTGCAATTCAGAGCACGCGCCCATTCGGCCCGAGGCGACTTGGCGGTAATCATTTGAGGTGAAGGAAGGGGTCACCGCATGCTTTGCTGGCCACTGAAGAGTAACTCGCATGACTTTTGCAGCTCTTCAGCAATTTGCAGCTTTCAAACAGGAAGTGAGAATCCTCTCAATGAAAAAAACCCCAGCAGCATCATTGTCCACAATGAAGGGTCTGCACCGACGATGTTGGGTCTTTGCTCTTTGCATACTGCGAAGATGGCCTTCCAAAAGACGTCCTTCTGGCCCGGGTGCCGAGCTCTGCGTCCTTCAAATACAGGGCGGGGGTTAATAGGCAGGCAGATTTTCATCGCTGCGCTGAAAAGAATTAGTGCAATTCAGAGCACGCGCCCATTCGGCCCGAGGCGACTTGGCGGTAATCATTTGAGGTGAAGGAAGGGGTCACCGCATGCTTTGCTGGCCACTGAAGAGTAACTCGCATGACTTTTGCAGCTCTTCAGCAATTTGCAGCTTTCAAACAGGAAGTGAGAATCCTCTCAATGAAAAAAACCCCAGCAGCATCATTGTCCACAATGAAGGGTCTGCACCGACGATGTTGGGTCTTTGCTCTTTGAATACGGCGAAGATGGCCTTCCAAAAGACGTCCTTCTGGCCCGGGTGCCGAGCGCTGCGTCCTTCAAATACAGGGCGGGGGTTAATAGGCAGGCAGATTTTCATCGCTGCGCTGAAAAGAATTAGTGCAATTCAGAGCACGTGCCCATTCGGCCCGAGGCGACTTGGCGGTAATCATTTGAGGTGAAGGAAGGGGTCACCGCATGCTTTGCTGGCCACTGAAGAGTAACTCGCATGACTTTTGCAGCTCTTCAGCAATTTGCAGCTTTCAAACAGGAAGTGAGAATCCTCTCAATGAAAAAAACCCCAGCAGCATCATTGTCCACAATGAAGGGTCTGCACCGACGATGTTGGGTCTTTGCTCTTTGCATACTGCGAAGATGGCCTTCCAAAAGACGTCCTTCTGGCCCAGGTGCCGAGCGCTGCGTCCTTCAAATACAGGGCGGGGGTTAATAGGCAGGCAGATTTTCATCGCTGCGCTGAAAAGAATTAGTGCAATTCAGAGCACGCGCCCATTCGGCCCGAGGCGACTTGGCGGTAATCATTTGAGGTGAAGGAAGGGGTCACCGCATGCTTTGCTGGCCACTGAAGAGTAACTCGCATGACTTTTGCAGCTCTTCAGCAATTTGCAGCTTTCAAACAGGAAGTGAGAATCCTCTCAATGAAAAAAACCCCAGCAGCATCATTGTCCACAATGAAGGGTCTGCACCGACGATGTTGGGTCTTTGCTCTTTGAATACGGCGAAGATGGCCTTCCAAAAGACGTCCTTCTGGCCCGGGTGCCGAGCGCTGCGTCCTTCAAATACAGGGCGGGGGTTAATAGGCAGGCAGATTTTCATCACTGCGCTGAAAAGAATTAGTGCAATTCAGAGCACGTGCCCATTCGGCCCGAGGCGACTTGGCGGTAATCATTTGAGGTGAAGGAAGGGGTCACCGCATGCTTTGCTGGCCACTGAAGAGTAACTCGCATGACTTTTGCAGCTCTTCAGCAATTTGCAGCTTTCAAACAGGAAGTGAGAATCCTCTCAATGAAAAAAACCCCAGCAGCATCATTGTCCACAATGAAGGGTCTGCACCGGCGATGTTGGGTCTTTGCTCTTTGAATACGGCGAAGATGGCCTTCCAAAAGATGTCCTTCTGGCCCGGGTGCCGAGCGCTGCGTCCTTCAAATACAGGGCGGGGGTTAATAGGCAGGCAGATTTTCATCGCTGCGCTGAAAAGAATTAGTGCAATTCAGAGCACGCGCCCATTCGGCCCGAGGCGACTTGGCGGTAATCATTTGAGGTGAAGGAAGGGGTCACCGCATGCTTTGCTGGCCACTGAAGAGTAACTCGCATGACTTTTGCAGCTCTTCAGCAATTTGCAGCTTTCAAACAGGAAGTGAGAATCCTCTCAATGAAAAAAACCCCAGCAGCATCATTGTCCACAATGAAGGGTCTGCACCGGCGATGTTGGGTCTTTGCTCTTTGCATACTGCGAAGATGGCCTTCCAAAAGACGTCCTTCTGGCCCGGGTGACGAGCTCTGCGTCCTTCAAATACAGGGCGGGGGTTAATAGGCAGGCAGATTTTCATCGCTGCGCTGAAAAGAATTAGTGCAATTCAGAGCACGCGCCCATTCGGCCCGAGGCGACTTGGCGGTAATCATTTGAGGTGAAGGAAGGGGTCACCGCATGCTTTGCTGGCCACTGAAGAGTAACTCGCATGACTTTTGCAGCTCTTCAGCAATTTGCAGCTTTCAAACAGGAAGTGAGAATCCTCTCAATGAAAAAAACCCCAGCAGCATCATTGTCCACAATGAAGGGTCTGCACCGACGATGTTGGGTCTTTGCTCTTTGCATACTGCGAAGATGGCCTTCCAAAAGACGTCCTTCTGGCCCGGGTGCCGAGCGCTGCGTCCTTCAAATACAGGGCGGGGGTTAATAGGCAGGCAGATTTTCATCGCTGCGCTGAAAAGAATTAGTGCAATTCAGAGCACGCGCCCATTCGGGCCGAGGCGACTTGGCGGTAATCATTTGAGGTGAAGGAAGGGGTCACCGCATGCTTTGCTGGCCACTGAAGAGTAACTCGCATGACTTTTGCAGCTCTTCAGCAATTTGCAGCTTTCAAACAGGAAGTGAGAATCCTCTCAATGAAAAAAACCCCAGCAGCATCATTGTCCACAATGAAGGGTCTGCACCGACGATGTTGGGTCTTTGCTCTTTGCATACTGCGAAGATGGCCTTCCAAAAGACGTCCTTCTGGCCCGGGTGCCGAGCTCTGCGTCCTTCAAATACAGGGCGGGGGTTAATAGGCAGGCAGATTTTCATCGCTGCGCTGAAAAGAATTAGTGCAATTCAGAGCACGCGCCCATTCGGCCCGAGGCGACTTGGCGGTAATCATTTGAGGTGAAGGAAGGGGTCACCGCATGCTTTGCTGGCCACTGAAGAGTAACTCGCATGACTTTTGCAGCTCTTCAGCAATTTGCAGCTTTCAAACAGGAAGTGAGAATCCTCTCAATGAAAAAAACCCCAGCAGCATCATTGTCCACAATGAAGGGTCTGCACCGACGATGTTGGGTCTTTGCTCTTTGAATACGGCGAAGATGGCCTTCCAAAAGACGTCCTTCTGGCCCGGGTGCCGAGCGCTGCGTCCTTCAAATACAGGGCGGGGGTTAATAGGCAGGCAGATTTTCATCGCTGCGCTGAAAAGAATTAGTGCAATTCAGAGCACGTGCCCATTCGGCCCGAGGCGACTTGGCGGTAATCATTTGAGGTGAAGGAAGGGGTCACCGCATGCTTTGCTGGCCACTGAAGAGTAACTCGCATGACTTTTGCAGCTCTTCAGCAATTTGCAGCTTTCAAACAGGAAGTGAGAATCCTCTCAATGAAAAAAACCCCAGCAGCATCATTGTCCACAATGAAGGGTCTGCACCGACGATGTTGGGTCTTTGCTCTTTGCATACTGCGAAGATGGCCTTCCAAAAGACGTCCTTCTGGCCCAGGTGCCGAGCGCTGCGTCCTTCAAATACAGGGCGGGGGTTAATAGGCAGGCAGATTTTCATCGCTGCGCTGAAAAGAATTAGTGCAATTCAGAGCACGCGCCCATTCGGCCCGAGGCGACTTGGCGGTAATCATTTGAGGTGAAGGAAGGGGTCACCGCATGCTTTGCTGGCCACTGAAGAGTAACTCGCATGACTTTTGCAGCTCTTCAGCAATTTGCAGCTTTCAAACAGGAAGTGAGAATCCTCTCAATGAAAAAAACCCCAGCAGCATCATTGTCCACAATGAAGGGTCTGCACCGGCGATGTTGGGTCTTTGCTCTTTGAATACGGCGAAGATGGCCTTCCAAAAGACGTCCTTCTGGCCCGGGTGACGAGCTCTGCGTCCTTCAAATACAGGGCGGGGGTTAATAGGCAGGCAGATTTTCATCGCTGCGCTGAAAAGAATTAGTGCAATTCAGAGCACGTGCCCATTCGGCCCGAGGCGACTTGGCGGTAATCATTTGAGGTGAAGGAAGGGGTCACCGCATGCTTTGCTGGCCACTGAAGAGTAACTCGCATGACTTTTGCAGCTCTTCAGCAATTTGCAGCTTTCAAACAGGAAGTGAGAATCCTCTCAATGAAAAAAACCCCAGCAGCATCATTGTCCACAATGAAGGGTCTGCACCGGCGATGTTGGGTCTTTGCTCTTTGTATACGGCGAAGATGGCCTTCCAAAAGACGTCCTTCTGGCCCGGGTGACGAGCTCTGCGTCCTTCAAATACAGGGCGGGGGTTAATAGGCAGGCAGATTTTCATCGCTGCGCTGAAAAGAATTAGTGCAATTCAGAGCACGCGCCCATTCGGCCCGAGGCGACTTGGCGGTAATCATTTGAGGTGAAGGAAGGGGTCACCGCATGCTTTGCTGGCCACTGAAGAGTAACTCGCATGACTTTTGCAGCTCTTCAGCAATTTGCAGCTTTCAAACAGGAAGTGAGAATCCTCTCAATGAAAAAAACCCCAGCAGCATCATTGTCCACAATGAAGGGTCTGCACCGACGATGTTGGGTCTTTGCTCTTTGAATACGGCGAAGATGGCCTTCCAAAAGACGTCCTTCTGGCCCGGGTGCCGAGCGCTGCGTCCTTCAAATACAGGGCGGGGGTTAATAGGCAGGCAGATTTTCATCACTGCGCTGAAAAGAATTAGTGCAATTCAGAGCACGTGCCCATTCGGCCCGAGGCGACTTGGCGGTAATCATTTGAGGTGAAGGAAGGGGTCACCGCATGCTTTGCTGGCCACTGAAGAGTAACTCGCATGACTTTTGCAGCTCTTCAGCAATTTGCAGCTTTCAAACAGGAAGTGAGAATCCTCTCAATGAAAAAAACCCCAGCAGCATCATTGTCCACAATGAAGGGTCTGCACCGGCGATGTTGGGTCTTTGCTCTTTGAATACGGCGAAGATGGCCTTCCAAAAGACGTCCTTCTGGCCCGGGTGCCGAGCGCTGCGTCCTTCAAATACAGGGCGGGGGTTAATAGGCAGGCAGATTTTCATCGCTGCGCTGAAAAGAATTAGTGCAATTCAGAGCACGCGCCCATTCGGCCCGAGGCGACTTGGCGGTAATCATTTGAGGTGAAGGAAGGGGTCACCGCATGCTTTGCTGGCCACTGAAGAGTAACTCGCATGACTTTTGCAGCTCTTCAGCAATTTGCAGCTTTCAAACAGGAAGTGAGAATCCTCTCAATGAAAAAAACCCCAGCAGCATCATTGTCCACAATGAAGGGTCTGCACCGGCGATGTTGGGTCTTTGCTCTTTGCATACTGCGAAGATGGCCTTCCAAAAGACGTCCTTCTGGCCCGGGTGACGAGCTCTGCGTCCTTCAAATACAGGGCGGGGGTTAATAGGCAGGCAGATTTTCATCGCTGCGCTGAAAAGAATTAGTGCAATTCAGAGCACGCGCCCATTCGGCCCGAGGCGACTTGGCGGTAATCATTTGAGGTGAAGGAAGGGGTCACCGCATGCTTTGCTGGCCACTGAAGAGTAACTCGCATGACTTTTGCAGCTCTTCAGCAATTTGCAGCTTTCAAACAGGAAGTGAGAATCCTCTCAATGAAAAAAACCCCAGCAGCATCATTGTCCACAATGAAGGGTCTGCACCGACGATGTTGGGTCTTTGCTCTTTGCATACTGCGAAGATGGCCTTCCAAAAGACGTCCTTCTGGCCCGGGTGCCGAGCGCTGCGTCCTTCAAATACAGGGCGGGGGTTAATAGGCAGGCAGATTTTCATCGCTGCGCTGAAAAGAATTAGTGCAATTCAGAGCACGCGCCCATTCGGCCCGAGGCGACTTGGCGGTAATCATTTGAGGTGAAGGAAGGGGTCACCGCATGCTTTGCTGGCCACTGAAGAGTAACTCGCATGACTTTTGCAGCTCTTCAGCAATTTGCAGCTTTCAAACAGGAAGTGAGAATCCTCTCAATGAAAAAAACCCCAGCAGCATCATTGTCCACAATGAAGGGTCTGCACCGACGATGTTGGGTCTTTGCTCTTTGCATACTGCGAAGATGGCCTTCCAAAAGACGTCCTTCTGGCCCGGGTGCCGAGCGCTGCGTCCTTCAAATACAGGGCGGGGGTTAATAGGCAGGCAGATTTTCATCGCTGCGCTGAAAAGAATTAGTGCAATTCAGAGCACGCGCCCATTCGGCCCGAGGCGACTTGGCGGTAATCATTTGAGGTGAAGGAAGGGGTCACCGCATGCTTTGCTGGCCACTGAAGAGTAACTCGCATGACTTTTGCAGCTCTTCAGCAATTTGCAGCTTTCAAACAGGAAGTGAGAATCCTCTCAATGAAAAAAACCCCAGCAGCATCATTGTCCACAATGAAGGGTCTGCACCGACGATGTTGGGTCTTTGCTCTTTGAATACGGCGAAGATGGCCTTCCAAAAGATGTCCTTCTGGCCCGGGTGACGAGCTCTGCGTCCTTCAAATACAGGGCGGGGGTTAATAGGCAGGCAGATTTTCATCGCTGCGCTGAAAAGAATTAGTGCAATTCAGAGCACGCGCCCATTCGGCCCGAGGCGACTTGGCGGTAATCATTTGAGGTGAAGGAAGGGGTCACCGCATGCTTTGCTGGCCACTGAAGAGTAACTCGCATGACTTTTGCAGCTCTTCAGCAATTTGCAGCTTTCAAACAGGAAGTGAGAATCCTCTCAATGAAAAAAACCCCAGCAGCATCATTGTCCACAATGAAGGGTCTGCACCGACGATGTTGGGTCTTTGCTCTTTGAATACGGCGAAGATGGCCTTCCAAAAGACGTCCTTCTGGCCCGGGTGCCGAGCGCTGCGTCCTTCAAATACAGGGCGGGGGTTAATAGGCAGGCAGATTTTCATCACTGCGCTGAAAAGAATTAGTGCAATTCAGAGCACGTGCCCATTCGGCCCGAGGCGACTTGGCGGTAATCATTTGAGGTGAAGGAAGGGGTCACCGCATGCTTTGCTGGCCACTGAAGAGTAACTCGCATGACTTTTGCAGCTCTTCAGCAATTTGCAGCTTTCAAACAGGAAGTGAGAATCCTCTCAATGAAAAAAACCCCAGCAGCATCATTGTCCACAATGAAGGGTCTGCACCGGCGATGTTGGGTCTTTGCTCTTTGAATACGGCGAAGATGGCCTTCCAAAAGACGTCCTTCTGGCCCGGGTGCCGAGCGCTGCGTCCTTCAAATACAGGGCGGGGGTTAATAGGCAGGCAGATTTTCATCGCTGCGCTGAAAAGAATTAGTGCAATTCAGAGCACGCGCCCATTCGGCCCGAGGCGACTTGGCGGTAATCATTTGAGGTGAAGGAAGGGGTCACCGCATGCTTTGCTGGCCACTGAAGAGTAACTCGCATGACTTTTGCAGCTCTTCAGCAATTTGCAGCTTTCAAACAGGAAGTGAGAATCCTCTCAATGAAAAAAACCCCAGCAGCATCATTGTCCACAATGAAGGGTCTGCACCGGCGATGTTGGGTCTTTGCTCTTTGCATACTGCGAAGATGGCCTTCCAAAAGACGTCCTTCTGGCCCGGGTGACGAGCTCTGCGTCCTTCAAATACAGGGCGGGGGTTAATAGGCAGGCAGATTTTCATCGCTGCGCTGAAAAGAATTAGTGCAATTCAGAGCACGCGCCCATTCGGCCCGAGGCGACTTGGCGGTAATCATTTGAGGTGAAGGAAGGGGTCACCGCATGCTTTGCTGGCCACTGAAGAGTAACTCGCATGACTTTTGCAGCTCTTCAGCAATTTGCAGCTTTCAAACAGGAAGTGAGAATCCTCTCAATGAAAAAAACCCCAGCAGCATCATTGTCCACAATGAAGGGTCTGCACCGACGATGTTGGGTCTTTGCTCTTTGCATACTGCGAAGATGGCCTTCCAAAAGACGTCCTTCTGGCCCGGGTGCCGAGCGCTGCGTCCTTCAAATACAGGGCGGGGGTTAATAGGCAGGCAGATTTTCATCGCTGCGCTGAAAAGAATTAGTGCAATTCAGAGCACGCGCCCATTCGGCCCGAGGCGACTTGGCGGTAATCATTTGAGGTGAAGGAAGGGGTCACCGCATGCTTTGCTGGCCACTGAAGAGTAACTCGCATGACTTTTGCAGCTCTTCAGCAATTTGCAGCTTTCAAACAGGAAGTGAGAATCCTCTCAATGAAAAAAACCCCAGCAGCATCATTGTCCACAATGAAGGGTCTGCACCGACGATGTTGGGTCTTTGCTCTTTGCATACTGCGAAGATGGCCTTCCAAAAGACGTCCTTCTGGCCCGGGTGCCGAGCGCTGCGTCCTTCAAATACAGGGCGGGGGTTAATAGGCAGGCAGATTTTCATCGCTGCGCTGAAAAGAATTAGTGCAATTCAGAGCACGCGCCCATTCGGCCCGAGGCGACTTGGCGGTAATCATTTGAGGTGAAGGAAGGGGTCACCGCATGCTTTGCTGGCCACTGAAGAGTAACTCGCATGACTTTTGCAGCTCTTCAGCAATTTGCAGCTTTCAAACAGGAAGTGAGAATCCTCTCAATGAAAAAAACCCCAGCAGCATCATTGTCCACAATGAAGGGTCTGCACCGGCGATGTTGGGTCTTTGCTCTTTGAATACGGCGAAGATGGCCTTCCAAAAGACGTCCTTCTGGCCCGGGTGACGAGCTCTGCGTCCTTCAAATACAGGGCGGGGGTTAATAGGCAGGCAGATTTTCATCGCTGCGCTGAAAAGAATTAGTGCAATTCAGAGCACGCGCCCATTCGGCCCGAGGCGACTTGGCGGTAATCATTTGAGGTGAAGGAAGGGGTCACCGCATGCTTTGCTGGCCACTGAAGAGTAACTCGCATGACTTTTGCAGCTCTTCAGCAATTTGCAGCTTTCAAACAGGAAGTGAGAATCCTCTCAATGAAAAAAACCCCAGCAGCATCATTGTCCACAATGAAGGGTCTGCACCGACGATGTTGGGTCTTTGCTCTTTGAATACGGCGAAGATGGCCTTCCAAAAGACGTCCTTCTGGCCCGGGTGCCGAGCGCTGCGTCCTTCAAATACAGGGCGGGGGTTAATAGGCAGGCAGATTTTCATCGCTGCGCTGAAAAGAATTAGTGCAATTCAGAGCACGCGCCCATTCGGCCCGAGGCGACTTGGCGGTAATCATTTGAGGTGAAGGAAGGGGTCACCGCATGCTTTGCTGGCCACTGAAGAGTAACTCGCATGACTTTTGCAGCTCTTCAGCAATTTGCAGCTTTCAAACAGGAAGTGAGAATCCTCTCAATGAAAAAAACCCCAGCAGCATCATTGTCCACAATGAAGGGTCTGCACCGGCGATGTTGGGTCTTTGCTCTTTGAATACGGCGAAGATGGCCTTCCAAAAGACGTCCTTCTGGCCCGGGTGACGAGCTCTGCGTCCTTCAAATACAGGGCGGGGGTTAATAGGCAGGCAGATTTTCATCGCTGCGCTGAAAAGAATTAGTGCAATTCAGAGCACGCGCCCATTCGGCCCGAGGCGACTTGGCGGTAATCATTTGAGGTGAAGGAAGGGGTCACCGCATGCTTTGCTGGCCACTGAAGAGTAACTCGCATGACTTTTGCAGCTCTTCAGCAATTTGCAGCTTTCAAACAGGAAGTGAGAATCCTCTCAATGAAAAAAACCCCAGCAGCATCATTGTCCACAATGAAGGGTCTGCACCGACTATGTTGGGTCTTTGCTCTTTGAATACGGCGAAGATGGCCTTCCAAAAGACGTCCTTCTGGCCCGGGTGCCGAGCGCTGCGTCCTTCAAATACAGGGCGGGGGTTAATAGGCAGGCAGATTTTCATCACTGCGCTGAAAAGAATTAGTGCAATTCAGAGCACGTGCCCATTCGGCCCGAGGCGACTTGGCGGTAATCATTTGAGGTGAAGGAAGGGGTCACCGCATGCTTTGCTGGCCACTGAAGAGTAACTCGCATGACTTTTGCAGCTCTTCAGCAATTTGCAGCTTTCAAACAGGAAGTGAGAATCCTCTCAATGAAAAAAACCCCAGCAGCATCATTGTCCACAATGAAGGGTCTGCACCGGCGATGTTGGGTCTTTGCTCTTTGAATACGGCGAAGATGGCCTTCCAAAAGACGTCCTTCTGGCCCGGGTGACGAGCTCTGCGTCCTTCAAATACAGGGCGGGGGTTAATAGGCAGGCAGATTTTCATCGCTGCGCTGAAAAGAATTAGTGCAATTCAGAGCACGCGCCCATTCGGCCCGAGGCGACTTGGCGGTAATCATTTGAGGTGAAGGAAGGGGTCACCGCATGCTTTGCTGGCCACTGAAGAGTAACTCGCATGACTTTTGCAGCTCTTCAGCAATTTGCAGCTTTCAAACAGGAAGTGAGAATCCTCTCAATGAAAAAAACCCCAGCAGCATCATTGTCCACAATGAAGGGTCTGCACCGACGATGTTGGGTCTTTGCTCTTTGAATACGGCGAAGATGGCCTTCCAAAAGACGTCCTTCTGGCCCGGGTGCCGAGCGCTGCGTCCTTCAAATACAGGGCGGGGGTTAATAGGCAGGCAGATTTTCATCACTGCGCTGAAAAGAATTAGTGCAATTCAGAGCACGCGCCCATTCGGCCCGAGGCGACTTGGCGGTAATCATTTGAGGTGAAGGAAGGGGTCACCGCATGCTTTGCTGGCCACTGAAGAGTAACTCGCATGACTTTTGCAGCTCTTCAGCAATTTGCAGCTTTCAAACAGGAAGTGAGAATCCTCTCAATGAAAAAAACCCCAGCAGCATCATTGTCCACAATGAAGGGTCTGCACCGGCGATGTTGGGTCTTTGCTCTTTGCATACTGCGAAGATGGCCTTCCAAAAGACGTCCTTCTGGCCCGGGTGACGAGCTCTGCGTCCTTCAAATACAGGGCGGGGGTTAATAGGCAGGCAGATTTTCATCGCTGCGCTGAAAAGAATTAGTGCAATTCAGAGCACGCGCCCATTCGGCCCGAGGCGACTTGGCGGTAATCATTTGAGGTGAAGGAAGGGGTCACCGCATGCTTTGCTGGCCACTGAAGAGTAACTCGCATGACTTTTGCAGCTCTTCAGCAATTTGCAGCTTTCAAACAGGAAGTGAGAATCCTCTCAATGAAAAAAACCCCAGCAGCATCATTGTCCACAATGAAGGGTCTGCACCGGCGATGTTGGGTCTTTGCTCTTTGAATACGGCGAAGATGGCCTTCCAAAAGACGTCCTTCTGGCCCGGGTGCCGAGCGCTGCGTCCTTCAAATACAGGGCGGGGGTTAATAGGCAGGCAGATTTTCATCGCTGCGCTGAAAAGAATTAGTGCAATTCAGAGCACGCGCCCATTCGGCCCGAGGCGACTTGGCGGTAATCATTTGAGGTGAAGGAAGGGGTCACCGCATGCTTTGCTGGCCACTGAAGAGTAACTCGCATGACTTTTGCAGCTCTTCAGCAATTTGCAGCTTTCAAACAGGAAGTGAGAATCCTCTCAATGAAAAAAACCCCAGCAGCATCATTGTCCACAATGAAGGGTCTGCACCGACGATGTTGGGTCTTTGCTCTTTGCATACTGCGAAGATGGCCTTCCAAAAGACGTCCTTCTGGCCCGGGTGCCGAGCGCTGCGTCCTTCAAATACAGGGCGGGGGTTAATAGGCAGGCAGATTTTCATCGCTGCGCTGAAAAGAATTAGTGCAATTCAGAGCACGCGCCCATTCGGCCCGAGGCGACTTGGCGGTAATCATTTGAGGTGAAGGAAGGGGTCACCGCATGCTTTGCTGGCCACTGAAGAGTAACTCGCATGACTTTTGCAGCTCTTCAGCAATTTGCAGCTTTCAAACAGGAAGTGAGAATCCTCTCAATGAAAAAAACCCCAGCAGCATCATTGTCCACAATGAAGGGTCTGCACCGACGATGTTGGGTCTTTGCTCTTTGCATACTGCGAAGATGGCCTTCCAAAAGACGTCCTTCTGGCCCGGGTGCCGAGCGCTGCGTCCTTCAAATACAGGGCGGGGGTTAATAGGCAGGCAGATTTTCATCGCTGCGCTGAAAAGAATTAGTGCAATTCAGAGCACGCGCCCATTCGGCCCGAGGCGACTTGGCGGTAATCATTTGAGGTGAAGGAAGGGGTCACCGCATGCTTTGCTGGCCACTGAAGAGTAACTCGCATGACTTTTGCAGCTCTTCAGCAATTTGCAGCTTTCAAACAGGAAGTGAGAATCCTCTCAATGAAAAAAACCCCAGCAGCATCATTGTCCACAATGAAGGGTCTGCACCGGCGATGTTGGGTCTTTGCTCTTTGAATACGGCGAAGATGGCCTTCCAAAAGACGTCCTTCTGGCCCGGGTGACGAGCTCTGCGTCCTTCAAATACAGGGCGGGGGTTAATAGGCAGGCAGATTTTCATCGCTGCGCTGAAAAGAATTAGTGCAATTCAGAGCACGTGCCCATTCGGCCCGAGGCGACTTGGCGGTAATCATTTGAGGTGAAGGAAGGGGTCACCGCATGCTTTGCTGGCCACTGAAGAGTAACTCGCATGACTTTTGCAGCTCTTCAGCAATTTGCAGCTTTCAAACAGGAAGTGAGAATCCTCTCAATGAAAAAAACCCCAGCAGCATCATTGTCCACAATGAAGGGTCTGCACCGACGATGTTGGGTCTTTGCTCTTTGAATACGGCGAAGATGGCCTTCCAAAAGACGTCCTTCTGGCCCGGGTGCCGAGCGCTGCGTCCTTCAAATACAGGGCGGGGGTTAATAGGCAGGCAGATTTTCATCGCTGCGCTGAAAAGAATTAGTGCAATTCAGAGCACGTGCCCATTCGGCCCGAGGCGACTTGGCGGTAATCATTTGAGGTGAAGGAAGGGGTCACCGCATGCTTTGCTGGCCACTGAAGAGTAACTCGCATGACTTTTGCAGCTCTTCAGCAATTTGCAGCTTTCAAACAGGAAGTGAGAATCCTCTCAATGAAAAAAACCCCAGCAGCATCATTGTCCACAATGAAGGGTCTGCACCGACGATGTTGGGTCTTTGCTCTTTGCATACTGCGAAGATGGCCTTCCAAAAGACGTCCTTCTGGCCCGGGTGCCGAGCGCTGCGTCCTTCAAATACAGGGCGGGGGTTAATAGGCAGGCAGATTTTCATCGCTGCGCTGAAAAGAATTAGTGCAATTCAGAGCACGCGCCCATTCGGCCCGAGGCGACTTGGCGGTAATCATTTGAGGTGAAGGAAGGGGTCACCGCATGCTTTGCTGGCCACTGAAGAGTAACTCGCATGACTTTTGCAGCTCTTCAGCAATTTGCAGCTTTCAAACAGGAAGTGAGAATCCTCTCAATGAAAAAAACCCCAGCAGCATCATTGTCCACAATGAAGGGTCTGCACCGGCGATGTTGGGTCTTTGCTCTTTGAATACGGCGAAGATGGCCTTCCAAAAGACGTCCTTCTGGCCCGGGTGACGAGCTCTGCGTCCTTCAAATACAGGGCGGGGGTTAATAGGCAGGCAGATTTTCATCGCTGCGCTGAAAAGAATTAGTGCAATTCAGAGCACGTGCCCATTCGGCCCGAGGCGACTTGGCGGTAATCATTTGAGGTGAAGGAAGGGGTCACCGCATGCTTTGCTGGCCACTGAAGAGTAACTCGCATGACTTTTGCAGCTCTTCAGCAATTTGCAGCTTTCAAACAGGAAGTGAGAATCCTCTCAATGAAAAAAACCCCAGCAGCATCATTGTCCACAATGAAGGGTCTGCACCGGCGATGTTGGGTCTTTGCTCTTTGAATACGGCGAAGATGGCCTTCCAAAAGACGTCCTTCTGGCCCGGGTGACGAGCTCTGCGTCCTTCAAATACAGGGCGGGGGTTAATAGGCAGGCAGATTTTCATCACTGCGCTGAAAAGAATTAGTGCAATTCAGAGCACGCGCCCATTCGGCCCGAGGCGACTTGGCGGTAATCATTTGAGGTGAAGGAAGGGGTCACCGCATGCTTTGCTGGCCACTGAAGAGTAACTCGCATGACTTTTGCAGCTCTTCAGCAATTTGCAGCTTTCAAACAGGAAGTGAGAATCCTCTCAATGAAAAAAACCCCAGCAGCATCATTGTCCACAATGAAGGGTCTGCACCGACGATGTTGGGTCTTTGCTCTTTGAATACGGCGAAGATGGCCTTCCAAAAGACGTCCTTCTGGCCCGGGTGCCGAGCGCTGCGTCCTTCAAATACAGGGCGGGGGTTAATAGGCAGGCAGATTTTCATCGCTGCGCTGAAAAGAATTAGTGCAATTCAGAGCACGCGCCCATTCGGCCCGAGGCGACTTGGCGGTAATCATTTGAGGTGAAGGAAGGGGTCACCGCATGCTTTGCTGGCCACTGAAGAGTAACTCGCATGACTTTTGCAGCTCTTCAGCAATTTGCAGCTTTCAAACAGGAAGTGAGAATCCTCTCAATGAAAAAAACCCCAGCAGCATCATTGTCCACAATGAAGGGTCTGCACCGACGATGTTGGGTCTTTGCTCTTTGCATACTGCGAAGATGGCCTTCCAAAAGACGTCCTTCTGGCCCGGGTGCCGAGCGCTGCGTCCTTCAAATACAGGGCGGGGGTTAATAGGCAGGCAGATTTTCATCGCTGCGCTGAAAAGAATTAGTGCAATTCAGAGCACGCGCCCATTCGGCCCGAGGCGACTTGGCGGTAATCATTTGAGGTGAAGGAAGGGGTCACCGCATGCTTTGCTGGCCACTGAAGAGTAACTCGCATGACTTTTGCAGCTCTTCAGCAATTTGCAGCTTTCAAACAGGAAGTGAGAATCCTCTCAATGAAAAAAACCCCAGCAGCATCATTGTCCACAATGAAGGGTCTGCACCGGCGATGTTGGGTCTTTGCTCTTTGAATACGGCGAAGATGGCCTTCCAAAAGACGTCCTTCTGGCCCGGGTGACGAGCTCTGCGTCCTTCAAATACAGGGCGGGGGTTAATAGGCAGGCAGATTTTCATCGCTGCGCTGAAAAGAATTAGTGCAATTCAGAGCACGTGCCCATTCGGCCCGAGGCGACTTGGCGGTAATCATTTGAGGTGAAGGAAGGGGTCACCGCATGCTTTGCTGGCCACTGAAGAGTAACTCGCATGACTTTTGCAGCTCTTCAGCAATTTGCAGCTTTCAAACAGGAAGTGAGAATCCTCTCAATGAAAAAAACCCCAGCAGCATCATTGTCCACAATGAAGGGTCTGCACCGGCGATGTTGGGTCTTTGCTCTTTGAATACGGCGAAGATGGCCTTCCAAAAGACGTCCTTCTGGCCCGGGTGACGAGCTCTGCGTCCTTCAAATACAGGGCGGGGGTTAATAGGCAGGCAGATTTTCATCGCTGCGCTGAAAAGAATTAGTGCAATTCAGAGCACGCGCCCATTCGGCCCGAGGCGACTTGGCGGTAATCATTTGAGGTGAAGGAAGGGGTCACCGCATGCTTTGCTGGCCACTGAAGAGTAACTCGCATGACTTTTGCAGCTCTTCAGCAATTTGCAGCTTTCAAACAGGAAGTGAGAATCCTCTCAATGAAAAAAACCCCAGCAGCATCATTGTCCACAATGAAGGGTCTGCACCGACGATGTTGGGTCTTTGCTCTTTGAATACGGCGAAGATGGCCTTCCAAAAGACGTCCTTCTGGCCCGGGTGCCGAGCGCTGCGTCCTTCAAATACAGGGCGGGGGTTAATAGGCAGGCAGATTTTCATCGCTGCGCTGAAAAGAATTAGTGCAATTCAGAGCACGTGCCCATTCGGCCCGAGGCGACTTGGCGGTAATCATTTGAGGTGAAGGAAGGGGTCACCGCATGCTTTGCTGGCCACTGAAGAGTAACTCGCATGACTTTTGCAGCTCTTCAGCAATTTGCAGCTTTCAAACAGGAAGTGAGAATCCTCTCAATGAAAAAAACCCCAGCAGCATCATTGTCCACAATGAAGGGTCTGCACCGACGATGTTGGGTCTTTGCTCTTTGCATACTGCGAAGATGGCCTTCCAAAAGACGTCCTTCTGGCCCGGGTGCCGAGCGCTGCGTCCTTCAAATACAGGGCGGGGGTTAATAGGCAGGCAGATTTTCATCGCTGCGCTGAAAAGAATTAGTGCAATTCAGAGCACGCGCCCATTCGGCCCGAGGCGACTTGGCGGTAATCATTTGAGGTGAAGGAAGGGGTCACCGCATGCTTTGCTGGCCACTGAAGAGTAACTCGCATGACTTTTGCAGCTCTTCAGCAATTTGCAGCTTTCAAACAGGAAGTGAGAATCCTCTCAATGAAAAAAACCCCAGCAGCATCATTGTCCACAATGAAGGGTCTGCACCGACGATGTTGGGTCTTTGCTCTGTGCATACTGCGAAGATGGCCTTCCAAAAGACGTCCTTCTGGCCCGGGTGCCGAGCGCTGCGTCCTTCAAATACAGGGCGGGGGTTAATAGGCAGGCAGATTTTCATCGCTGCGCTGAAAAGAATTAGTGCAATTCAGAGCACGCGCCCATTCGGCCCGAGGCGACTTGGCGGTAATCATTTGAGGTGAAGGAAGGGGTCACCGCATGCTTTGCTGGCCACTGAAGAGTAACTCGCATGACTTTTGCAGCTCTTCAGCAATTTGCAGCTTTCAAACAGGAAGTGAGAATCCTCTCAATGAAAAAAACCCCAGCAGCATCATTGTCCACAATGAAGGGTCTGCACCGGCGATGTTGGGTCTTTGCTCTTTGAATACGGCGAAGATGGCCTTCCAAAAGACGTCCTTCTGGCCCGGGTGACGAGCTCTGCGTCCTTCAAATACAGGGCGGGGGTTAATAGGCAGGCAGATTTTCATCGCTGCGCTGAAAAGAATTAGTGCAATTCAGAGCACGTGCCCATTCGGCCCGAGGCGACTTGGCGGTAATCATTTGAGGTGAAGGAAGGGGTCACCGCATGCTTTGCTGGCCACTGAAGAGTAACTCGCATGACTTTTGCAGCTCTTCAGCAATTTGCAGCTTTCAAACAGGAAGTGAGAATCCTCTCAATGAAAAAAACCCCAGCAGCATCATTGTCCACAATGAAGGGTCTGCACCGGCGATGTTGGGTCTTTGCTCTTTGAATACGGCGAAGATGGCCTTCCAAAAGACGTCCTTCTGGCCCGGGTGACGAGCTCTGCGTCCTTCAAATACAGGGCGGGGGTTAATAGGCAGGCAGATTTTCATCACTGCGCTGAAAAGAATTAGTGCAATTCAGAGCACGCGCCCATTCGGCCCGAGGCGACTTGGCGGTAATCATTTGAGGTGAAGGAAGGGGTCACCGCATGCTTTGCTGGCCACTGAAGAGTAACTCGCATGACTTTTGCAGCTCTTCAGCAATTTGCAGCTTTCAAACAGGAAGTGAGAATCCTCTCAATGAAAAAAACCCCAGCAGCATCATTGTCCACAATGAAGGGTCTGCACCGACGATGTTGGGTCTTTGCTCTTTGAATACGGCGAAGATGGCCTTCCAAAAGACGTCCTTCTGGCCCGGGTGCCGAGCGCTGCGTCCTTCAAATACAGGGCGGGGGTTAATAGGCAGGCAGATTTTCATCGCTGCGCTGAAAAGAATTAGTGCAATTCAGAGCACGCGCCCATTCGGCCCGAGGCGACTTGGCGGTAATCATTTGAGGTGAAGGAAGGGGTCACCGCATGCTTTGCTGGCCACTGAAGAGTAACTCGCATGACTTTTGCAGCTCTTCAGCAATTTGCAGCTTTCAAACAGGAAGTGAGAATCCTCTCAATGAAAAAAACCCCAGCAGCATCATTGTCCACAATGAAGGGTCTGCACCGACGATGTTGGGTCTTTGCTCTTTGCATACTGCGAAGATGGCCTTCCAAAAGACGTCCTTCTGGCCCGGGTGCCGAGCGCTGCGTCCTTCAAATACAGGGCGGGGGTTAATAGGCAGGCAGATTTTCATCGCTGCGCTGAAAAGAATTAGTGCAATTCAGAGCACGCGCCCATTCGGCCCGAGGCGACTTGGCGGTAATCATTTGAGGTGAAGGAAGGGGTCACCGCATGCTTTGCTGGCCACTGAAGAGTAACTCGCATGACTTTTGCAGCTCTTCAGCAATTTGCAGCTTTCAAACAGGAAGTGAGAATCCTCTCAATGAAAAAAACCCCAGCAGCATCATTGTCCACAATGAAGGGTCTGCACCGGCGATGTTGGGTCTTTGCTCTTTGAATACGGCGAAGATGGCCTTCCAAAAGACGTCCTTCTGGCCCGGGTGACGAGCTCTGCGTCCTTCAAATACAGGGCGGGGGTTAATAGGCAGGCAGATTTTCATCGCTGCGCTGAAAAGAATTAGTGCAATTCAGAGCACGTGCCCATTCGGCCCGAGGCGACTTGGCGGTAATCATTTGAGGTGAAGGAAGGGGTCACCGCATGCTTTGCTGGCCACTGAAGAGTAACTCGCATGACTTTTGCAGCTCTTCAGCAATTTGCAGCTTTCAAACAGGAAGTGAGAATCCTCTCAATGAAAAAAACCCCAGCAGCATCATTGTCCACAATGAAGGGTCTGCACCGGCGATGTTGGGTCTTTGCTCTTTGAATACGGCGAAGATGGCCTTCCAAAAGACGTCCTTCTGGCCCGGGTGACGAGCTCTGCGTCCTTCAAATACAGGGCGGGGGTTAATAGGCAGGCAGATTTTCATCGCTGCGCTGAAAAGAATTAGTGCAATTCAGAGCACGCGCCCATTCGGCCCGAGGCGACTTGGCGGTAATCATTTGAGGTGAAGGAAGGGGTCACCGCATGCTTTGCTGGCCACTGAAGAGTAACTCGCATGACTTTTGCAGCTCTTCAGCAATTTGCAGCTTTCAAACAGGAAGTGAGAATCCTCTCAATGAAAAAAACCCCAGCAGCATCATTGTCCACAATGAAGGGTCTGCACCGACGATGTTGGGTCTTTGCTCTTTGAATACGGCGAAGATGGCCTTCCAAAAGACGTCCTTCTGGCCCGGGTGCCGAGCGCTGCGTCCTTCAAATACAGGGCGGGGGTTAATAGGCAGGCAGATTTTCATCGCTGCGCTGAAAAGAATTAGTGCAATTCAGAGCACGTGCCCATTCGGCCCGAGGCGACTTGGCGGTAATCATTTGAGGTGAAGGAAGGGGTCACCGCATGCTTTGCTGGCCACTGAAGAGTAACTCGCATGACTTTTGCAGCTCTTCAGCAATTTGCAGCTTTCAAACAGGAAGTGAGAATCCTCTCAATGAAAAAAACCCCAGCAGCATCATTGTCCACAATGAAGGGTCTGCACCGACGATGTTGGGTCTTTGCTCTTTGCATACTGCGAAGATGGCCTTCCAAAAGACGTCCTTCTGGCCCGGGTGCCGAGCGCTGCGTCCTTCAAATACAGGGCGGGGGTTAATAGGCAGGCAGATTTTCATCGCTGCGCTGAAAAGAATTAGTGCAATTCAGAGCACGCGCCCATTCGGCCCGAGGCGACTTGGCGGTAATCATTTGAGGTGAAGGAAGGGGTCACCGCATGCTTTGCTGGCCACTGAAGAGTAACTCGCATGACTTTTGCAGCTCTTCAGCAATTTGCAGCTTTCAAACAGGAAGTGAGAATCCTCTCAATGAAAAAAACCCCAGCAGCATCATTGTCCACAATGAAGGGTCTGCACCGACGATGTTGGGTCTTTGCTCTTTGCATACTGCGAAGATGGCCTTCCAAAAGACGTCCTTCTGGCCCGGGTGCCGAGCGCTGCGTCCTTCAAATACAGGGCGGGGGTTAATAGGCAGGCAGATTTTCATCGCTGCGCTGAAAAGAATTAGTGCAATTCAGAGCACGCGCCCATTCGGCCCGAGGCGACTTGGCGGTAATCATTTGAGGTGAAGGAAGGGGTCACCGCATGCTTTGCTGGCCACTGAAGAGTAACTCGCATGACTTTTGCAGCTCTTCAGCAATTTGCAGCTTTCAAACAGGAAGTGAGAATCCTCTCAATGAAAAAAACCCCAGCAGCATCATTGTCCACAATGAAGGGTCTGCACCGGCGATGTTGGGTCTTTGCTCTTTGAATACGGCGAAGATGGCCTTCCAAAAGACGTCCTTCTGGCCCGGGTGACGAGCTCTGCGTCCTTCAAATACAGGGCGGGGGTTAATAGGCAGGCAGATTTTCATCGCTGCGCTGAAAAGAATTAGTGCAATTCAGAGCACGTGCCCATTCGGCCCGAGGCGACTTGGCGGTAATCATTTGAGGTGAAGGAAGGGGTCACCGCATGCTTTGCTGGCCACTGAAGAGTAACTCGCATGACTTTTGCAGCTCTTCAGCAATTTGCAGCTTTCAAACAGGAAGTGAGAATCCTCTCAATGAAAAAAACCCCAGCAGCATCATTGTCCACAATGAAGGGTCTGCACCGGCGATGTTGGGTCTTTGCTCTTTGAATACGGCGAAGATGGCCTTCCAAAAGACGTCCTTCTGGCCCGGGTGACGAGCTCTGCGTCCTTCAAATACAGGGCGGGGGTTAATAGGCAGGCAGATTTTCATCACTGCGCTGAAAAGAATTAGTGCAATTCAGAGCACGCGCCCATTCGGCCCGAGGCGACTTGGCGGTAATCATTTGAGGTGAAGGAAGGGGTCACCGCATGCTTTGCTGGCCACTGAAGAGTAACTCGCATGACTTTTGCAGCTCTTCAGCAATTTGCAGCTTTCAAACAGGAAGTGAGAATCCTCTCAATGAAAAAAACCCCAGCAGCATCATTGTCCACAATGAAGGGTCTGCACCGACGATGTTGGGTCTTTGCTCTTTGCATACTGCGAAGATGGCCTTCCAAAAGACGTCCTTCTGGCCCGGGTGCCGAGCGCTGCGTCCTTCAAATACAGGGCGGGGGTTAATAGGCAGGCAGATTTTCATCGCTGCGCTGAAAAGAATTAGTGCAATTCAGAGCACGCGCCCATTCGGCCCGAGGCGACTTGGCGGTAATCATTTGAGGTGAAGGAAGGGGTCACCGCATGCTTTGCTGGCCACTGAAGAGTAACTCGCATGACTTTTGCAGCTCTTCAGCAATTTGCAGCTTTCAAACAGGAAGTGAGAATCCTCTCAATGAAAAAAACCCCAGCAGCATCATTGTCCACAATGAAGGGTCTGCACCGACGATGTTGGGTCTTTGCTCTTTGCATACTGCGAAGATGGCCTTCCAAAAGACGTCCTTCTGGCCCGGGTGCCGAGCGCTGCGTCCTTCAAATACAGGGCGGGGGTTAATAGGCAGGCAGATTTTCATCGCTGCGCTGAAAAGAATTAGTGCAATTCAGAGCACGCGCCCATTCGGCCCGAGGCGACTTGGCGGTAATCATTTGAGGTGAAGGAAGGGGTCACCGCATGCTTTGCTGGCCACTGAAGAGTAACTCGCATGACTTTTGCAGCTCTTCAGCAATTTGCAGCTTTCAAACAGGAAGTGAGAATCCTCTCAATGAAAAAAACCCCAGCAGCATCATTGTCCACAATGAAGGGTCTGCACCGGCGATGTTGGGTCTTTGCTCTTTGAATACGGCGAAGATGGCCTTCCAAAAGACGTCCTTCTGGCCCGGGTGACGAGCTCTGCGTCCTTCAAATACAGGGCGGGGGTTAATAGGCAGGCAGATTTTCATCGCTGCGCTGAAAAGAATTAGTGCAATTCAGAGCACGTGCCCATTCGGCCCGAGGCGACTTGGCGGTAATCATTTGAGGTGAAGGAAGGGGTCACCGCATGCTTTGCTGGCCACTGAAGAGTAACTCGCATGACTTTTGCAGCTCTTCAGCAATTTGCAGCTTTCAAACAGGAAGTGAGAATCCTCTCAATGAAAAAAACCCCAGCAGCATCATTGTCCACAATGAAGGGTCTGCACCGGCGATGTTGGGTCTTTGCTCTTTGAATACGGCGAAGATGGCCTTCCAAAAGACGTCCTTCTGGCCCGGGTGACGAGCTCTGCGTCCTTCAAATACAGGGCGGGGGTTAATAGGCAGGCAGATTTTCATCGCTGCGCTGAAAAGAATTAGTGCAATTCAGAGCACGCGCCCATTCGGCCCGAGGCGACTTGGCGGTAATCATTTGAGGTGAAGGAAGGGGTCACCGCATGCTTTGCTGGCCACTGAAGAGTAACTCGCATGACTTTTGCAGCTCTTCAGCAATTTGCAGCTTTCAAACAGGAAGTGAGAATCCTCTCAATGAAAAAAACCCCAGCAGCATCATTGTCCACAATGAAGGGTCTGCACCGACGATGTTGGGTCTTTGCTCTTTGAATACGGCGAAGATGGCCTTCCAAAAGACGTCCTTCTGGCCCGGGTGCCGAGCGCTGCGTCCTTCAAATACAGGGCGGGGGTTAATAGGCAGGCAGATTTTCATCGCTGCGCTGAAAAGAATTAGTGCAATTCAGAGCACGTGCCCATTCGGCCCGAGGCGACTTGGCGGTAATCATTTGAGGTGAAGGAAGGGGTCACCGCATGCTTTGCTGGCCACTGAAGAGTAACTCGCATGACTTTTGCAGCTCTTCAGCAATTTGCAGCTTTCAAACAGGAAGTGAGAATCCTCTCAATGAAAAAAACCCCAGCAGCATCATTGTCCACAATGAAGGGTCTGCACCGACGATGTTGGGTCTTTGCTCTTTGCATACTGCGAAGATGGCCTTCCAAAAGACGTCCTTCTGGCCCGGGTGCCGAGCGCTGCGTCCTTCAAATACAGGGCGGGGGTTAATAGGCAGGCAGATTTTCATCGCTGCGCTGAAAAGAATTAGTGCAATTCAGAGCACGCGCCCATTCGGCCCGAGGCGACTTGGCGGTAATCATTTGAGGTGAAGGAAGGGGTCACCGCATGCTTTGCTGGCCACTGAAGAGTAACTCGCATGACTTTTGCAGCTCTTCAGCAATTTGCAGCTTTCAAACAGGAAGTGAGAATCCTCTCAATGAAAAAAACCCCAGCAGCATCATTGTCCACAATGAAGGGTCTGCACCGACGATGTTGGGTCTTTGCTCTTTGCATACTGCGAAGATGGCCTTCCAAAAGACGTCCTTCTGGCCCGGGTGCCGAGCGCTGCGTCCTTCAAATACAGGGCGGGGGTTAATAGGCAGGCAGATTTTCATCGCTGCGCTGAAAAGAATTAGTGCAATTCAGAGCACGCGCCCATTCGGCCCGAGGCGACTTGGCGGTAATCATTTGAGGTGAAGGAAGGGGTCACCGCATGCTTTGCTGGCCACTGAAGAGTAACTCGCATGACTTTTGCAGCTCTTCAGCAATTTGCAGCTTTCAAACAGGAAGTGAGAATCCTCTCAATGAAAAAAACCCCAGCAGCATCATTGTCCACAATGAAGGGTCTGCACCGACGATGTTGGGTCTTTGCTCTTTGCATACTGCGAAGATGGCCTTCCAAAAGACGTCCTTCTGGCCCGGGTGCCGAGCGCTGCGTCCTTCAAATACAGGGCGGGGGTTAATAGGCAGGCAGATTTTCATCGCTGCGCTGAAAAGAATTAGTGCAATTCAGAGCACGCGCCCATTCGGCCCGAGGCGACTTGGCGGTAATCATTTGAGGTGAAGGAAGGGGTCACCGCATGCTTTGCTGGCCACTGAAGAGTAACTCGCATGACTTTTGCAGCTCTTCAGCAATTTGCAGCTTTCAAACAGGAAGTGAGAATCCTCTCAATGAAAAAAACCCCAGCAGCATCATTGTCCACAATGAAGGGTCTGCACCGGCGATGTTGGGTCTTTGCTCTTTGAATACGGCGAAGATGGCCTTCCAAAAGACGTCCTTCTGGCCCGGGTGACGAGCTCTGCGTCCTTCAAATACAGGGCGGGGGTTAATAGGCAGGCAGATTTTCATCGCTGCGCTGAAAAGAATTAGTGCAATTCAGAGCACGTGCCCATTCGGCCCGAGGCGACTTGGCGGTAATCATTTGAGGTGAAGGAAGGGGTCACCGCATGCTTTGCTGGCCACTGAAGAGTAACTCGCATGACTTTTGCAGCTCTTCAGCAATTTGCAGCTTTCAAACAGGAAGTGAGAATCCTCTCAATGAAAAAAACCCCAGCAGCATCATTGTCCACAATGAAGGGTCTGCACCGGCGATGTTGGGTCTTTGCTCTTTGAATACGGCGAAGATGGCCTTCCAAAAGACGTCCTTCTGGCCCGGGTGACGAGCTCTGCGTCCTTCAAATACAGGGCGGGGGTTAATAGGCAGGCAGATTTTCATCGCTGCGCTGAAAAGAATTAGTGCAATTCAGAGCACGCGCCCATTCGGCCCGAGGCGACTTGGCGGTAATCATTTGAGGTGAAGGAAGGGGTCACCGCATGCTTTGCTGGCCACTGAAGAGTAACTCGCATGACTTTTGCAGCTCTTCAGCAATTTGCAGCTTTCAAACAGGAAGTGAGAATCCTCTCAATGAAAAAAACCCCAGCAGCATCATTGTCCACAATGAAGGGTCTGCACCGACGATGTTGGGTCTTTGCTCTTTGAATACGGCGAAGATGGCCTTCCAAAAGACGTCCTTCTGGCCCGGGTGCCGAGCGCTGCGTCCTTCAAATACAGGGCGGGGGTTAATAGGCAGGCAGATTTTCATCGCTGCGCTGAAAAGAATTAGTGCAATTCAGAGCACGTGCCCATTCGGCCCGAGGCGACTTGGCGGTAATCATTTGAGGTGAAGGAAGGGGTCACCGCATGCTTTGCTGGCCACTGAAGAGTAACTCGCATGACTTTTGCAGCTCTTCAGCAATTTGCAGCTTTCAAACAGGAAGTGAGAATCCTCTCAATGAAAAAAACCCCAGCAGCATCATTGTCCACAATGAAGGGTCTGCACCGACGATGTTGGGTCTTTGCTCTTTGCATACTGCGAAGATGGCCTTCCAAAAGACGTCCTTCTGGCCCGGGTGCCGAGCGCTGCGTCCTTCAAATACAGGGCGGGGGTTAATAGGCAGGCAGATTTTCATCGCTGCGCTGAAAAGAATTAGTGCAATTCAGAGCACGCGCCCATTCGGCCCGAGGCGACTTGGCGGTAATCATTTGAGGTGAAGGAAGGGGTCACCGCATGCTTTGCTGGCCACTGAAGAGTAACTCGCATGACTTTTGCAGCTCTTCAGCAATTTGCAGCTTTCAAACAGGAAGTGAGAATCCTCTCAATGAAAAAAACCCCAGCAGCATCATTGTCCACAATGAAGGGTCTGCACCGGCGATGTTGGGTCTTTGCTCTTTGAATACGGCGAAGATGGCCTTCCAAAAGACGTCCTTCTGGCCCGGGTGACGAGCTCTGCGTCCTTCAAATACAGGGCGGGGGTTAATAGGCAGGCAGATTTTCATCGCTGCGCTGAAAAGAATTAGTGCAATTCAGAGCACGTGCCCATTCGGCCCGAGGCGACTTGGCGGTAATCATTTGAGGTGAAGGAAGGGGTCACCGCATGCTTTGCTGGCCACTGAAGAGTAACTCGCATGACTTTTGCAGCTCTTCAGCAATTTGCAGCTTTCAAACAGGAAGTGAGAATCCTCTCAATGAAAAAAACCCCAGCAGCATCATTGTCCACAATGAAGGGTCTGCACCGGCGATGTTGGGTCTTTGCTCTTTGAATACGGCGAAGATGGCCTTCCAAAAGACGTCCTTCTGGCCCGGGTGACGAGCTCTGCGTCCTTCAAATACAGGGCGGGGGTTAATAGGCAGGCAGATTTTCATCACTGCGCTGAAAAGAATTAGTGCAATTCAGAGCACGCGCCCATTCGGCCCGAGGCGACTTGGCGGTAATCATTTGAGGTGAAGGAAGGGGTCACCGCATGCTTTGCTGGCCACTGAAGAGTAACTCGCATGACTTTTGCAGCTCTTCAGCAATTTGCAGCTTTCAAACAGGAAGTGAGAATCCTCTCAATGAAAAAAACCCCAGCAGCATCATTGTCCACAATGAAGGGTCTGCACCGACGATGTTGGGTCTTTGCTCTTTGAATACGGCGAAGATGGCCTTCCAAAAGACGTCCTTCTGGCCCGGGTGCCGAGCGCTGCGTCCTTCAAATACAGGGCGGGGGTTAATAGGCAGGCAGATTTTCATCGCTGCGCTGAAAAGAATTAGTGCAATTCAGAGCACGTGCCCATTCGGCCCGAGGCGACTTGGCGGTAATCATTTGAGGTGAAGGAAGGGGTCACCGCATGCTTTGCTGGCCACTGAAGAGTAACTCGCATGACTTTTGCAGCTCTTCAGCAATTTGCAGCTTTCAAACAGGAAGTGAGAATCCTCTCAATGAAAAAAACCCCAGCAGCATCATTGTCCACAATGAAGGGTCTGCACCGACGATGTTGGGTCTTTGCTCTTTGCATACTGCGAAGATGGCCTTCCAAAAGACGTCCTTCTGGCCCGGGTGCCGAGCGCTGCGTCCTTCAAATACAGGGCGGGGGTTAATAGGCAGGCAGATTTTCATCGCTGCGCTGAAAAGAATTAGTGCAATTCAGAGCACGCGCCCATTCGGCCCGAGGCGACTTGGCGGTAATCATTTGAGGTGAAGGAAGGGGTCACCGCATGCTTTGCTGGCCACTGAAGAGTAACTCGCATGACTTTTGCAGCTCTTCAGCAATTTGCAGCTTTCAAACAGGAAGTGAGAATCCTCTCAATGAAAAAAACCCCAGCAGCATCATTGTCCACAATGAAGGGTCTGCACCGGCGATGTTGGGTCTTTGCTCTTTGAATACGGCGAAGATGGCCTTCCAAAAGACGTCCTTCTGGCCCGGGTGACGAGCTCTGCGTCCTTCAAATACAGGGCGGGGGTTAATAGGCAGGCAGATTTTCATCGCTGCGCTGAAAAGAATTAGTGCAATTCAGAGCACGTGCCCATTCGGCCCGAGGCGACTTGGCGGTAATCATTTGAGGTGAAGGAAGGGGTCACCGCATGCTTTGCTGGCCACTGAAGAGTAACTCGCATGACTTTTGCAGCTCTTCAGCAATTTGCAGCTTTCAAACAGGAAGTGAGAATCCTCTCAATGAAAAAAACCCCAGCAGCATCATTGTCCACAATGAAGGGTCTGCACCGACGATGTTGGGTCTTTGCTCTTTGAATACGGCGAAGATGGCCTTCCAAAAGACGTCCTTCTGGCCCGGGTGCCGAGCGCTGCGTCCTTCAAATACAGGGCGGGGGTTAATAGGCAGGCAGATTTTCATCGCTGCGCTGAAAAGAATTAGTGCAATTCAGAGCACGTGCCCATTCGGCCCGAGGCGACTTGGCGGTAATCATTTGAGGTGAAGGAAGGGGTCACCGCATGCTTTGCTGGCCACTGAAGAGTAACTCGCATGACTTTTGCAGCTCTTCAGCAATTTGCAGCTTTCAAACAGGAAGTGAGAATCCTCTCAATGAAAAAAACCCCAGCAGCATCATTGTCCACAATGAAGGGTCTGCACCGACGATGTTGGGTCCTTGCTCTTTGAATACGGCGAAGATGGCCTTCCAAAAGACGTCCTTCTGGCCCGGGTGCCGAGCGCTGCGTCCTTCAAATACAGGGCGGGGGTTAATAGGCAGGCAGATTTTCATCGCTGCGCTGAAAAGAATTAGTGCAATTCAGAGCACGCGCCCATTCGGCCCGAGGCGACTTGGCGGTAATCATTTGAGGTGAAGGAAGGGGTCACCGCATGCTTTGCTGGCCACTGAAGAGTAACTCGCATGACTTTTGCAGCTCTTCAGCAATTTGCAGCTTTCAAACAGGAAGTGAGAATCCTCTCAATGAAAAAAACCCCAGCAGCATCATTGTCCACAATGAAGGGTCTGCACCGACGATGTTGGGTCTTTGCTCTTTGCATACTGCGAAGATGGCCTTCCAAAAGACGTCCTTCTGGCCCGGGTGCCGAGCGCTGCGTCCTTCAAATACAGGGCGGGGGTTAATAGGCAGGCAGATTTTCATCGCTGCGCTGAAAAGAATTAGTGCAATTCAGAGCACGCGCCCATTCGGCCCGAGGCGACTTGGCGGTAATCATTTGAGGTGAAGGAAGGGGTCACCGCATGCTTTGCTGGCCACTGAAGAGTAACTCGCATGACTTTTGCAGCTCTTCAGCAATTTGCAGCTTTCAAACAGGAAGTGAGAATCCTCTCAATGAAAAAAACCCCAGCAGCATCATTGTCCACAATGAAGGGTCTGCACCGACGATGTTGGGTCTTTGCTCTTTGCATACTGCGAAGATGGCCTTCCAAAAGACGTCCTTCTGGCCCGGGTGCCGAGCGCTGCGTCCTTCAAATACAGGGCGGGGGTTAATAGGCAGGCAGATTTTCATCGCTGCGCTGAAAAGAATTAGTGCAATTCAGAGCACGCGCCCATTCGGCCCGAGGCGACTTGGCGGTAATCATTTGAGGTGAAGGAAGGGGTCACCGCATGCTTTGCTGGCCACTGAAGAGTAACTCGCATGACTTTTGCAGCTCTTCAGCAATTTGCAGCTTTCAAACAGGAAGTGAGAATCCTCTCAATGAAAAAAACCCCAGCAGCATCATTGTCCACAATGAAGGGTCTGCACCGGCGATGTTGGGTCTTTGCTCTTTGAATACGGCGAAGATGGCCTTCCAAAAGACGTCCTTCTGGCCCGGGTGACGAGCTCTGCGTCCTTCAAATACAGGGCGGGGGTTAATAGGCAGGCAGATTTTCATCGCTGCGCTGAAAAGAATTAGTGCAATTCAGAGCACGTGCCCATTCGGCCCGAGGCGACTTGGCGGTAATCATTTGAGGTGAAGGAAGGGGTCACCGCATGCTTTGCTGGCCACTGAAGAGTAACTCGCATGACTTTTGCAGCTCTTCAGCAATTTGCAGCTTTCAAACAGGAAGTGAGAATCCTCTCAATGAAAAAAACCCCAGCAGCATCATTGTCCACAATGAAGGGTCTGCACCGGCGATGTTGGGTCTTTGCTCTTTGAATACGGCGAAGATGGCCTTCCAAAAGACGTCCTTCTGGCCCGGGTGACGAGCTCTGCGTCCTTCAAATACAGGGCGGGGGTTAATAGGCAGGCAGATTTTCATCACTGCGCTGAAAAGAATTAGTGCAATTCAGAGCACGCGCCCATTCGGCCCGAGGCGACTTGGCGGTAATCATTTGAGGTGAAGGAAGGGGTCACCGCATGCTTTGCTGGCCACTGAAGAGTAACTCGCATGACTTTTGCAGCTCTTCAGCAATTTGCAGCTTTCAAACAGGAAGTGAGAATCCTCTCAATGAAAAAAACCCCAGCAGCATCATTGTCCACAATGAAGGGTCTGCACCGACGATGTTGGGTCTTTGCTCTTTGAATACGGCGAAGATGGCCTTCCAAAAGACGTCCTTCTGGCCCGGGTGCCGAGCGCTGCGTCCTTCAAATACAGGGCGGGGGTTAATAGGCAGGCAGATTTTCATCGCTGCGCTGAAAAGAATTAGTGCAATTCAGAGCACGTGCCCATTCGGCCCGAGGCGACTTGGCGGTAATCATTTGAGGTGAAGGAAGGGGTCACCGCATGCTTTGCTGGCCACTGAAGAGTAACTCGCATGACTTTTGCAGCTCTTCAGCAATTTGCAGCTTTCAAACAGGAAGTGAGAATCCTCTCAATGAAAAAAACCCCAGCAGCATCATTGTCCACAATGAAGGGTCTGCACCGACGATGTTGGGTCTTTGCTCTTTGCATACTGCGAAGATGGCCTTCCAAAAGACGTCCTTCTGGCCCGGGTGCCGAGCGCTGCGTCCTTCAAATACAGGGCGGGGGTTAATAGGCAGGCAGATTTTCATCGCTGCGCTGAAAAGAATTAGTGCAATTCAGAGCACGCGCCCATTCGGCCCGAGGCGACTTGGCGGTAATCATTTGAGGTGAAGGAAGGGGTCACCGCATGCTTTGCTGGCCACTGAAGAGTAACTCGCATGACTTTTGCAGCTCTTCAGCAATTTGCAGCTTTCAAACAGGAAGTGAGAATCCTCTCAATGAAAAAAACCCCAGCAGCATCATTGTCCACAATGAAGGGTCTGCACCGGCGATGTTGGGTCTTTGCTCTTTGAATACGGCGAAGATGGCCTTCCAAAAGACGTCCTTCTGGCCCGGGTGACGAGCTCTGCGTCCTTCAAATACAGGGCGGGGGTTAATAGGCAGGCAGATTTTCATCGCTGCGCTGAAAAGAATTAGTGCAATTCAGAGCACGTGCCCATTCGGCCCGAGGCGACTTGGCGGTAATCATTTGAGGTGAAGGAAGGGGTCACCGCATGCTTTGCTGGCCACTGAAGAGTAACTCGCATGACTTTTGCAGCTCTTCAGCAATTTGCAGCTTTCAAACAGGAAGTGAGAATCCTCTCAATGAAAAAAACCCCAGCAGCATCATTGTCCACAATGAAGGGTCTGCACCGACGATGTTGGGTCTTTGCTCTTTGAATACGGCGAAGATGGCCTTCCAAAAGACGTCCTTCTGGCCCGGGTGCCGAGCGCTGCGTCCTTCAAATACAGGGCGGGGGTTAATAGGCAGGCAGATTTTCATCGCTGCGCTGAAAAGAATTAGTGCAATTCAGAGCACGTGCCCATTCGGCCCGAGGCGACTTGGCGGTAATCATTTGAGGTGAAGGAAGGGGTCACCGCATGCTTTGCTGGCCACTGAAGAGTAACTCGCATGACTTTTGCAGCTCTTCAGCAATTTGCAGCTTTCAAACAGGAAGTGAGAATCCTCTCAATGAAAAAAACCCCAGCAGCATCATTGTCCACAATGAAGGGTCTGCACCGACGATGTTGGGTCCTTGCTCTTTGAATACGGCGAAGATGGCCTTCCAAAAGACGTCCTTCTGGCCCGGGTGCCGAGCGCTGCGTCCTTCAAATACAGGGCGGGGGTTAATAGGCAGGCAGATTTTCATCGCTGCGCTGAAAAGAATTAGTGCAATTCAGAGCACGCGCCCATTCGGCCCGAGGCGACTTGGCGGTAATCATTTGAGGTGAAGGAAGGGGTCACCGCATGCTTTGCTGGCCACTGAAGAGTAACTCGCATGACTTTTGCAGCTCTTCAGCAATTTGCAGCTTTCAAACAGGAAGTGAGAATCCTCTCAATGAAAAAAACCCCAGCAGCATCATTGTCCACAATGAAGGGTCTGCACCGACGATGTTGGGTCTTTGCTCTTTGCATACTGCGAAGATGGCCTTCCAAAAGACGTCCTTCTGGCCCGGGTGCCGAGCGCTGCGTCCTTCAAATACAGGGCGGGGGTTAATAGGCAGGCAGATTTTCATCGCTGCGCTGAAAAGAATTAGTGCAATTCAGAGCACGCGCCCATTCGGCCCGAGGCGACTTGGCGGTAATCATTTGAGGTGAAGGAAGGGGTCACCGCATGCTTTGCTGGCCACTGAAGAGTAACTCGCATGACTTTTGCAGCTCTTCAGCAATTTGCAGCTTTCAAACAGGAAGTGAGAATCCTCTCAATGAAAAAAACCCCAGCAGCATCATTGTCCACAATGAAGGGTCTGCACCGACGATGTTGGGTCTTTGCTCTTTGCATACTGCGAAGATGGCCTTCCAAAAGACGTCCTTCTGGCCCGGGTGCCGAGCGCTGCGTCCTTCAAATACAGGGCGGGGGTTAATAGGCAGGCAGATTTTCATCGCTGCGCTGAAAAGAATTAGTGCAATTCAGAGCACGCGCCCATTCGGCCCGAGGCGACTTGGCGGTAATCATTTGAGGTGAAGGAAGGGGTCACCGCATGCTTTGCTGGCCACTGAAGAGTAACTCGCATGACTTTTGCAGCTCTTCAGCAATTTGCAGCTTTCAAACAGGAAGTGAGAATCCTCTCAATGAAAAAAACCCCAGCAGCATCATTGTCCACAATGAAGGGTCTGCACCGGCGATGTTGGGTCTTTGCTCTTTGAATACGGCGAAGATGGCCTTCCAAAAGACGTCCTTCTGGCCCGGGTGACGAGCTCTGCGTCCTTCAAATACAGGGCGGGGGTTAATAGGCAGGCAGATTTTCATCGCTGCGCTGAAAAGAATTAGTGCAATTCAGAGCACGTGCCCATTCGGCCCGAGGCGACTTGGCGGTAATCATTTGAGGTGAAGGAAGGGGTCACCGCATGCTTTGCTGGCCACTGAAGAGTAACTCGCATGACTTTTGCAGCTCTTCAGCAATTTGCAGCTTTCAAACAGGAAGTGAGAATCCTCTCAATGAAAAAAACCCCAGCAGCATCATTGTCCACAATGAAGGGTCTGCACCGGCGATGTTGGGTCTTTGCTCTTTGAATACGGCGAAGATGGCCTTCCAAAAGACGTCCTTCTGGCCCGGGTGACGAGCTCTGCGTCCTTCAAATACAGGGCGGGGGTTAATAGGCAGGCAGATTTTCATCGCTGCGCTGAAAAGAATTAGTGCAATTCAGAGCACGCGCCCATTCGGCCCGAGGCGACTTGGCGGTAATCATTTGAGGTGAAGGAAGGGGTCACCGCATGCTTTGCTGGCCACTGAAGAGTAACTCGCATGACTTTTGCAGCTCTTCAGCAATTTGCAGCTTTCAAACAGGAAGTGAGAATCCTCTCAATGAAAAAAACCCCAGCAGCATCATTGTCCACAATGAAGGGTCTGCACCGGCGATGTTGGGTCTTTGCTCTTTGAATACGGCGAAGATGGCCTTCCAAAAGACGTCCTTCTGGCCCGGGTGCCGAGCGCTGCGTCCTTCAAATACAGGGCGGGGGTTAATAGGCAGGCAGATTTTCATCGCTGCGCTGAAAAGAATTAGTGCAATTCAGAGCACGTGCCCATTCGGCCCGAGGCGACTTGGCGGTAATCATTTGAGGTGAAGGAAGGGGTCACCGCATGCTTTGCTGGCCACTGAAGAGTAACTCGCATGACTTTTGCAGCTCTTCAGCAATTTGCAGCTTTCAAACAGGAAGTGAGAATCCTCTCAATGAAAAAAACCCCAGCAGCATCATTGTCCACAATGAAGGGTCTGCACCGACGATGTTGGGTCTTTGCTCTTTGAATACGGCGAAGATGGCCTTCCAAAAGACGTCCTTCTGGCCCGGGTGCCGAGCGCTGCGTCCTTCAAATACAGGGCGGGGGTTAATAGGCAGGCAGATTTTCATCGCTGCGCTGAAAAGAATTAGTGCAATTCAGAGCACGCGCCCATTCGGCCCGAGGCGACTTGGCGGTAATCATTTGAGGTGAAGGAAGGGGTCACCGCATGCTTTGCTGGCCACTGAAGAGTAACTCGCATGACTTTTGCAGCTCTTCAGCAATTTGCAGCTTTCAAACAGGAAGTGAGAATCCTCTCAATGAAAAAAACCCCAGCAGCATCATTGTCCACAATGAAGGGTCTGCACCGACGATGTTGGGTCTTTGCTCTTTGAATACGGCGAAGATGGCCTTCCAAAAGACGTCCTTCTGGCCCGGGTGCCGAGCGCTGCGTCCTTCAAATACAGGGCGGGGGTTAATAGGCAGGCAGATTTTCATCGCTGCGCTGAAAAGAATTAGTGCAATTCAGAGCACGCGCCCATTCGGCCCGAGGCGACTTGGCGGTAATCATTTGAGGTGAAGGAAGGGGTCACCGCATGCTTTGCTGGCCACTGAAGAGTAACTCGCATGACTTTTGCAGCTCTTCAGCAATTTGCAGCTTTCAAACAGGAAGTGAGAATCCTCTCAATGAAAAAAACCCCAGCAGCATCATTGTCCACAATGAAGGGTCTGCACCGGCGATGTTGGGTCTTTGCTCTTTGAATACGGCGAAGATGGCCTTCCAAAAGACGTCCTTCTGGCCCGGGTGCCGAGCGCTGCGTCCTTCAAATACAGGGCGGGGGTTAATAGGCAGGCAGATTTTCATCGCTGCGCTGAAAAGAATTAGTGCAATTCAGAGCACGCGCCCATTCGGCCCGAGGCGACTTGGCGGTAATCATTTGAGGTGAAGGAAGGGGTCACCGCATGCTTTGCTGGCCACTGAAGAGTAACTCGCATGACTTTTGCAGCTCTTCAGCAATTTGCAGCTTTCAAACAGGAAGTGAGAATCCTCTCAATGAAAAAAACCCCAGCAGCATCATTGTCCACAATGAAGGGTCTGCACCGACGATGTTGGGTCTTTGCTCTTTGAATACGGCGAAGATGGCCTTCCAAAAGACGTCCTTCTGGCCCGGGTGCCGAGCGCTGCGTCCTTCAAATACAGGGCGGGGGTTAATAGGCAGGCAGATTTTCATCGCTGCGCTGAAAAGAATTAGTGCAATTCAGAGCACGCGCCCATTCGGCCCGAGGCGACTTGGCGGTAATCATTTGAGGTGAAGGAAGGGGTCACCGCATGCTTTGCTGGCCACTGAAGAGTAACTCGCATGACTTTTGCAGCTCTTCAGCAATTTGCAGCTTTCAAACAGGAAGTGAGCATCCTCTCAATGAAAAAACCCCCAGCAGCATCATTGTCCACAATGAAGGGTCTGCACCGGCGATGTTGGGTCTTTGCTCTTTGAATACGGCGAAGATGGCCTTCCAAAAGACGTCCTTCTGGCCCGGGTGCCGAGCGCTGCGTCCTTCAAATACAGGGCGGGGGTAAATAGGCAGGCAGATTTTCATCACTGCGCTGAAAAGAATTAGTGCAATTCAGAGCACGTGCCCATTCGGCCCGAGGCGACTTGGCGGTAATCATTTGAGGTGAAGGAAGGGGTCACCGCATGCTTTGCTGGCCACTGAAGAGTAACTCGCATGACTTTTGCAGCTCTTCAGCAATTTGCAGCTTTCAAACAGGAAGTGAGAATCCTCTCAATGAAAAAAACCCCAGCAGCATCATTGTCCACAATGAAGGGTCTGCACCGGCGATGTTGGGTCTTTGCTCTTTGCATACTGCGAAGATGGCCTTCCAAAAGACGTCCTTCTGGCCCGGGTGACGAGCTCTGCGTCCTTCAAATACAGGGCGGGGGTTAATAGGCAGGCAGATTTTCATCGCTGCGCTGAAAAGAATTAGTGCAATTCAGAGCACGCGCCCATTCGGCCCGAGGCGACTTGGCGGTAATCATTTGAGGTGAAGGAAGGGGTCACCGCATGCTTTGCTGGCCACTGAAGAGTAACTCGCATGACTTTTGCAGCTCTTCAGCAATTTGCAGCTTTCAAACAGGAAGTGAGAATCCTCTCAATGAAAAAAACCCCAGCAGCATCATTGTCCACAATGAAGGGTCTGCACCGGCGATGTTGGGTCTTTGCTCTTTGCATACTGCGAAGATGGCCTTCCAAAAGACGTCCTTCTGGCCCGGGTGACGAGCTCTGCGTCCTTCAAATACAGGGCGGGGGTTAATAGGCAGGCAGATTTTCATCGCTGCGCTGAAAAGAATTAGTGCAATTCAGAGCACGCGCCCATTCGGCCCGAGGCGACTTGGCGGTAATCATTTGAGGTGAAGGAAGGGGTCACCGCATGCTTTGCTGGCCACTGAAGAGTAACTCGCATGACTTTTGCAGCTCTTCAGCAATTTGCAGCTTTCAAACAGGAAGTGAGAATCCTCTCAATGAAAAAAACCCCAGCAGCATCATTGTCCACAATGAAGGGTCTGCACCGACGATGTTGGGTCTTTGCTCTTTGCATACTGCGAAGATGGCCTTCCAAAAGACGTCCTTCTGGCCCGGGTGCCGAGCGCTGCGTCCTTCAAATACAGGGCGGGGGTTAATAGGCAGGCAGATTTTCATCGCTGCGCTGAAAAGAATTAGTGCAATTCAGAGCACGCGCCCATTCGGCCCGAGGCGACTTGGCGGTAATCATTTGAGGTGAAGGAAGGGGTCACCGCATGCTTTGCTGGCCACTGAAGAGTAACTCGCATGACTTTTGCAGCTCTTCAGCAATTTGCAGCTTTCAAACAGGAAGTGAGAATCCTCTCAATGAAAAAAACCCCAGCAGCATCATTGTCCACAATGAAGGGTCTGCACCGGCGATGTTGGGTCTTTGCTCTTTGAATACGGCGAAGATGGCCTTCCAAAAGACGTCCTTCTGGCCCGGGTGACGAGCTCTGCGTCCTTCAAATACAGGGCGGGGGTTAATAGGCAGGCAGATTTTCATCGCTGCGCTGAAAAGAATTAGTGCAATTCAGAGCACGTGCCCATTCGGCCCGAGGCGACTTGGCGGTAATCATTTGAGGTGAAGGAAGGGGTCACCGCATGCTTTGCTGGCCACTGAAGAGTAACTCGCATGACTTTTGCAGCTCTTCAGCAATTTGCAGCTTTCAAACAGGAAGTGAGAATCCTCTCAATGAAAAAAACCCCAGCAGCATCATTGTCCACAATGAAGGGTCTGCACCGGCGATGTTGGGTCTTTGCTCTTTGAATACGGCGAAGATGGCCTTCCAAAAGACGTCCTTCTGGCCCGGGTGACGAGCTCTGCGTCCTTCAAATACAGGGCGGGGGTTAATAGGCAGGCAGATTTTCATCGCTGCGCTGAAAAGAATTAGTGCAATTCAGAGCACGCGCCCATTCGGCCCGAGGCGACTTGGCGGTAATCATTTGAGGTGAAGGAAGGGGTCACCGCATGCTTTGCTGGCCACTGAAGAGTAACTCGCATGACTTTTGCAGCTCTTCAGCAATTTGCAGCTTTCAAACAGGAAGTGAGAATCCTCTCAATGAAAAAAACCCCAGCAGCATCATTGTCCACAATGAAGGGTCTGCACCGACGATGTTGGGTCTTTGCTCTTTGAATACGGCGAAGATGGCCTTCTAAAAGACGTCCTTCTGGCCCGGGTGCCGAGCGCTGCGTCCTTCAAATACAGGGCGGGGGTTAATAGGCAGGCAGATTTTCATCGCTGCGCTGAAAAGAATTAGTGCAATTCAGAGCACGTGCCCATTCGGCCCGAGGCGACTTGGCGGTAATCATTTGAGGTGAAGGAAGGGGTCACCGCATGCTTTGCTGGCCACTGAAGAGTAACTCGCATGACTTTTGCAGCTCTTCAGCAATTTGCAGCTTTCAAACAGGAAGTGAGAATCCTCTCAATGAAAAAAACCCCAGCAGCATCATTGTCCACAATGAAGGGTCTGCACCGGCGATGTTGGGTCTTTGCTCTTTGAATACGGCGAAGATGGCCTTCCAAAAGACGTCCTTCTGGCCCGGGTGCCGAGCGCTGCGTCCTTCAAATACAGGGCGGGGGTTAATAGGCAGGCAGATTTTCATCGCTGCGCTGAAAAGAATTAGTGCAATTCAGAGCACGCGCCCATTCGGCCCGAGGCGACTTGGCGGTAATCATTTGAGGTGAAGGAAGGGGTCACCGCATGCTTTGCTGGCCACTGAAGAGTAACTCGCATGACTTTTGCAGCTCTTCAGCAATTTGCAGCTTTCAAACAGGAAGTGAGAATCCTCTCAATGAAAAAAACCCCAGCAGCATCATTGTCCACAATGAAGGGTCTGCACCGACGATGTTGGGTCTTTGCTCTTTGAATACGGCGAAGATGGCCTTCCAAAAGACGTCCTTCTGGCCCGGGTGCCGAGCGCTGCGTCCTTCAAATACAGGGCGGGGGTTAATAGGCAGGCAGATTTTCATCGCTGCGCTGAAAAGAATTAGTGCAATTCAGAGCACGCGCCCATTCGGCCCGAGGCGACTTGGCGGTAATCATTTGAGGTGAAGGAAGGGGTCACCGCATGCTTTGCTGGCCACTGAAGAGTAACTCGCATGACTTTTGCAGCTCTTCAGCAATTTGCAGCTTTCAAACAGGAAGTGAGCATCCTCTCAATGAAAAAACCCCCAGCAGCATCATTGTCCACAATGAAGGGTCTGCACCGGCGATGTTGGGTCTTTGCTCTTTGAATACGGCGAAGATGGCCTTCCAAAAGACGTCCTTCTGGCCCGGGTGCCGAGCGCTGCGTCCTTCAAATACAGGGCGGGGGTAAATAGGCAGGCAGATTTTCATCACTGCGCTGAAAAGAATTAGTGCAATTCAGAGCACGTGCCCATTCGGCCCGAGGCGACTTGGCGGTAATCATTTGAGGTGAAGGAAGGGGTCACCGCATGCTTTGCTGGCCACTGAAGAGTAACTCGCATGACTTTTGCAGCTCTTCAGCAATTTGCAGCTTTCAAACAGGAAGTGAGAATCCTCTCAATGAAAAAAACCCCAGCAGCATCATTGTCCACAATGAAGGGTCTGCACCGGCGATGTTGGGTCTTTGCTCTTTGAATACGGCGAAGATGGCCTTCCAAAAGACGTCCTTCTGGCCCGGGTGACGAGCTCTGCGTCCTTCAAATACAGGGCGGGGGTTAATAGGCAGGCAGATTTTCATCGCTGCGCTGAAAAGAATTAGTGCAATTCAGAGCACGTGCCCATTCGGCCCGAGGCGACTTGGCGGTAATCATTTGAGGTGAAGGAAGGGGTCACCGCATGCTTTGCTGGCCACTGAAGAGTAACTCGCATGACTTTTGCAGCTCTTCAGCAATTTGCAGCTTTCAAACAGGAAGTGAGAATCCTCTCAATGAAAAAAACCCCAGCAGCATCATTGTCCACAATGAAGGGTCTGCACCGACGATGTTGGGTCTTTGCTCTTTGAATACGGCGAAGATGGCCTTCTAAAAGACGTCCTTCTGGCCCGGGTGCCGAGCGCTGCGTCCTTCAAATACAGGGCGGGGGTTAATAGGCAGGCAGATTTTCATCGCTGCGCTGAAAAGAATTAGTGCAATTCAGAGCACGTGCCCATTCGGCCCGAGGCGACTTGGCGGTAATCATTTGAGGTGAAGGAAGGGGTCACCGCATGCTTTGCTGGCCACTGAAGAGTAACTCGCATGACTTTTGCAGCTCTTCAGCAATTTGCAGCTTTCAAACAGGAAGTGAGAATCCTCTCAATGAAAAAAACCCCAGCAGCATCATTGTCCACAATGAAGGGTCTGCACCGGCGATGTTGGGTCTTTGCTCTTTGAATACGGCGAAGATGGCCTTCCAAAAGACGTCCTTCTGGCCCGGGTGCCGAGCGCTGCGTCCTTCAAATACAGGGCGGGGGTTAATAGGCAGGCAGATTTTCATCGCTGCGCTGAAAAGAATTAGTGCAATTCAGAGCACGCGCCCATTCGGCCCGAGGCGACTTGGCGGTAATCATTTGAGGTGAAGGAAGGGGTCACCGCATGCTTTGCTGGCCACTGAAGAGTAACTCGCATGACTTTTGCAGCTCTTCAGCAATTTGCAGCTTTCAAACAGGAAGTGAGAATCCTCTCAATGAAAAAAACCCCAGCAGCATCATTGTCCACAATGAAGGGTCTGCACCGACGATGTTGGGTCTTTGCTCTTTGAATACGGCGAAGATGGCCTTCCAAAAGACGTCCTTCTGGCCCGGGTGCCGAGCGCTGCGTCCTTCAAATACAGGGCGGGGGTTAATAGGCAGGCAGATTTTCATCGCTGCGCTGAAAAGAATTAGTGCAATTCAGAGCACGCGCCCATTCGGCCCGAGGCGACTTGGCGGTAATCATTTGAGGTGAAGGAAGGGGTCACCGCATGCTTTGCTGGCCACTGAAGAGTAACTCGCATGACTTTTGCAGCTCTTCAGCAATTTGCAGCTTTCAAACAGGAAGTGAGCATCCTCTCAATGAAAAAACCCCCAGCAGCATCATTGTCCACAATGAAGGGTCTGCACCGGCGATGTTGGGTCTTTGCTCTTTGAATACGGCGAAGATGGCCTTCCAAAAGACGTCCTTCTGGCCCGGGTGCCGAGCGCTGCGTCCTTCAAATACAGGGCGGGGGTAAATAGGCAGGCAGATTTTCATCACTGCGCTGAAAAGAATTAGTGCAATTCAGAGCACGTGCCCATTCGGCCCGAGGCGACTTGGCGGTAATCATTTGAGGTGAAGGAAGGGGTCACCGCATGCTTTGCTGGCCACTGAAGAGTAACTCGCATGACTTTTGCAGCTCTTCAGCAATTTGCAGCTTTCAAACAGGAAGTGAGAATCCTCTCAATGAAAAAAACCCCAGCAGCATCATTGTCCACAATGAAGGGTCTGCACCGGCGATGTTGGGTCTTTGCTCTTTGAATACGGCGAAGATGGCCTTCCAAAAGACGTCCTTCTGGCCCGGGTGACGAGCTCTGCGTCCTTCAAATACAGGGCGGGGGTTAATAGGCAGGCAGATTTTCATCGCTGCGCTGAAAAGAATTAGTGCAATTCAGAGCACGTGCCCATTCGGCCCGAGGCGACTTGGCGGTAATCATTTGAGGTGAAGGAAGGGGTCACCGCATGCTTTGCTGGCCACTGAAGAGTAACTCGCATGACTTTTGCAGCTCTTCAGCAATTTGCAGCTTTCAAACAGGAAGTGAGAATCCTCTCAATGAAAAAAACCCCAGCAGCATCATTGTCCACAATGAAGGGTCTGCACCGGCGATGTTGGGTCTTTGCTCTTTGAATACGGCGAAGATGGCCTTCCAAAAGACGTCCTTCTGGCCCGGGTGACGAGCTCTGCGTCCTTCAAATACAGGGCGGGGGTTAATAGGCAGGCAGATTTTCATCGCTGCGCTGAAAAGAATTAGTGCAATTCAGAGCACGCGCCCATTCGGCCCGAGGCGACTTGGCGGTAATCATTTGAGGTGAAGGAAGGGGTCACCGCATGCTTTGCTGGCCACTGAAGAGTAACTCGCATGACTTTTGCAGCTCTTCAGCAATTTGCAGCTTTCAAACAGGAAGTGAGAATCCTCTCAATGAAAAAAACCCCAGCAGCATCATTGTCCACAATGAAGGGTCTGCACCGACGATGTTGGGTCTTTGCTCTTTGAATACGGCGAAGATGGCCTTCTAAAAGACGTCCTTCTGGCCCGGGTGCCGAGCGCTGCGTCCTTCAAATACAGGGCGGGGGTTAATAGGCAGGCAGATTTTCATCGCTGCGCTGAAAAGAATTAGTGCAATTCAGAGCACGTGCCCATTCGGCCCGAGGCGACTTGGCGGTAATCATTTGAGGTGAAGGAAGGGGTCACCGCATGCTTTGCTGGCCACTGAAGAGTAACTCGCATGACTTTTGCAGCTCTTCAGCAATTTGCAGCTTTCAAACAGGAAGTGAGAATCCTCTCAATGAAAAAAACCCCAGCAGCATCATTGTCCACAATGAAGGGTCTGCACCGGCGATGTTGGGTCTTTGCTCTTTGAATACGGCGAAGATGGCCTTCCAAAAGACGTCCTTCTGGCCCGGGTGCCGAGCGCTGCGTCCTTCAAATACAGGGCGGGGGTTAATAGGCAGGCAGATTTTCATCGCTGCGCTGAAAAGAATTAGTGCAATTCAGAGCACGCGCCCATTCGGCCCGAGGCGACTTGGCGGTAATCATTTGAGGTGAAGGAAGGGGTCACCGCATGCTTTGCTGGCCACTGAAGAGTAACTCGCATGACTTTTGCAGCTCTTCAGCAATTTGCAGCTTTCAAACAGGAAGTGAGAATCCTCTCAATGAAAAAAACCCCAGCAGCATCATTGTCCACAATGAAGGGTCTGCACCGACGATGTTGGGTCTTTGCTCTTTGAATACGGCGAAGATGGCCTTCCAAAAGACGTCCTTCTGGCCCGGGTGCCGAGCGCTGCGTCCTTCAAATACAGGGCGGGGGTTAATAGGCAGGCAGATTTTCATCGCTGCGCTGAAAAGAATTAGTGCAATTCAGAGCACGCGCCCATTCGGCCCGAGGCGACTTGGCGGTAATCATTTGAGGTGAAGGAAGGGGTCACCGCATGCTTTGCTGGCCACTGAAGAGTAACTCGCATGACTTTTGCAGCTCTTCAGCAATTTGCAGCTTTCAAACAGGAAGTGAGAATCCTCTCAATGAAAAAAACCCCAGCAGCATCATTGTCCACAATGAAGGGTCTGCACCGGCGATGTTGGGTCTTTGCTCTTTGAATACGGCGAAGATGGCCTTCCAAAAGACGTCCTTCTGGCCCGGGTGCCGAGCGCTGCGTCCTTCAAATACAGGGCGGGGGTTAATAGGCAGGCAGATTTTCATCGCTGCGCTGAAAAGAATTAGTGCAATTCAGAGCACGCGCCCATTCGGCCCGAGGCGACTTGGCGGTAATCATTTGAGGTGAAGGAAGGGGTCACCGCATGCTTTGCTGGCCACTGAAGAGTAACTCGCATGACTTTTGCAGCTCTTCAGCAATTTGCAGCTTTCAAACAGGAAGTGAGAATCCTCTCAATGAAAAAAACCCCAGCAGCATCATTGTCCACAATGAAGGGTCTGCACCGACGATGTTGGGTCTTTGCTCTTTGAATACGGCGAAGATGGCCTTCCAAAAGACGTCCTTCTGGCCCGGGTGCCGAGCGCTGCGTCCTTCAAATACAGGGCGGGGGTTAATAGGCAGGCAGATTTTCATCGCTGCGCTGAAAAGAATTAGTGCAATTCAGAGCACGCGCCCATTCGGCCCGAGGCGACTTGGCGGTAATCATTTGAGGTGAAGGAAGGGGTCACCGCATGCTTTGCTGGCCACTGAAGAGTAACTCGCATGACTTTTGCAGCTCTTCAGCAATTTGCAGCTTTCAAACAGGAAGTGAGCATCCTCTCAATGAAAAAACCCCCAGCAGCATCATTGTCCACAATGAAGGGTCTGCACCGGCGATGTTGGGTCTTTGCTCTTTGAATACGGCGAAGATGGCCTTCCAAAAGACGTCCTTCTGGCCCGGGTGCCGAGCGCTGCGTCCTTCAAATACAGGGCGGGGGTAAATAGGCAGGCAGATTTTCATCACTGCGCTGAAAAGAATTAGTGCAATTCAGAGCACGTGCCCATTCGGCCCGAGGCGACTTGGCGGTAATCATTTGAGGTGAAGGAAGGGGTCACCGCATGCTTTGCTGGCCACTGAAGAGTAACTCGCATGACTTTTGCAGCTCTTCAGCAATTTGCAGCTTTCAAACAGGAAGTGAGAATCCTCTCAATGAAAAAAACCCCAGCAGCATCATTGTCCACAATGAAGGGTCTGCACCGGCGATGTTGGGTCTTTGCTCTTTGAATACGGCGAAGATGGCCTTCCAAAAGACGTCCTTCTGGCCCGGGTGACGAGCTCTGCGTCCTTCAAATACAGGGCGGGGGTTAATAGGCAGGCAGATTTTCATCGCTGCGCTGAAAAGAATTAGTGCAATTCAGAGCACGTGCCCATTCGGCCCGAGGCGACTTGGCGGTAATCATTTGAGGTGAAGGAAGGGGTCACCGCATGCTTTGCTGGCCACTGAAGAGTAACTCGCATGACTTTTGCAGCTCTTCAGCAATTTGCAGCTTTCAAACAGGAAGTGAGAATCCTCTCAATGAAAAAAACCCCAGCAGCATCATTGTCCACAATGAAGGGTCTGCACCGGCGATGTTGGGTCTTTGCTCTTTGAATACGGCGAAGATGGCCTTCCAAAAGACGTCCTTCTGGCCCGGGTGACGAGCTCTGCGTCCTTCAAATACAGGGCGGGGGTTAATAGGCAGGCAGATTTTCATCGCTGCGCTGAAAAGAATTAGTGCAATTCAGAGCACGCGCCCATTCGGCCCGAGGCGACTTGGCGGTAATCATTTGAGGTGAAGGAAGGGGTCACCGCATGCTTTGCTGGCCACTGAAGAGTAACTCGCATGACTTTTGCAGCTCTTCAGCAATTTGCAGCTTTCAAACAGGAAGTGAGAATCCTCTCAATGAAAAAAACCCCAGCAGCATCATTGTCCACAATGAAGGGTCTGCACCGACGATGTTGGGTCTTTGCTCTTTGAATACGGCGAAGATGGCCTTCTAAAAGACGTCCTTCTGGCCCGGGTGCCGAGCGCTGCGTCCTTCAAATACAGGGCGGGGGTTAATAGGCAGGCAGATTTTCATCGCTGCGCTGAAAAGAATTAGTGCAATTCAGAGCACGTGCCCATTCGGCCCGAGGCGACTTGGCGGTAATCATTTGAGGTGAAGGAAGGGGTCACCGCATGCTTTGCTGGCCACTGAAGAGTAACTCGCATGACTTTTGCAGCTCTTCAGCAATTTGCAGCTTTCAAACAGGAAGTGAGAATCCTCTCAATGAAAAAAACCCCAGCAGCATCATTGTCCACAATGAAGGGTCTGCACCGGCGATGTTGGGTCTTTGCTCTTTGAATACGGCGAAGATGGCCTTCCAAAAGACGTCCTTCTGGCCCGGGTGCCGAGCGCTGCGTCCTTCAAATACAGGGCGGGGGTTAATAGGCAGGCAGATTTTCATCGCTGCGCTGAAAAGAATTAGTGCAATTCAGAGCACGCGCCCATTCGGCCCGAGGCGACTTGGCGGTAATCATTTGAGGTGAAGGAAGGGGTCACCGCATGCTTTGCTGGCCACTGAAGAGTAACTCGCATGACTTTTGCAGCTCTTCAGCAATTTGCAGCTTTCAAACAGGAAGTGAGAATCCTCTCAATGAAAAAAACCCCAGCAGCATCATTGTCCACAATGAAGGGTCTGCACCGACGATGTTGGGTCTTTGCTCTTTGAATACGGCGAAGATGGCCTTCCAAAAGACGTCCTTCTGGCCCGGGTGCCGAGCGCTGCGTCCTTCAAATACAGGGCGGGGGTTAATAGGCAGGCAGATTTTCATCGCTGCGCTGAAAAGAATTAGTGCAATTCAGAGCACGCGCCCATTCGGCCCGAGGCGACTTGGCGGTAATCATTTGAGGTGAAGGAAGGGGTCACCGCATGCTTTGCTGGCCACTGAAGAGTAACTCGCATGACTTTTGCAGCTCTTCAGCAATTTGCAGCTTTCAAACAGGAAGTGAGCATCCTCTCAATGAAAAAACCCCCAGCAGCATCATTGTCCACAATGAAGGGTCTGCACCGGCGATGTTGGGTCTTTGCTCTTTGAATACGGCGAAGATGGCCTTCCAAAAGACGTCCTTCTGGCCCGGGTGCCGAGCGCTGCGTCCTTCAAATACAGGGCGGGGGTAAATAGGCAGGCAGATTTTCATCACTGCGCTGAAAAGAATTAGTGCAATTCAGAGCACGTGCCCATTCGGCCCGAGGCGACTTGGCGGTAATCATTTGAGGTGAAGGAAGGGGTCACCGCATGCTTTGCTGGCCACTGAAGAGTAACTCGCATGACTTTTGCAGCTCTTCAGCAATTTGCAGCTTTCAAACAGGAAGTGAGAATCCTCTCAATGAAAAAAACCCCAGCAGCATCATTGTCCACAATGAAGGGTCTGCACCGGCGATGTTGGGTCTTTGCTCTTTGCATACTGCGAAGATGGCCTTCCAAAAGACGTCCTTCTGGCCCGGGTCACGAGCTCTGCGTCCTTCAAATACAGGGCGGGGGTTAATAGGCAGGCAGATTTTCATCGCTGCGCTGAAAAGAATTAGTGCAATTCAGAGCACGCGCCCATTCGGCCCGAGGCGACTTGGCGGTAATCATTTGAGGTGAAGGAAGGGGTCACCGCATGCTTTGCTGGCCACTGAAGAGTAACTCGCATGACTTTTGCAGCTCTTCAGCAATTTGCAGCTTTCAAACAGGAAGTGAGAATCCTCTCAATGAAAAAAACCCCAGCAGCATCATTGTCCACAATGAAGGGTCTGCACCGGCGATGTTGGGTCTTTGCTCTTTGCATACTGCGAAGATGGCCTTCCAAAAGACGTCCTTCTGGCCCGGGTGACGAGCTCTGCGTCCTTCAAATACAGGGCGGGGGTTAATAGGCAGGCAGATTTTCATCGCTGCGCTGAAAAGAATTAGTGCAATTCAGAGCACGCGCCCATTCGGCCCGAGGCGACTTGGCGGTAATCATTTGAGGTGAAGGAAGGGGTCACCGCATGCTTTGCTGGCCACTGAAGAGTAACTCGCATGACTTTTGCAGCTCTTCAGCAATTTGCAGCTTTCAAACAGGAAGTGAGAATCCTCTCAATGAAAAAAACCCCAGCAGCATCATTGTCCACAATGAAGGGTCTGCACCGACGATGTTGGGTCTTTGCTCTTTGCATACTGCGAAGATGGCCTTCCAAAAGACGTCCTTCTGGCCCGGGTGCCGAGCGCTGCGTCCTTCAAATACAGGGCGGGGGTTAATAGGCAGGCAGATTTTCATCGCTGCGCTGAAAAGAATTAGTGCAATTCAGAGCACGCGCCCATTCGGCCCGAGGCGACTTGGCGGTAATCATTTGAGGTGAAGGAAGGGGTCACCGCATGCTTTGCTGGCCACTGAAGAGTAACTCGCATGACTTTTGCAGCTCTTCAGCAATTTGCAGCTTTCAAACAGGAAGTGAGAATCCTCTCAATGAAAAAAACCCCAGCAGCATCATTGTCCACAATGAAGGGTCTGCACCGGCGATGTTGGGTCTTTGCTCTTTGAATACGGCGAAGATGGCCTTCCAAAAGACGTCCTTCTGGCCCGGGTGACGAGCTCTGCGTCCTTCAAATACAGGGCGGGGGTTAATAGGCAGGCAGATTTTCATCGCTGCGCTGAAAAGAATTAGTGCAATTCAGAGCACGTGCCCATTCGGCCCGAGGCGACTTGGCGGTAATCATTTGAGGTGAAGGAAGGGGTCACCGCATGCTTTGCTGGCCACTGAAGAGTAACTCGCATGACTTTTGCAGCTCTTCAGCAATTTGCAGCTTTCAAACAGGAAGTGAGAATCCTCTCAATGAAAAAAACCCCAGCAGCATCATTGTCCACAATGAAGGGTCTGCACCGGCGATGTTGGGTCTTTGCTCTTTGAATACGGCGAAGATGGCCTTCCAAAAGACGTCCTTCTGGCCCGGGTGACGAGCTCTGCGTCCTTCAAATACAGGGCGGGGGTTAATAGGCAGGCAGATTTTCATCGCTGCGCTGAAAAGAATTAGTGCAATTCAGAGCACGCGCCCATTCGGCCCGAGGCGACTTGGCGGTAATCATTTGAGGTGAAGGAAGGGGTCACCGCATGCTTTGCTGGCCACTGAAGAGTAACTCGCATGACTTTTGCAGCTCTTCAGCAATTTGCAGCTTTCAAACAGGAAGTGAGAATCCTCTCAATGAAAAAAACCCCAGCAGCATCATTGTCCACAATGAAGGGTCTGCACCGACGATGTTGGGTCTTTGCTCTTTGAATACGGCGAAGATGGCCTTCTAAAAGACGTCCTTCTGGCCCGGGTGCCGAGCGCTGCGTCCTTCAAATACAGGGCGGGGGTTAATAGGCAGGCAGATTTTCATCGCTGCGCTGAAAAGAATTAGTGCAATTCAGAGCACGTGCCCATTCGGCCCGAGGCGACTTGGCGGTAATCATTTGAGGTGAAGGAAGGGGTCACCGCATGCTTTGCTGGCCACTGAAGAGTAACTCGCATGACTTTTGCAGCTCTTCAGCAATTTGCAGCTTTCAAACAGGAAGTGAGAATCCTCTCAATGAAAAAAACCCCAGCAGCATCATTGTCCACAATGAAGGGTCTGCACCGGCGATGTTGGGTCTTTGCTCTTTGAATACGGCGAAGATGGCCTTCCAAAAGACGTCCTTCTGGCCCTGGTGCCGAGCGCTGCGTCCTTCAAATACAGGGCGGGGGTTAATAGGCAGGCAGATTTTCATCGCTGCGCTGAAAAGAATTAGTGCAATTCAGAGCACGCGCCCATTCGGCCCGAGGCGACTTGGCGGTAATCATTTGAGGTGAAGGAAGGGGTCACCGCATGCTTTGCTGGCCACTGAAGAGTAACTCGCATGACTTTTGCAGCTCTTCAGCAATTTGCAGCTTTCAAACAGGAAGTGAGAATCCTCTCAATGAAAAAAACCCCAGCAGCATCATTGTCCACAATGAAGGGTCTGCACCGACGATGTTGGGTCTTTGCTCTTTGAATACGGCGAAGATGGCCTTCCAAAAGACGTCCTTCTGGCCCGGGTGCCGAGCGCTGCGTCCTTCAAATACAGGGCGGGGGTTAATAGGCAGGCAGATTTTCATCGCTGCGCTGAAAAGAATTAGTGCAATTCAGAGCACGCGCCCATTCGGCCCGAGGCGACTTGGCGGTAATCATTTGAGGTGAAGGAAGGGGTCACCGCATGCTTTGCTGGCCACTGAAGAGTAACTCGCATGACTTTTGCAGCTCTTCAGCAATTTGCAGCTTTCAAACAGGAAGTGAGCATCCTCTCAATGAAAAAACCCCCAGCAGCATCATTGTCCACAATGAAGGGTCTGCACCGGCGATGTTGGGTCTTTGCTCTTTGAATACGGCGAAGATGGCCTTCCAAAAGACGTCCTTCTGGCCCGGGTGCCGAGCGCTGCGTCCTTCAAATACAGGGCGGGGGTAAATAGGCAGGCAGATTTTCATCACTGCGCTGAAAAGAATTAGTGCAATTCAGAGCACGTGCCCATTCGGCCCGAGGCGACTTGGCGGTAATCATTTGAGGTGAAGGAAGGGGTCACCGCATGCTTTGCTGGCCACTGAAGAGTAACTCGCATGACTTTTGCAGCTCTTCAGCAATTTGCAGCTTTCAAACAGGAAGTGAGAATCCTCTCAATGAAAAAAACCCCAGCAGCATCATTGTCCACAATGAAGGGTCTGCACCGGCGATGTTGGGTCTTTGCTCTTTGAATACGGCGAAGATGGCCTTCCAAAAGACGTCCTTCTGGCCCGGGTGACGAGCTCTGCGTCCTTCAAATACAGGGCGGGGGTTAATAGGCAGGCAGATTTTCATCGCTGCGCTGAAAAGAATTAGTGCAATTCAGAGCACGTGCCCATTCGGCCCGAGGCGACTTGGCGGTAATCATTTGAGGTGAAGGAAGGGGTCACCGCATGCTTTGCTGGCCACTGAAGAGTAACTCGCATGACTTTTGCAGCTCTTCAGCAATTTGCAGCTTTCAAACAGGAAGTGAGAATCCTCTCAATGAAAAAAACCCCAGCAGCATCATTGTCCACAATGAAGGGTCTGCACCGACGATGTTGGGTCTTTGCTCTTTGAATACGGCGAAGATGGCCTTCTAAAAGACGTCCTTCTGGCCCGGGTGCCGAGCGCTGCGTCCTTCAAATACAGGGCGGGGGTTAATAGGCAGGCAGATTTTCATCGCTGCGCTGAAAAGAATTAGTGCAATTCAGAGCACGTGCCCATTCGGCCCGAGGCGACTTGGCGGTAATCATTTGAGGTGAAGGAAGGGGTCACCGCATGCTTTGCTGGCCACTGAAGAGTAACTCGCATGACTTTTGCAGCTCTTCAGCAATTTGCAGCTTTCAAACAGGAAGTGAGAATCCTCTCAATGAAAAAAACCCCAGCAGCATCATTGTCCACAATGAAGGGTCTGCACCGGCGATGTTGGGTCTTTGCTCTTTGAATACGGCGAAGATGGCCTTCCAAAAGACGTCCTTCTGGCCCGGGTGCCGAGCGCTGCGTCCTTCAAATACAGGGCGGGGGTTAATAGGCAGGCAGATTTTCATCGCTGCGCTGAAAAGAATTAGTGCAATTCAGAGCACGCGCCCATTCGGCCCGAGGCGACTTGGCGGTAATCATTTGAGGTGAAGGAAGGGGTCACCGCATGCTTTGCTGGCCACTGAAGAGTAACTCGCATGACTTTTGCAGCTCTTCAGCAATTTGCAGCTTTCAAACAGGAAGTGAGAATCCTCTCAATGAAAAAAACCCCAGCAGCATCATTGTCCACAATGAAGGGTCTGCACCGACGATGTTGGGTCTTTGCTCTTTGAATACGGCGAAGATGGCCTTCCAAAAGACGTCCTTCTGGCCCGGGTGCCGAGCGCTGCGTCCTTCAAATACAGGGCGGGGGTTAATAGGCAGGCAGATTTTCATCGCTGCGCTGAAAAGAATTAGTGCAATTCAGAGCACGCGCCCATTCGGCCCGAGGCGACTTGGCGGTAATCATTTGAGGTGAAGGAAGGGGTCACCGCATGCTTTGCTGGCCACTGAAGAGTAACTCGCATGACTTTTGCAGCTCTTCAGCAATTTGCAGCTTTCAAACAGGAAGTGAGCATCCTCTCAATGAAAAAACCCCCAGCAGCATCATTGTCCACAATGAAGGGTCTGCACCGGCGATGTTGGGTCTTTGCTCTTTGAATACGGCGAAGATGGCCTTCCAAAAGACGTCCTTCTGGCCCGGGTGCCGAGCGCTGCGTCCTTCAAATACAGGGCGGGGGTAAATAGGCAGGCAGATTTTCATCACTGCGCTGAAAAGAATTAGTGCAATTCAGAGCACGTGCCCATTCGGCCCGAGGCGACTTGGCGGTAATCATTTGAGGTGAAGGAAGGGGTCACCGCATGCTTTGCTGGCCACTGAAGAGTAACTCGCATGACTTTTGCAGCTCTTCAGCAATTTGCAGCTTTCAAACAGGAAGTGAGAATCCTCTCAATGAAAAAAACCCCAGCAGCATCATTGTCCACAATGAAGGGTCTGCACCGGCGATGTTGGGTCTTTGCTCTTTGAATACGGCGAAGATGGCCTTCCAAAAGACGTCCTTCTGGCCCGGGTGACGAGCTCTGCGTCCTTCAAATACAGGGCGGGGGTTAATAGGCAGGCAGATTTTCATCGCTGCGCTGAAAAGAATTAGTGCAATTCAGAGCACGTGCCCATTCGGCCCGAGGCGACTTGGCGGTAATCATTTGAGGTGAAGGAAGGGGTCACCGCATGCTTTGCTGGCCACTGAAGAGTAACTCGCATGACTTTTGCAGCTCTTCAGCAATTTGCAGCTTTCAAACAGGAAGTGAGAATCCTCTCAATGAAAAAAACCCCAGCAGCATCATTGTCCACAATGAAGGGTCTGCACCGGCGATGTTGGGTCTTTGCTCTTTGAATACGGCGAAGATGGCCTTCCAAAAGACGTCCTTCTGGCCCGGGTGACGAGCTCTGCGTCCTTCAAATACAGGGCGGGGGTTAATAGGCAGGCAGATTTTCATCGCTGCGCTGAAAAGAATTAGTGCAATTCAGAGCACGCGCCCATTCGGCCCGAGGCGACTTGGCGGTAATCATTTGAGGTGAAGGAAGGGGTCACCGCATGCTTTGCTGGCCACTGAAGAGTAACTCGCATGACTTTTGCAGCTCTTCAGCAATTTGCAGCTTTCAAACAGGAAGTGAGAATCCTCTCAATGAAAAAAACCCCAGCAGCATCATTGTCCACAATGAAGGGTCTGCACCGACGATGTTGGGTCTTTGCTCTTTGAATACGGCGAAGATGGCCTTCTAAAAGACGTCCTTCTGGCCCGGGTGCCGAGCGCTGCGTCCTTCAAATACAGGGCGGGGGTTAATAGGCAGGCAGATTTTCATCGCTGCGCTGAAAAGAATTAGTGCAATTCAGAGCACGTGCCCATTCGGCCCGAGGCGACTTGGCGGTAATCATTTGAGGTGAAGGAAGGGGTCACCGCATGCTTTGCTGGCCACTGAAGAGTAACTCGCATGACTTTTGCAGCTCTTCAGCAATTTGCAGCTTTCAAACAGGAAGTGAGAATCCTCTCAATGAAAAAAACCCCAGCAGCATCATTGTCCACAATGAAGGGTCTGCACCGGCGATGTTGGGTCTTTGCTCTTTGAATACGGCGAAGATGGCCTTCCAAAAGACGTCCTTCTGGCCCGGGTGCCGAGCGCTGCGTCCTTCAAATACAGGGCGGGGGTTAATAGGCAGGCAGATTTTCATCGCTGCGCTGAAAAGAATTAGTGCAATTCAGAGCACGCGCCCATTCGGCCCGAGGCGACTTGGCGGTAATCATTTGAGGTGAAGGAAGGGGTCACCGCATGCTTTGCTGGCCACTGAAGAGTAACTCGCATGACTTTTGCAGCTCTTCAGCAATTTGCAGCTTTCAAACAGGAAGTGAGAATCCTCTCAATGAAAAAAACCCCAGCAGCATCATTGTCCACAATGAAGGGTCTGCACCGACGATGTTGGGTCTTTGCTCTTTGAATACGGCGAAGATGGCCTTCCAAAAGACGTCCTTCTGGCCCGGGTGCCGAGCGCTGCGTCCTTCAAATACAGGGCGGGGGTTAATAGGCAGGCAGATTTTCATCGCTGCGCTGAAAAGAATTAGTGCAATTCAGAGCACGCGCCCATTCGGCCCGAGGCGACTTGGCGGTAATCATTTGAGGTGAAGGAAGGGGTCACCGCATGCTTTGCTGGCCACTGAAGAGTAACTCGCATGACTTTTGCAGCTCTTCAGCAATTTGCAGCTTTCAAACAGGAAGTGAGCATCCTCTCAATGAAAAAACCCCCAGCAGCATCATTGTCCACAATGAAGGGTCTGCACCGGCGATGTTGGGTCTTTGCTCTTTGAATACGGCGAAGATGGCCTTCCAAAAGACGTCCTTCTGGCCCGGGTGCCGAGCGCTGCGTCCTTCAAATACAGGGCGGGGGTAAATAGGCAGGCAGATTTTCATCACTGCGCTGAAAAGAATTAGTGCAATTCAGAGCACGTGCCCATTCGGCCCGAGGCGACTTGGCGGTAATCATTTGAGGTGAAGGAAGGGGTCACCGCATGCTTTGCTGGCCACTGAAGAGTAACTCGCATGACTTTTGCAGCTCTTCAGCAATTTGCAGCTTTCAAACAGGAAGTGAGAATCCTCTCAATGAAAAAAACCCCAGCAGCATCATTGTCCACAATGAAGGGTCTGCACCGGCGATGTTGGGTCTTTGCTCTTTGCATACTGCGAAGATGGCCTTCCAAAAGACGTCCTTCTGGCCCGGGTGACGAGCTCTGCGTCCTTCAAATACAGGGCGGGGGTTAATAGGCAGGCAGATTTTCATCGCTGCGCTGAAAAGAATTAGTGCAATTCAGAGCACGCGCCCATTCGGCCCGAGGCGACTTGGCGGTAATCATTTGAGGTGAAGGAAGGGGTCACCGCATGCTTTGCTGGCCACTGAAGAGTAACTCGCATGACTTTTGCAGCTCTTCAGCAATTTGCAGCTTTCAAACAGGAAGTGAGAATCCTCTCAATGAAAAAAACCCCAGCAGCATCATTGTCCACAATGAAGGGTCTGCACCGGCGATGTTGGGTCTTTGCTCTTTGCATACTGCGAAGATGGCCTTCCAAAAGACGTCCTTCTGGCCCGGGTGACGAGCTCTGCGTCCTTCAAATACAGGGCGGGGGTTAATAGGCAGGCAGATTTTCATCGCTGCGCTGAAAAGAATTAGTGCAATTCAGAGCACGCGCCCATTCGGCCCGAGGCGACTTGGCGGTAATCATTTGAGGTGAAGGAAGGGGTCACCGCATGCTTTGCTGGCCACTGAAGAGTAACTCGCATGACTTTTGCAGCTCTTCAGCAATTTGCAGCTTTCAAACAGGAAGTGAGAATCCTCTCAATGAAAAAAACCCCAGCAGCATCATTGTCCACAATGAAGGGTCTGCACCGACGATGTTGGGTCTTTGCTCTTTGCATACTGCGAAGATGGCCTTCCAAAAGACGTCCTTCTGGCCCGGGTGCCGAGCGCTGCGTCCTTCAAATACAGGGCGGGGGTTAATAGGCAGGCAGATTTTCATCGCTGCGCTGAAAAGAATTAGTGCAATTCAGAGCACGCGCCCATTCGGCCCGAGGCGACTTGGCGGTAATCATTTGAGGTGAAGGAAGGGGTCACCGCATGCTTTGCTGGCCACTGAAGAGTAACTCGCATGACTTTTGCAGCTCTTCAGCAATTTGCAGCTTTCAAACAGGAAGTGAGAATCCTCTCAATGAAAAAAACCCCAGCAGCATCATTGTCCACAATGAAGGGTCTGCACCGGCGATGTTGGGTCTTTGCTCTTTGAATACGGCGAAGATGGCCTTCCAAAAGACGTCCTTCTGGCCCGGGTGACGAGCTCTGCGTCCTTCAAATACAGGGCGGGGGTTAATAGGCAGGCAGATTTTCATCGCTGCGCTGAAAAGAATTAGTGCAATTCAGAGCACGTGCCCATTCGGCCCGAGGCGACTTGGCGGTAATCATTTGAGGTGAAGGAAGGGGTCACCGCATGCTTTGCTGGCCACTGAAGAGTAACTCGCATGACTTTTGCAGCTCTTCAGCAATTTGCAGCTTTCAAACAGGAAGTGAGAATCCTCTCAATGAAAAAAACCCCAGCAGCATCATTGTCCACAATGAAGGGTCTGCACCGGCGATGTTGGGTCTTTGCTCTTTGAATACGGCGAAGATGGCCTTCCAAAAGACGTCCTTCTGGCCCGGGTGACGAGCTCTGCGTCCTTCAAATACAGGGCGGGGGTTAATAGGCAGGCAGATTTTCATCGCTGCGCTGAAAAGAATTAGTGCAATTCAGAGCACGCGCCCATTCGGCCCGAGGCGACTTGGCGGTAATCATTTGAGGTGAAGGAAGGGGTCACCGCATGCTTTGCTGGCCACTGAAGAGTAACTCGCATGACTTTTGCAGCTCTTCAGCAATTTGCAGCTTTCAAACAGGAAGTGAGAATCCTCTCAATGAAAAAAACCCCAGCAGCATCATTGTCCACAATGAAGGGTCTGCACCGACGATGTTGGGTCTTTGCTCTTTGAATACGGCGAAGATGGCCTTCCAAAAGACGTCCTTCTGGCCCGGGTGCCGAGCGCTGCGTCCTTCAAATACAGGGCGGGGGTTAATAGGCAGGCAGATTTTCATCGCTGCGCTGAAAAGAATTAGTGCAATTCAGAGCACGTGCCCATTCGGCCCGAGGCGACTTGGCGGTAATCATTTGAGGTGAAGGAAGGGGTCACCGCATGCTTTGCTGGCCACTGAAGAGTAACTCGCATGACTTTTGCAGCTCTTCAGCAATTTGCAGCTTTCAAACAGGAAGTGAGAATCCTCTCAATGAAAAAAACCCCAGCAGCATCATTGTCCACAATGAAGGGTCTGCACCGGCGATGTTGGGTCTTTGCTCTTTGAATACGGCGAAGATGGCCTTCCAAAAGACGTCCTTCTGGCCCGGGTGACGAGCTCTGCGTCCTTCAAATACAGGGCGGGGGTTAATAGGCAGGCAGATTTTCATCGCTGCGCTGAAAAGAATTAGTGCAATTCAGAGCACGCGCCCATTCGGCCCGAGGCGACTTGGCGGTAATCATTTGAGGTGAAGGAAGGGGTCACCGCATGCTTTGCTGGCCACTGAAGAGTAACTCGCATGACTTTTGCAGCTCTTCAGCAATTTGCAGCTTTCAAACAGGAAGTGAGAATCCTCTCAATGAAAAAAACCCCAGCAGCATCATTGTCCACAATGAAGGGTCTGCACCGACGATGTTGGGTCTTTGCTATTTGAATACGGCGAAGATGGCCTTCCAAAAGACGTCCTTCTGGCCCGGGTGCCGAGCGCTGCGTCCTTCAAATACAGGGCGGGGGTTAATAGGCAGGCAGATTTTCATCGCTGCGCTGAAAAGAATTAGTGCAATTCAGAGCACGTGCCCATTCGGCCCGAGGCGACTTGGCGGTAATCATTTGAGGTGAAGGAAGGGGTCACCGCATGCTTTGCTGGCCACTGAAGAGTAACTCGCATGACTTTTGCAGCTCTTCAGCAATTTGCAGCTTTCAAACAGGAAGTGAGAATCCTCTCAATGAAAAAAACCCCAGCAGCATCATTGTCCACAATGAAGGGTCTGCACCGGCGATGTTGGGTCTTTGCTCTTTGAATACGGCGAAGATGGCCTTCCAAAAGACGTCCTTCTGGCCCGGGTGACGAGCTCTGCGTCCTTCAAATACAGGGCGGGGGTTAATAGGCAGGCAGATTTTCATCGCTGCGCTGAAAAGAATTAGTGCAATTCAGAGCACGCGCCCATTCGGCCCGAGGCGACTTGGCGGTAATCATTTGAGGTGAAGGAAGGGGTCACCGCATGCTTTGCTGGCCACTGAAGAGTAACTCGCATGACTTTTGCAGCTCTTCAGCAATTTGCAGCTTTCAAACAGGAAGTGAGAATCCTCTCAATGAAAAAAACCCCAGCAGCATCATTGTCCACAATGAAGGGTCTGCACCGGCGATGTTGGGTCTTTGCTCTTTGCATACTGCGAAGATGGCCTTCCAAAAGACGTCCTTCTGGCCCGGGTGACGAGCTCTGCGTCCTTCAAATACAGGGCGGGGGTTAATAGGCAGGCAGATTTTCATCGCTGCGCTGAAAAGAATTAGTGCAATTCAGAGCACGCGCCCATTCGGCCCGAGGCGACTTGGCGGTAATCATTTGAGGTGAAGGAAGGGGTCACCGCATGCTTTGCTGGCCACTGAAGAGTAACTCGCATGACTTTTGCAGCTCTTCAGCAATTTGCAGCTTTCAAACAGGAAGTGAGAATCCTCTCAATGAAAAAAACCCCAGCAGCATCATTGTCCACAATGAAGGGTCTGCACCGGCGATGTTGGGTCTTTGCTCTTTGAATACGGCGAAGATGGCCTTCCAAAAGACGTCCTTCTGGCCCGGGTGACGAGCTCTGCGTCCTTCAAATACAGGGCGGGGGTTAATAGGCAGGCAGATTTTCATCGCTGCGCTGAAAAGAATTAGTGCAATTCAGAGCACGCGCCCATTCGGCCCGAGGCGACTTGGCGGTAATCATTTGAGGTGAAGGAAGGGGTCACCGCATGCTTTGCTGGCCACTGAAGAGTAACTCGCATGACTTTTGCAGCTCTTCAGCAATTTGCAGCTTTCAAACAGGAAGTGAGAATCCTCTCAATGAAAAAAACCCCAGCAGCATCATTGTCCACAATGAAGGGTCTGCACCGGCGATGTTGGGTCTTTGCTCTTTGAATACGGCGAAGATGGCCTTCCAAAAGACGTCCTTCTGGCCCGGGTGACGAGCTCTGCGTCCTTCAAATACAGGGCGGGGGTTAATAGGCAGGCAGATTTTCATCGCTGCGCTGAAAAGAATTAGTGCAATTCAGAGCACGCGCCCATTCGGCCCGAGGCGACTTGGCGGTAATCATTTGAGGTGAAGGAAGGGGTCACCGCATGCTTTGCTGGCCACTGAAGAGTAACTCGCATGACTTTTGCAGCTCTTCAGCAATTTGCAGCTTTCAAACAGGAAGTGAGAATCCTCTCAATGAAAAAAACCCCAGCAGCATCATTGTCCACAATGAAGGGTCTGCACCGACGATGTTGGGTCTTTGCTCTTTGAATACGGCGAAGATGGCCTTCCAAAAGACGTCCTTCTGGCCCGGGTGCCGAGCGCTGCGTCCTTCAAATACAGGGCGGGGGTTAATAGGCAGGCAGATTTTCATCGCTGCGCTGAAAAGAATTAGTGCAATTCAGAGCACGTGCCCATTCGGCCCGAGGCGACTTGGCGGTAATCATTTGAGGTGAAGGAAGGGGTCACCGCATGCTTTGCTGGCCACTGAAGAGTAACTCGCATGACTTTTGCAGCTCTTCAGCAATTTGCAGCTTTCAAACAGGAAGTGAGAATCCTCTCAATGAAAAAAACCCCAGCAGCATCATTGTCCACAATGAAGGGTCTGCACCGGCGATGTTGGGTCTTTGCTCTTTGAATACGGCGAAGATGGCCTTCCAAAAGACGTCCTTCTGGCCCGGGTGACGAGCTCTGCGTCCTTCAAATACAGGGCGGGGGTTAATAGGCAGGCAGATTTTCATCGCTGCGCTGAAAAGAATTAGTGCAATTCAGAGCACGCGCCCATTCGGCCCGAGGCGACTTGGCGGTAATCATTTGAGGTGAAGGAAGGGGTCACCGCATGCTTTGCTGGCCACTGAAGAGTAACTCGCATGACTTTTGCAGCTCTTCAGCAATTTGCAGCTTTCAAACAGGAAGTGAGAATCCTCTCAATGAAAAAAACCCCAGCAGCATCATTGTCCACAATGAAGGGTCTGCACCGACGATGTTGGGTCTTTGCTCTTTGAATACGGCGAAGATGGCCTTCCAAAAGACGTCCTTCTGGCCCGGGTGCCGAGCGCTGCGTCCTTCAAATACAGGGCGGGGGTTAATAGGCAGGCAGATTTTCATCGCTGCGCTGAAAAGAATTAGTGCAATTCAGAGCACGTGCCCATTCGGCCCGAGGCGACTTGGCGGTAATCATTTGAGGTGAAGGAAGGGGTCACCGCATGCTTTGCTGGCCACTGAAGAGTAACTCGCATGACTTTTGCAGCTCTTCAGCAATTTGCAGCTTTCAAACAGGAAGTGAGAATCCTCTCAATGAAAAAAACCCCAGCAGCATCATTGTCCACAATGAAGGGTCTGCACCGGCGATGTTGGGTCTTTGCTCTTTGAATACGGCGAAGATGGCCTTCCAAAAGACGTCCTTCTGGCCCGGGTGACGAGCTCTGCGTCCTTCAAATACAGGGCGGGGGTTAATAGGCAGGCAGATTTTCATCGCTGCGCTGAAAAGAATTAGTGCAATTCAGAGCACGCGCCCATTCGGCCCGAGGCGACTTGGCGGTAATCATTTGAGGTGAAGGAAGGGGTCACCGCATGCTTTGCTGGCCACTGAAGAGTAACTCGCATGACTTTTGCAGCTCTTCAGCAATTTGCAGCTTTCAAACAGGAAGTGAGAATCCTCTCAATGAAAAAAACCCCAGCAGCATCATTGTCCACAATGAAGGGTCTGCACCGGCGATGTTGGGTCTTTGCTCTTTGCATACTGCGAAGATGGCCTTCCAAAAGACGTCCTTCTGGCCCGGGTGACGAGCTCTGCGTCCTTCAAATACAGGGCGGGGGTTAATAGGCAGGCAGATTTTCATCGCTGCGCTGAAAAGAATTAGTGCAATTCAGAGCACGCGCCCATTCGGCCCGAGGCGACTTGGCGGTAATCATTTGAGGTGAAGGAAGGGGTCACCGCATGCTTTGCTGGCCACTGAAGAGTAACTCGCATGACTTTTGCAGCTCTTCAGCAATTTGCAGCTTTCAAACAGGAAGTGAGAATCCTCTCAATGAAAAAAACCCCAGCAGCATCATTGTCCACAATGAAGGGTCTGCACCGACGATGTTGGGTCTTTGCTCTTTGAATACGGCGAAGATGGCCTTCCAAAAGACGTCCTTCTGGCCCGGGTGCCGAGCGCTGCGTCCTTCAAATACAGGGCGGGGGTTAATAGGCAGGCAGATTTTCATCGCTGCGCTGAAAAGAATTAGTGCAATTCAGAGCACGTGCCCATTCGGCCCGAGGCGACTTGGCGGTAATCATTTGAGGTGAAGGAAGGGGTCACCGCATGCTTTGCTGGCCACTGAAGAGTAACTCGCATGACTTTTGCAGCTCTTCAGCAATTTGCAGCTTTCAAACAGGAAGTGAGAATCCTCTCAATGAAAAAAACCCCAGCAGCATCATTGTCCACAATGAAGGGTCTGCACCGGCGATGTTGGGTCTTTGCTCTTTGAATACGGCGAAGATGGCCTTCCAAAAGACGTCCTTCTGGCCCGGGTGACGAGCTCTGCGTCCTTCAAATACAGGGCGGGGGTTAATAGGCAGGCAGATTTTCATCGCTGCGCTGAAAAGAATTAGTGCAATTCAGAGCACGCGCCCATTCGGCCCGAGGCGACTTGGCGGTAATCATTTGAGGTGAAGGAAGGGGTCACCGCATGCTTTGCTGGCCACTGAAGAGTAACTCGCATGACTTTTGCAGCTCTTCAGCAATTTGCAGCTTTCAAACAGGAAGTGAGAATCCTCTCAATGAAAAAAACCCCAGCAGCATCATTGTCCACAATGAAGGGTCTGCACCGGCGATGTTGGGTCTTTGCTCTTTGCATACTGCGAAGATGGCCTTCCAAAAGACGTCCTTCTGGCCCGGGTGACGAGCTCTGCGTCCTTCAAATACAGGGCGGGGGTTAATAGGCAGGCAGATTTTCATCGCTGCGCTGAAAAGAATTAGTGCAATTCAGAGCACGCGCCCATTCGGCCCGAGGCGACTTGGCGGTAATCATTTGAGGTGAAGGAAGGGGTCACCGCATGCTTTGCTGGCCACTGAAGAGTAACTCGCATGACTTTTGCAGCTCTTCAGCAATTTGCAGCTTTCAAACAGGAAGTGAGAATCCTCTCAATGAAAAAAACCCCAGCAGCATCATTGTCCACAATGAAGGGTCTGCACCGGCGATGTTGGGTCTTTGCTCTTTGCATACTGCGAAGATGGCCTTCCAAAAGACGTCCTTCTGGCCCGGGTGCCGAGCGCTGCGTCCTTCAAATACAGGGCGGGGGTTAATAGGCAGGCAGATTTTCATCGCTGCGCTGAAAAGAATTAGTGCAATTCAGAGCACGCGCCCATTCGGCCCGAGGCGACTTGGCGGTAATCATTTGAGGTGAAGGAAGGGGTCACCGCATGCTTTGCTGGCCACTGAAGAGTAACTCGCATGACTTTTGCAGCTCTTCAGCAATTTGCAGCTTTCAAACAGGAAGTGAGAATCCTCTCAATGAAAAAAACCCCAGCAGCATCATTGTCCACAATGAAGGGTCTGCACCGGCGATGTTGGGTCTTTGCTCTTTGAATACGGCGAAGATGGCCTTCCAAAAGACGTCCTTCTGGCCCGGGTGACGAGCTCTGCGTCCTTCAAATACAGGGCGGGGGTTAATAGGCAGGCAGATTTTCATCGCTGCGCTGAAAAGAATTAGTGCAATTCAGAGCACGCGCCCATTCGGCCCGAGGCGACTTGGCGGTAATCATTTGAGGTGAAGGAAGGGGTCACCGCATGCTTTGCTGGCCACTGAAGAGTAACTCGCATGACTTTTGCAGCTCTTCAGCAATTTGCAGCTTTCAAACAGGAAGTGAGAATCCTCTCAATGAAAAAAACCCCAGCAGCATCATTGTCCACAATGAAGGGTCTGCACCGACGATGTTGGGTCTTTGCTCTTTGCATACTGCGAAGATGGCCTTCCAAAAGACGTCCTTCTGGCCCGGGTGCCGAGCGCTGCGTCCTTCAAATACAGGGCGGGGGTTAATAGGCAGGCAGATTTTCATCGCTGCGCTGAAAAGAATTAGTGCAATTCAGAGCACGCGCCCATTCGGCCCGAGGCGACTTGGCGGTAATCATTTGAGGTGAAGGAAGGGGTCACCGCATGCTTTGCTGGCCACTGAAGAGTAACTCGCATGACTTTTGCAGCTCTTCAGCAATTTGCAGCTTTCAAACAGGAAGTGAGAATCCTCTCAATGAAAAAAACCCCAGCAGCATCATTGTCCACAATGAAGGGTCTGCACCGGCGATGTTGGGTCTTTGCTCTTTGAATACGGCGAAGATGGCCTTCCAAAAGACGTCCTTCTGGCCCGGGTGACGAGCTCTGCGTCCTTCAAATACAGGGCGGGGGTTAATAGGCAGGCAGATTTTCATCGCTGCGCTGAAAAGAATTAGTGCAATTCAGAGCACGCGCCCATTCGGCCCGAGGCGACTTGGCGGTAATCATTTGAGGTGAAGGAAGGGGTCACCGCATGCTTTGCTGGCCACTGAAGAGTAACTCGCATGACTTTTGCAGCTCTTCAGCAATTTGCAGCTTTCAAACAGGAAGTGAGAATCCTCTCAATGAAAAAAACCCCAGCAGCATCATTGTCCACAATGAAGGGTCTGCACCGACGATGTTGGGTCTTTGCTCTTTGAATACGGCGAAGATGGCCTTCCAAAAGACGTCCTTCTGGCCCGGGTGCCGAGCGCTGCGTCCTTCAAATACAGGGCGGGGGTTAATAGGCAGGCAGATTTTCATCGCTGCGCTGAAAAGAATTAGTGCAATTCAGAGCACGCGCCCATTCGGCCCGAGGCGACTTGGCGGTAATCATTTGAGGTGAAGGAAGGGGTCACCGCATGCTTTGCTGGCCACTGAAGAGTAACTCGCATGACTTTTGCAGCTCTTCAGCAATTTGCAGCTTTCAAACAGGAAGTGAGAATCCTCTCAATGAAAAAAACCCCAGCAGCATCATTGTCCACAATGAAGGGTCTGCACCGGCGATGTTGGGTCTTTGCTCTTTGCATACTGCGAAGATGGCCTTCCAAAAGACGTCCTTCTGGCCCGGGTGACGAGCTCTGCGTCCTTCAAATACAGGGCGGGGGTTAATAGGCAGGCAGATTTTCATCGCTGCGCTGAAAAGAATTAGTGCAATTCAGAGCACGCGCCCATTCGGCCCGAGGCGACTTGGCGGTAATCATTTGAGGTGAAGGAAGGGGTCACCGCATGCTTTGCTGGCCACTGAAGAGTAACTCGCATGACTTTTGCAGCTCTTCAGCAATTTGCAGCTTTCAAACAGGAAGTGAGAATCCTCTCAATGAAAAAAACCCCAGCAGCATCATTGTCCACAATGAAGGGTCTGCACCGACGATGTTGGGTCTTTGCTCTTTGCATACTGCGAAGATGGCCTTCCAAAAGACGTCCTTCTGGCCCGGGTGCCGAGCGCTGCGTCCTTCAAATACAGGGCGGGGGTTAATAGGCAGGCAGATTTTCATCGCTGCGCTGAAAAGAATTAGTGCAATTCAGAGCACGCGCCCATTCGGCCCGAGGCGACTTGGCGGTAATCATTTGAGGTGAAGGAAGGGGTCACCGCATGCTTTGCTGGCCACTGAAGAGTAACTCGCATGACTTTTGCAGCTCTTCAGCAATTTGCAGCTTTCAAACAGGAAGTGAGAATCCTCTCAATGAAAAAAACCCCAGCAGCATCATTGTCCACAATGAAGGGTCTGCACCGGCGATGTTGGGTCTTTGCTCTTTGAATACGGCGAAGATGGCCTTCCAAAAGACGTCCTTCTGGCCCGGGTGACGAGCTCTGCGTCCTTCAAATACAGGGCGGGGGTTAATAGGCAGGCAGATTTTCATCGCTGCGCTGAAAAGAATTAGTGCAATTCAGAGCACGCGCCCATTCGGCCCGAGGCGACTTGGCGGTAATCATTTGAGGTGAAGGAAGGGGTCACCGCATGCTTTGCTGGCCACTGAAGAGTAACTCGCATGACTTTTGCAGCTCTTCAGCAATTTGCAGCTTTCAAACAGGAAGTGAGAATCCTCTCAATGAAAAAAACCCCAGCAGCATCATTGTCCACAATGAAGGGTCTGCACCGACGATGTTGGGTCTTTGCTCTTTGCATACTGCGAAGATGGCCTTCCAAAAGACGTCCTTCTGGCCCGGGTGCCGAGCGCTGCGTCCTTCAAATACAGGGCGGGGGTTAATAGGCAGGCAGATTTTCATCGCTGCGCTGAAAAGAATTAGTGCAATTCAGAGCACGCGCCCATTCGGCCCGAGGCGACTTGGCGGTAATCATTTGAGGTGAAGGAAGGGGTCACCGCATGCTTTGCTGGCCACTGAAGAGTAACTCGCATGACTTTTGCAGCTCTTCAGCAATTTGCAGCTTTCAAACAGGAAGTGAGAATCCTCTCAATGAAAAAAACCCCAGCAGCATCATTGTCCACAATGAAGGGTCTGCACCGGCGATGTTGGGTCTTTGCTCTTTGAATACGGCGAAGATGGCCTTCCAAAAGACGTCCTTCTGGCCCGGGTGACGAGCTCTGCGTCCTTCAAATACAGGGCGGGGGTTAATAGGCAGGCAGATTTTCATCGCTGCGCTGAAAAGAATTAGTGCAATTCAGAGCACGCGCCCATTCGGCCCGAGGCGACTTGGCGGTAATCATTTGAGGTGAAGGAAGGGGTCACCGCATGCTTTGCTGGCCACTGAAGAGTAACTCGCATGACTTTTGCAGCTCTTCAGCAATTTGCAGCTTTCAAACAGGAAGTGAGAATCCTCTCAATGAAAAAAACCCCAGCAGCATCATTGTCCACAATGAAGGGTCTGCACCGACGATGTTGGGTCTTTGCTCTTTGAATACGGCGAAGATGGCCTTCCAAAAGACGTCCTTCTGGCCCGGGTGCCGAGCGCTGCGTCCTTCAAATACAGGGCGGGGGTTAATAGGCAGGCAGATTTTCATCGCTGCGCTGAAAAGAATTAGTGCAATTCAGAGCACGTGCCCATTCGGCCCGAGGCGACTTGGCGGTAATCATTTGAGGTGAAGGAAGGGGTCACCGCATGCTTTGCTGGCCACTGAAGAGTAACTCGCATGACTTTTGCAGCTCTTCAGCAATTTGCAGCTTTCAAACAGGAAGTGAGAATCCTCTCAATGAAAAAAACCCCAGCAGCATCATTGTCCACAATGAAGGGTCTGCACCGGCGATGTTGGGTCTTTGCTCTTTGAATACGGCGAAGATGGCCTTCCAAAAGACGTCCTTCTGGCCCGGGTGACGAGCTCTGCGTCCTTCAAATACAGGGCGGGGGTTAATAGGCAGGCAGATTTTCATCGCTGCGCTGAAAAGAATTAGTGCAATTCAGAGCACGCGCCCATTCGGCCCGAGGCGACTTGGCGGTAATCATTTGAGGTGAAGGAAGGGGTCACCGCATGCTTTGCTGGCCACTGAAGAGTAACTCGCATGACTTTTGCAGCTCTTCAGCAATTTGCAGCTTTCAAACAGGAAGTGAGAATCCTCTCAATGAAAAAAACCCCAGCAGCATCATTGTCCACAATGAAGGGTCTGCACCGGCGATGTTGGGTCTTTGCTCTTTGCATACTGCGAAGATGGCCTTCCAAAAGACGTCCTTCTGGCCCGGGTGACGAGCTCTGCGTCCTTCAAATACAGGGCGGGGGTTAATAGGCAGGCAGATTTTCATCGCTGCGCTGAAAAGAATTAGTGCAATTCAGAGCACGCGCCCATTCGGCCCGAGGCGACTTGGCGGTAATCATTTGAGGTGAAGGAAGGGGTCACCGCATGCTTTGCTGGCCACTGAAGAGTAACTCGCATGACTTTTGCAGCTCTTCAGCAATTTGCAGCTTTCAAACAGGAAGTGAGAATCCTCTCAATGAAAAAAACCCCAGCAGCATCATTGTCCACAATGAAGGGTCTGCACCGACGATGTTGGGTCTTTGCTCTTTGAATACGGCGAAGATGGCCTTCCAAAAGACGTCCTTCTGGCCCGGGTGCCGAGCGCTGCGTCCTTCAAATACAGGGCGGGGGTTAATAGGCAGGCAGATTTTCATCGCTGCGCTGAAAAGAATTAGTGCAATTCAGAGCACGTGCCCATTCGGCCCGAGGCGACTTGGCGGTAATCATTTGAGGTGAAGGAAGGGGTCACCGCATGCTTTGCTGGCCACTGAAGAGTAACTCGCATGACTTTTGCAGCTCTTCAGCAATTTGCAGCTTTCAAACAGGAAGTGAGAATCCTCTCAATGAAAAAACCCCCAGCAGCATCATTGTCCACAATGAAGGGTCTGCACCGGCGATGTTGGGTCTTTGCTCTTTGAATACGGCGAAGATGGCCTTCCAAAAGACGTCCTTCTGGCCCGGGTGACGAGCTCTGCGTCCTTCAAATACAGGGCGGGGGTTAATAGGCAGGCAGATTTTCATCGCTGCGCTGAAAAGAATTAGTGCAATTCAGAGCACGCGCCCATTCGGCCCGAGGCGACTTGGCGGTAATCATTTGAGGTGAAGGAAGGGGTCACCGCATGCTTTGCTGGCCACTGAAGAGTAACTCGCATGACTTTTGCAGCTCTTCAGCAATTTGCAGCTTTCAAACAGGAAGTGAGAATCCTCTCAATGAAAAAAACCCCAGCAGCATCATTGTCCACAATGAAGGGTCTGCACCGGCGATGTTGGGTCTTTGCTCTTTGCATACTGCGAAGATGGCCTTCCAAAAGACGTCCTTCTGGCCCGGGTGACGAGCTCTGCGTCCTTCAAATACAGGGCGGGGGTTAATAGGCAGGCAGATTTTCATCGCTGCGCTGAAAAGAATTAGTGCAATTCAGAGCACGCGCCCATTCGGCCCGAGGCGACTTGGCGGTAATCATTTGAGGTGAAGGAAGGGGTCACCGCATGCTTTGCTGGCCACTGAAGAGTAACTCGCATGACTTTTGCAGCTCTTCAGCAATTTGCAGCTTTCAAACAGGAAGTGAGAATCCTCTCAATGAAAAAAACCCCAGCAGCATCATTGTCCACAATGAAGGGTCTGCACCGACGATGTTGGGTCTTTGCTCTTTGCATACTGCGAAGATGGCCTTCCAAAAGACGTCCTTCTGGCCCGGGTGCCGAGCGCTGCGTCCTTCAAATACAGGGCGGGGGTTAATAGGCAGGCAGATTTTCATCGCTGCGCTGAAAAGAATTAGTGCAATTCAGAGCACGCGCCCATTCGGCCCGAGGCGACTTGGCGGTAATCATTTGAGGTGAAGGAAGGGGTCACCGCATGCTTTGCTGGCCACTGAAGAGTAACTCGCATGACTTTTGCAGCTCTTCAGCAATTTGCAGCTTTCAAACAGGAAGTGAGAATCCTCTCAATGAAAAAAACCCCAGCAGCATCATTGTCCACAATGAAGGGTCTGCACCGGCGATGTTGGGTCTTTGCTCTTTGAATACGGCGAAGATGGCCTTCCAAAAGACGTCCTTCTGGCCCGGGTGACGAGCTCTGCGTCCTTCAAATACAGGGCGGGGGTTAATAGGCAGGCAGATTTTCATCGCTGCGCTGAAAAGAATTAGTGCAATTCAGAGCACGCGCCCATTCGGCCCGAGGCGACTTGGCGGTAATCATTTGAGGTGAAGGAAGGGGTCACCGCATGCTTTGCTGGCCACTGAAGAGTAACTCGCATGACTTTTGCAGCTCTTCAGCAATTTGCAGCTTTCAAACAGGAAGTGAGAATCCTCTCAATGAAAAAAACCCCAGCAGCATCATTGTCCACAATGAAGGGTCTGCACCGACGATGTTGGGTCTTTGCTCTTTGCATACTGCGAAGATGGCCTTCCAAAAGACGTCCTTCTGGCCCGGGTGCCGAGCGCTGCGTCCTTCAAATACAGGGCGGGGGTTAATAGGCAGGCAGATTTTCATCGCTGCGCTGAAAAGAATTAGTGCAATTCAGAGCACGCGCCCATTCGGCCCGAGGCGACTTGGCGGTAATCATTTGAGGTGAAGGAAGGGGTCACCGCATGCTTTGCTGGCCACTGAAGAGTAACTCGCATGACTTTTGCAGCTCTTCAGCAATTTGCAGCTTTCAAACAGGAAGTGAGAATCCTCTCAATGAAAAAAACCCCAGCAGCATCATTGTCCACAATGAAGGGTCTGCACCGGCGATGTTGGGTCTTTGCTCTTTGAATACGGCGAAGATGGCCTTCCAAAAGACGTCCTTCTGGCCCGGGTGACGAGCTCTGCGTCCTTCAAATACAGGGCGGGGGTTAATAGGCAGGCAGATTTTCATCGCTGCGCTGAAAAGAATTAGTGCAATTCAGAGCACGCGCCCATTCGGCCCGAGGCGACTTGGCGGTAATCATTTGAGGTGAAGGAAGGGGTCACCGCATGCTTTGCTGGCCACTGAAGAGTAACTCGCATGACTTTTGCAGCTCTTCAGCAATTTGCAGCTTTCAAACAGGAAGTGAGAATCCTCTCAATGAAAAAAACCCCAGCAGCATCATTGTCCACAATGAAGGGTCTGCACCGGCGATGTTGGGTCTTTGCTCTTTGAATACGGCGAAGATGGCCTTCCAAAAGACGTCCTTCTGGCCCGGGTGACGAGCTCTGCGTCCTTCAAATACAGGGCGGGGGTTAATAGGCAGGCAGATTTTCATCGCTGCGCTGAAAAGAATTAGTGCAATTCAGAGCACGCGCCCATTCGGCCCGAGGCGACTTGGCGGTAATCATTTGAGGTGAAGGAAGGGGTCACCGCATGCTTTGCTGGCCACTGAAGAGTAACTCGCATGACTTTTGCAGCTCTTCAGCAATTTGCAGCTTTCAAACAGGAAGTGAGAATCCTCTCAATGAAAAAAACCCCAGCAGCATCATTGTCCACAATGAAGGGTCTGCACCGGCGATGTTGGGTCTTTGCTCTTTGAATACGGCGAAGATGGCCTTCCAAAAGACGTCCTTCTGGCCCGGGTGACGAGCTCTGCGTCCTTCAAATACAGGGCGGGGGTTAATAGGCAGGCAGATTTTCATCGCTGCGCTGAAAAGAATTAGTGCAATTCAGAGCACGCGCCCATTCGGCCCGAGGCGACTTGGCGGTAATCATTTGAGGTGAAGGAAGGGGTCACCGCATGCTTTGCTGGCCACTGAAGAGTAACTCGCATGACTTTTGCAGCTCTTCAGCAATTTGCAGCTTTCAAACAGGAAGTGAGAATCCTCTCAATGAAAAAAACCCCAGCAGCATCATTGTCCACAATGAAGGGTCTGCACCGGCGATGTTGGGTCTTTGCTCTTTGCATACTGCGAAGATGGCCTTCCAAAAGACGTCCTTCTGGCCCGGGTGACGAGCTCTGCGTCCTTCAAATACAGGGCGGGGGTTAATAGGCAGGCAGATTTTCATCGCTGCGCTGAAAAGAATTAGTGCAATTCAGAGCACGCGCCCATTCGGCCCGAGGCGACTTGGCGGTAATCATTTGAGGTGAAGGAAGGGGTCACCGCATGCTTTGCTGGCCACTGAAGAGTAACTCGCATGACTTTTGCAGCTCTTCAGCAATTTGCAGCTTTCAAACAGGAAGTGAGAATCCTCTCAATGAAAAAAACCCCAGCAGCATCATTGTCCACAATGAAGGGTCTGCACCGACGATGTTGGGTCTTTGCTCTTTGCATACTGCGAAGATGGCCTTCCAAAAGACGTCCTTCTGGCCCGGGTGCCGAGCGCTGCGTCCTTCAAATACAGGGCGGGGGTTAATAGGCAGGCAGATTTTCATCGCTGCGCTGAAAAGAATTAGTGCAATTCAGAGCACGCGCCCATTCGGCCCGAGGCGACTTGGCGGTAATCATTTGAGGTGAAGGAAGGGGTCACCGCATGCTTTGCTGGCCACTGAAGAGTAACTCGCATGACTTTTGCAGCTCTTCAGCAATTTGCAGCTTTCAAACAGGAAGTGAGAATCCTCTCAATGAAAAAAACCCCAGCAGCATCATTGTCCACAATGAAGGGTCTGCACCGGCGATGTTGGGTCTTTGCTCTTTGAATACGGCGAAGATGGCCTTCCAAAAGACGTCCTTCTGGCCCGGGTGACGAGCTCTGCGTCCTTCAAATACAGGGCGGGGGTTAATAGGCAGGCAGATTTTCATCGCTGCGCTGAAAAGAATTAGTGCAATTCAGAGCACGCGCCCATTCGGCCCGAGGCGACTTGGCGGTAATCATTTGAGGTGAAGGAAGGGGTCACCGCATGCTTTGCTGGCCACTGAAGAGTAACTCGCATGACTTTTGCAGCTCTTCAGCAATTTGCAGCTTTCAAACAGGAAGTGAGAATCCTCTCAATGAAAAAAACCGCCAGCAGCATCATTGTCCACAATGAAGGGTCTACACCGGCGATGTTGGGTCTTTGCTCTTTGAATACGGCGAAGATGGCCTTCCAAAAGACGTCCTTCTGGCCCGGGTGACGAGCTCTGCGTCCTTCAAATACAGGGCGGGGGTTAATAGGCAGGCAGATTTTCATCGCTGCGCTGAAAAGAATTAGTGCAATTCAGAGCACGCGCCCATTCGGCCCGAGGCGACTTGGCGGTAATCATTTGAGGTGAAGGAAGGGGTCACCGCATGCTTTGCTGGCCACTGAAGAGTAACTCGCATGACTTTTGCAGCTCTTCAGCAATTTGCAGCTTTCAAACAGGAAGTGAGAATCCTCTCAATGAAAAAAACCCCAGCAGCATCATTGTCCACAATGAAGGGTCTGCACCGGCGATGTTGGGTCTTTGCTCTTTGAATACGGCGAAGATGGCCTTCCAAAAGACGTCCTTCTGGCCCGGGTGACGAGCTCTGCGTCCTTCAAATACAGGGCGGGGGTTAATAGGCAGGCAGATTTTCATCGCTGCGCTGAAAAGAATTAGTGCAATTCAGAGCACGCGCCCATTCGGCCCGAGGCGACTTGGCGGTAATCATTTGAGGTGAAGGAAGGGGTCACCGCATGCTTTGCTGGCCACTGAAGAGTAACTCGCATGACTTTTGCAGCTCTTCAGCAATTTGCAGCTTTCAAACAGGAAGTGAGAATCCTCTCAATGAAAAAAACCCCAGCAGCATCATTGTCCACAATGAAGGGTCTGCACCGACGATGTTGGGTCTTTGCTCTTTGCATACTGCGAAGATGGCCTTCCAAAAGACGTCCTTCTGGCCCGGGTGCCGAGCGCTGCGTCCTTCAAATACAGGGCGGGGGTTAATAGGCAGGCAGATTTTCATCGCTGCGCTGAAAAGAATTAGTGCAATTCAGAGCACGCGCCCATTCGGCCCGAGGCGACTTGGCGGTAATCATTTGAGGTGAAGGAAGGGGTCACCGCATGCTTTGCTGGCCACTGAAGAGTAACTCGCATGACTTTTGCAGCTCTTCAGCAATTTGCAGCTTTCAAACAGGAAGTGAGAATCCTCTCAATGAAAAAAACCCCAGCAGCATCATTGTCCACAATGAAGGGTCTGCACCGGCGATGTTGGGTCTTTGCTCTTTGAATACGGCGAAGATGGCCTTCCAAAAGACGTCCTTCTGGCCCGGGTGACGAGCTCTGCGTCCTTCAAATACAGGGCGGGGGTTAATAGGCAGGCAGATTTTCATCGCTGCGCTGAAAAGAATTAGTGCAATTCAGAGCACGCGCCCATTCGGCCCGAGGCGACTTGGCGGTAATCATTTGAGGTGAAGGAAGGGGTCACCGCATGCTTTGCTGGCCACTGAAGAGTAACTCGCATGACTTTTGCAGCTCTTCAGCAATTTGCAGCTTTCAAACAGGAAGTGAGAATCCTCTCAATGAAAAAAACCCCAGCAGCATCATTGTCCACAATGAAGGGTCTGCACCGGCGATGTTGGGTCTTTGCTCTTTGAATACGGCGAAGATGGCCTTCCAAAAGACGTCCTTCTGGCCCGGGTGACGAGCTCTGCGTCCTTCAAATACAGGGCGGGGGTTAATAGGCAGGCAGATTTTCATCGCTGCGCTGAAAAGAATTAGTGCAATTCAGAGCACGCGCCCATTCGGCCCGAGGCGACTTGGCGGTAATCATTTGAGGTGAAGGAAGGGGTCACCGCATGCTTTGCTGGCCACTGAAGAGTAACTCGCATGACTTTTGCAGCTCTTCAGCAATTTGCAGCTTTCAAACAGGAAGTGAGAATCCTCTCAATGAAAAAAACCCCAGCAGCATCATTGTCCACAATGAAGGGTCTGCACCGGCGATGTTGGGTCTTTGCTCTTTGAATACGGCGAAGATGGCCTTCCAAAAGACGTCCTTCTGGCCCGGGTGACGAGCTCTGCGTCCTTCAAATACAGGGCGGGGGTTAATAGGCAGGCAGATTTTCATCGCTGCGCTGAAAAGAATTAGTGCAATTCAGAGCACGTGCCCATTCGGCCCGAGGCGACTTGGCGGTAATCATTTGAGGTGAAGGAAGGGGTCACCGCATGCTTTGCTGGCCACTGAAGAGTAACTCGCATGACTTTTCCAGCTCTTCAGCAATTTGCAGCTTTCAAACAGGAAGTGAGAATCCTCTCAATGAAAAAAACCCCAGCAGCATCATTGTCCACAATGAAGGGTCTGCACCGGCGATGTTGGGTCTTTGCTCTTTGAATACGGCGAAGATGGCCTTCCAAAAGACGTCCTTCTGGCCCGGGTGACGAGCTCTGCGTCCTTCAAATACAGGGCGGGGGTTAATAGGCAGGCAGATTTTCATCACTGCGCTGAAAAGAATTAGTGCAATTCAGAGCACGCGCCCATTCGGCCCGAGGCGACTTGGCGGTAATCATTTGAGGTGAAGGAAGGGGTCACCGCATGCTTTGCTGGCCACTGAAGAGTAACTCGCATGACTTTTGCAGCTCTTCAGCAATTTGCAGCTTTCAAACAGGAAGTGAGAATCCTCTCAATGAAAAAAACCCCAGCAGCATCATTGTCCACAATGAAGGGTCTGCACCGGCGATGTTGGGTCTTTGCTCTTTGAATACGGCGAAGATGGCCTTCCAAAAGACGTCCTTCTGGCCCGGGTGCCGAGCGCTGCGTCCTTCAAATACAGGGCGGGGGTTAATAGGCAGGCAGATTTTCATCGCTGCGCTGAAAAGAATTAGTGCAATTCAGAGCACGCGCCCATTCGGCCCGAGGCGACTTGGCGGTAATCATTTGAGGTGAAGGAAGGGGTCACCGCATGCTTTGCTGGCCACTGAAGAGTAACTCGCATGACTTTTGCAGCTCTTCAGCAATTTGCAGCTTTCAAACAGGAAGTGAGAATCCTCTCAATGAAAAAAACCCCAGCAGCATCATTGTCCACAATGAAGGGTCTGCACCGGCGATGTTGGGTCTTTGCTCTTTGCATACTGCGAAGATGGCCTTCCAAAAGACGTCCTTCTGGCCCGGGTGACGAGCTCTGCGTCCTTCAAATACAGGGCGGGGGTTAATAGGCAGGCAGATTTTCATCGCTGCGCTGAAAAGAATTAGTGCAATTCAGAGCACGCGCCCATTCGGCCCGAGGCGACTTGGCGGTAATCATTTGAGGTGAAGGAAGGGGTCACCGCATGCTTTGCTGGCCACTGAAGAGTAACTCGCATGACTTTTGCAGCTCTTCAGCAATTTGCAGCTTTCAAACAGGAAGTGAGAATCCTCTCAATGAAAAAAACCCCAGCAGCATCATTGTCCACAATGAAGGGTCTGCACCGACGATGTTGGGTCTTTGCTCTTTGCATACTGCGAAGATGGCCTTCCAAAAGACGTCCTTCTGGCCCGGGTGCCGAGCGCTGCGTCCTTCAAATACAGGGCGGGGGTTAATAGGCAGGCAGATTTTCATCGCTGCGCTGAAAAGAATTAGTGCAATTCAGAGCACGCGCCCATTCGGCCCGAGGCGACTTGGCGGTAATCATTTGAGGTGAAGGAAGGGGTCACCGCATGCTTTGCTGGCCACTGAAGAGTAACTCGCATGACTTTTGCAGCTCTTCAGCAATTTGCAGCTTTCAAACAGGAAGTGAGAATCCTCTCAATGAAAAAAACCCCAGCAGCATCATTGTCCACAATGAAGGGTCTGCACCGGCGATGTTGGGTCTTTGCTCTTTGAATACGGCGAAGATGGCCTTCCAAAAGACGTCCTTCTGGCCCGGGTGACGAGCTCTGCGTCCTTCAAATACAGGGCGGGGGTTAATAGGCAGGCAGATTTTCATCGCTGCGCTGAAAAGAATTAGTGCAATTCAGAGCACGTGCCCATTCGGCCCGAGGCGACTTGGCGGTAATCATTTGAGGTGAAGGAAGGGGTCACCGCATGCTTTGCTGGCCACTGAAGAGTAACTCGCATGACTTTTGCAGCTCTTCAGCAATTTGCAGCTTTCAAACAGGAAGTGAGAATCCTCTCAATGAAAAAAACCCCAGCAGCATCATTGTCCACAATGAAGGGTCTGCACCGGCGATGTTGGGTCTTTGCTCTTTGAATACGGCGAAGATGGCCTTCCAAAAGACGTCCTTCTGGCCCGGGTGACGAGCTCTGCGTCCTTCAAATACAGGGCGGGGGTTAATAGGCAGGCAGATTTTCATCGCTGCGCTGAAAAGAATTAGTGCAATTCAGAGCACGCGCCCATTCGGCCCGAGGCGACTTGGCGGTAATCATTTGAGGTGAAGGAAGGGGTCACCGCATGCTTTGCTGGCCACTGAAGAGTAACTCGCATGACTTTTGCAGCTCTTCAGCAATTTGCAGCTTTCAAACAGGAAGTGAGAATCCTCTCAATGAAAAAAACCCCAGCAGCATCATTGTCCACAATGAAGGGTCTGCACCGACGATGTTGGGTCTTTGCTCTTTGCATACTGCGAAGATGGCCTTCCAAAAGACGTCCTTCTGGCCCGGGTGCCGAGCGCTGCGTCCTTCAAATACAGGGCGGGGGTTAATAGGCAGGCAGATTTTCATCGCTGCGCTGAAAAGAATTAGTGCAATTCAGAGCACGCGCCCATTCGGCCCGAGGCGACTTGGCGGTAATCATTTGAGGTGAAGGAAGGGGTCACCGCATGCTTTGCTGGCCACTGAAGAGTAACTCGCATGACTTTTGCAGCTCTTCAGCAATTTGCAGCTTTCAAACAGGAAGTGAGAATCCTCTCAATGAAAAAAACCCCAGCAGCATCATTGTCCACAATGAAGGGTCTGCACCGGCGATGTTGGGTCTTTGCTCTTTGAATACGGCGAAGATGGCCTTCCAAAAGACGTCCTTCTGGCCCGGGTGACGAGCTCTGCGTCCTTCAAATACAGGGCGGGGGTTAATAGGCAGGCAGATTTTCATCGCTGCGCTGAAAAGAATTAGTGCAATTCAGAGCACGCGCCCATTCGGCCCGAGGCGACTTGGCGGTAATCATTTGAGGTGAAGGAAGGGGTCACCGCATGCTTTGCTGGCCACTGAAGAGTAACTCGCATGACTTTTGCAGCTCTTCAGCAATTTGCAGCTTTCAAACAGGAAGTGAGAATCCTCTCAATGAAAAAAACCCCAGCAGCATCATTGTCCACAATGAAGGGTCTGCACCGACGATGTTGGGTCTTTGCTCTTTGAATACGGCGAAGATGGCCTTCCAAAAGACGTCCTTCTGGCCCGGGTGCCGAGCGCTGCGTCCTTCAAATACAGGGCGGGGGTTAATAGGCAGGCAGATTTTCATCGCTGCGCTGAAAAGAATTAGTGCAATTCAGAGCACGTGCCCATTCGGCCCGAGGCGACTTGGCGGTAATCATTTGAGGTGAAGGAAGGGGTCACCGCATGCTTTGCTGGCCACTGAAGAGTAACTCGCATGACTTTTGCAGCTCTTCAGCAATTTGCAGCTTTCAAACAGGAAGTGAGAATCCTCTCAATGAAAAAAACCCCAGCAGCATCATTGTCCACAATGAAGGGTCTGCACCGGCGATGTTGGGTCTTTGCTCTTTGAATACGGCGAAGATGGCCTTCCAAAAGACGTCCTTCTGGCCCGGGTGACGAGCTCTGCGTCCTTCAAATACAGGGCGGGGGTTAATAGGCAGGCAGATTTTCATCGCTGCGCTGAAAAGAATTAGTGCAATTCAGAGCACGCGCCCATTCGGCCCGAGGCGACTTGGCGGTAATCATTTGAGGTGAAGGAAGGGGTCACCGCATGCTTTGCTGGCCACTGAAGAGTAACTCGCATGACTTTTGCAGCTCTTCAGCAATTTGCAGCTTTCAAACAGGAAGTGAGAATCCTCTCAATGAAAAAAACCCCAGCAGCATCATTGTCCACAATGAAGGGTCTGCACCGGCGATGTTGGGTCTTTGCTCTTTGCATACTGCGAAGATGGCCTTCCAAAAGACGTCCTTCTGGCCCGGGTGACGAGCTCTGCGTCCTTCAAATACAGGGCGGGGGTTAATAGGCAGGCAGATTTTCATCGCTGCGCTGAAAAGAATTAGTGCAATTCAGAGCACGCGCCCATTCGGCCCGAGGCGACTTGGCGGTAATCATTTGAGGTGAAGGAAGGGGTCACCGCATGCTTTGCTGGCCACTGAAGAGTAACTCGCATGACTTTTGCAGCTCTTCAGCAATTTGCAGCTTTCAAACAGGAAGTGAGAATCCTCTCAATGAAAAAAACCCCAGCAGCATCATTGTCCACAATGAAGGGTCTGCACCGACGATGTTGGGTCTTTGCTCTTTGCATACTGCGAAGATGGCCTTCCAAAAGACGTCCTTCTGGCCCGGGTGCCGAGCGCTGCGTCCTTCAAATACAGGGCGGGGGTTAATAGGCAGGCAGATTTTCATCGCTGCGCTGAAAAGAATTAGTGCAATTCAGAGCACGCGCCCATTCGGCCCGAGGCGACTTGGCGGTAATCATTTGAGGTGAAGGAAGGGGTCACCGCATGCTTTGCTGGCCACTGAAGAGTAACTCGCATGACTTTTGCAGCTCTTCAGCAATTTGCAGCTTTCAAACAGGAAGTGAGAATCCTCTCAATGAAAAAAACCCCAGCAGCATCATTGTCCACAATGAAGGGTCTGCACCGGCGATGTTGGGTCTTTGCTCTTTGAATACGGCGAAGATGGCCTTCCAAAAGACGTCCTTCTGGCCCGGGTGACGAGCTCTGCGTCCTTCAAATACAGGGCGGGGGTTAATAGGCAGGCAGATTTTCATCGCTGCGCTGAAAAGAATTAGTGCAATTCAGAGCACGCGCCCATTCGGCCCGAGGCGACTTGGCGGTAATCATTTGAGGTGAAGGAAGGGGTCACCGCATGCTTTGCTGGCCACTGAAGAGTAACTCGCATGACTTTTGCAGCTCTTCAGCAATTTGCAGCTTTCAAACAGGAAGTGAGAATCCTCTCAATGAAAAAAACCCCAGCAGCATCATTGTCCACAATGAAGGGTCTGCACCGACGATGTTGGGTCTTTGCTCTTTGCATACTGCGAAGATGGCCTTCCAAAAGACGTCCTTCTGGCCCGGGTGCCGAGCGCTGCGTCCTTCAAATACAGGGCGGGGGTTAATAGGCAGGCAGATTTTCATCGCTGCGCTGAAAAGAATTAGTGCAATTCAGAGCACGCGCCCATTCGGCCCGAGGCGACTTGGCGGTAATCATTTGAGGTGAAGGAAGGGGTCACCGCATGCTTTGCTGGCCACTGAAGAGTAACTCGCATGACTTTTGCAGCTCTTCAGCAATTTGCAGCTTTCAAACAGGAAGTGAGAATCCTCTCAATGAAAAAAACCGCCAGCAGCATCATTGTCCACAATGAAGGGTCTACACCGGCGATGTTGGGTCTTTGCTCTTTGAATACGGCGAAGATGGCCTTCCAAAAGACGTCCTTCTGGCCCGGGTGACGAGCTCTGCGTCCTTCAAATACAGGGCGGGGGTTAATAGGCAGGCAGATTTTCATCGCTGCGCTGAAAAGAATTAGTGCAATTCAGAGCACGCGCCCATTCGGCCCGAGGCGACTTGGCGGTAATCATTTGAGGTGAAGGAAGGGGTCACCGCATGCTTTGCTGGCCACTGAAGAGTAACTCGCATGACTTTTGCAGCTCTTCAGCAATTTGCAGCTTTCAAACAGGAAGTGAGAATCCTCTCAATGAAAAAAACCCCAGCAGCATCATTGTCCACAATGAAGGGTCTGCACCGGCGATGTTGGGTCTTTGCTCTTTGAATACGGCGAAGATGGCCTTCCAAAAGACGTCCTTCTGGCCCGGGTGACGAGCTCTGCGTCCTTCAAATACAGGGCGGGGGTTAATAGGCAGGCAGATTTTCATCGCTGCGCTGAAAAGAATTAGTGCAATTCAGAGCACGCGCCCATTCGGCCCGAGGCGACTTGGCGGTAATCATTTGAGGTGAAGGAAGGGGTCACCGCATGCTTTGCTGGCCACTGAAGAGTAACTCGCATGACTTTTGCAGCTCTTCAGCAATTTGCAGCTTTCAAACAGGAAGTGAGAATCCTCTCAATGAAAAAAACCCCAGCAGCATCATTGTCCACAATGAAGGGTCTGCACCGACGATGTTGGGTCTTTGCTCTTTGCATACTGCGAAGATGGCCTTCCAAAAGACGTCCTTCTGGCCCGGGTGCCGAGCGCTGCGTCCTTCAAATACAGGGCGGGGGTTAATAGGCAGGCAGATTTTCATCGCTGCGCTGAAAAGAATTAGTGCAATTCAGAGCACGCGCCCATTCGGCCCGAGGCGACTTGGCGGTAATCATTTGAGGTGAAGGAAGGGGTCACCGCATGCTTTGCTGGCCACTGAAGAGTAACTCGCATGACTTTTGCAGCTCTTCAGCAATTTGCAGCTTTCAAACAGGAAGTGAGAATCCTCTCAATGAAAAAAACCCCAGCAGCATCATTGTCCACAATGAAGGGTCTGCACCGGCGATGTTGGGTCTTTGCTCTTTGAATACGGCGAAGATGGCCTTCCAAAAGACGTCCTTCTGGCCCGGGTGACGAGCTCTGCGTCCTTCAAATACAGGGCGGGGGTTAATAGGCAGGCAGATTTTCATCGCTGCGCTGAAAAGAATTAGTGCAATTCAGAGCACGCGCCCATTCGGCCCGAGGCGACTTGGCGGTAATCATTTGAGGTGAAGGAAGGGGTCACCGCATGCTTTGCTGGCCACTGAAGAGTAACTCGCATGACTTTTGCAGCTCTTCAGCAATTTGCAGCTTTCAAACAGGAAGTGAGAATCCTCTCAATGAAAAAAACCCCAGCAGCATCATTGTCCACAATGAAGGGTCTGCACCGGCGATGTTGGGTCTTTGCTCTTTGAATACGGCGAAGATGGCCTTCCAAAAGACGTCCTTCTGGCCCGGGTGACGAGCTCTGCGTCCTTCAAATACAGGGCGGGGGTTAATAGGCAGGCAGATTTTCATCGCTGCGCTGAAAAGAATTAGTGCAATTCAGAGCACGTGCCCATTCGGCCCGAGGCGACTTGGCGGTAATCATTTGAGGTGAAGGAAGGGGTCACCGCATGCTTTGCTGGCCACTGAAGAGTAACTCGCATGACTTTTCCAGCTCTTCAGCAATTTGCAGCTTTCAAACAGGAAGTGAGAATCCTCTCAATGAAAAAAACCCCAGCAGCATCATTGTCCACAATGAAGGGTCTGCACCGGCGATGTTGGGTCTTTGCTCTTTGAATACGGCGAAGATGGCCTTCCAAAAGACGTCCTTCTGGCCCGGGTGACGAGCTCTGCGTCCTTCAAATACAGGGCGGGGGTTAATAGGCAGGCAGATTTTCATCACTGCGCTGAAAAGAATTAGTGCAATTCAGAGCACGCGCCCATTCGGCCCGAGGCGACTTGGCGGTAATCATTTGAGGTGAAGGAAGGGGTCACCGCATGCTTTGCTGGCCACTGAAGAGTAACTCGCATGACTTTTGCAGCTCTTCAGCAATTTGCAGCTTTCAAACAGGAAGTGAGAATCCTCTCAATGAAAAAAACCCCAGCAGCATCATTGTCCACAATGAAGGGTCTGCACCGGCGATGTTGGGTCTTTGCTCTTTGAATACGGCGAAGATGGCCTTCCAAAAGACGTCCTTCTGGCCCGGGTGCCGAGCGCTGCGTCCTTCAAATACAGGGCGGGGGTTAATAGGCAGGCAGATTTTCATCGCTGCGCTGAAAAGAATTAGTGCAATTCAGAGCACGCGCCCATTCGGCCCGAGGCGACTTGGCGGTAATCATTTGAGGTGAAGGAAGGGGTCACCGCATGCTTTGCTGGCCACTGAAGAGTAACTCGCATGACTTTTGCAGCTCTTCAGCAATTTGCAGCTTTCAAACAGGAAGTGAGAATCCTCTCAATGAAAAAAACCCCAGCAGCATCATTGTCCACAATGAAGGGTCTGCACCGGCGATGTTGGGTCTTTGCTCTTTGCATACTGCGAAGATGGCCTTCCAAAAGACGTCCTTCTGGCCCGGGTGACGAGCTCTGCGTCCTTCAAATACAGGGCGGGGGTTAATAGGCAGGCAGATTTTCATCGCTGCGCTGAAAAGAATTAGTGCAATTCAGAGCACGCGCCCATTCGGCCCGAGGCGACTTGGCGGTAATCATTTGAGGTGAAGGAAGGGGTCACCGCATGCTTTGCTGGCCACTGAAGAGTAACTCGCATGACTTTTGCAGCTCTTCAGCAATTTGCAGCTTTCAAACAGGAAGTGAGAATCCTCTCAATGAAAAAAACCCCAGCAGCATCATTGTCCACAATGAAGGGTCTGCACCGACGATGTTGGGTCTTTGCTCTTTGCATACTGCGAAGATGGCCTTCCAAAAGACGTCCTTCTGGCCCGGGTGCCGAGCGCTGCGTCCTTCAAATACAGGGCGGGGGTTAATAGGCAGGCAGATTTTCATCGCTGCGCTGAAAAGAATTAGTGCAATTCAGAGCACGCGCCCATTCGGCCCGAGGCGACTTGGCGGTAATCATTTGAGGTGAAGGAAGGGGTCACCGCATGCTTTGCTGGCCACTGAAGAGTAACTCGCATGACTTTTGCAGCTCTTCAGCAATTTGCAGCTTTCAAACAGGAAGTGAGAATCCTCTCAATGAAAAAAACCCCAGCAGCATCATTGTCCACAATGAAGGGTCTGCACCGGCGATGTTGGGTCTTTGCTCTTTGAATACGGCGAAGATGGCCTTCCAAAAGACGTCCTTCTGGCCCGGGTGACGAGCTCTGCGTCCTTCAAATACAGGGCGGGGGTTAATAGGCAGGCAGATTTTCATCGCTGCGCTGAAAAGAATTAGTGCAATTCAGAGCACGTGCCCATTCGGCCCGAGGCGACTTGGCGGTAATCATTTGAGGTGAAGGAAGGGGTCACCGCATGCTTTGCTGGCCACTGAAGAGTAACTCGCATGACTTTTGCAGCTCTTCAGCAATTTGCAGCTTTCAAACAGGAAGTGAGAATCCTCTCAATGAAAAAAACCCCAGCAGCATCATTGTCCACAATGAAGGGTCTGCACCGGCGATGTTGGGTCTTTGCTCTTTGAATACGGCGAAGATGGCCTTCCAAAAGACGTCCTTCTGGCCCGGGTGACGAGCTCTGCGTCCTTCAAATACAGGGCGGGGGTTAATAGGCAGGCAGATTTTCATCGCTGCGCTGAAAAGAATTAGTGCAATTCAGAGCACGTGCCCATTCGGCCCGAGGCGACTTGGCGGTAATCATTTGAGGTGAAGGAAGGGGTCACCGCATGCTTTGCTGGCCACTGAAGAGTAACTCGCATGACTTTTGCAGCTCTTCAGCAATTTGCAGCTTTCAAACAGGAAGTGAGAATCCTCTCAATGAAAAAAACCCCAGCAGCATCATTGTCCACAATGAAGGGTCTGCACCGGCGATGTTGGGTCTTTGCTCTTTGAATACGGCGAAGATGGCCTTCCAAAAGACGTCCTTCTGGCCCGGGTGACGAGCTCTGCGTCCTTCAAATACAGGGCGGGGGTTAATAGGCAGGCAGATTTTCATCGCTGCGCTGAAAAGAATTAGTGCAATTCAGAGCACGTGCCCATTCGGCCCGAGGCGACTTGGCGGTAATCATTTGAGGTGAAGGAAGGGGTCACCGCATGCTTTGCTGGCCACTGAAGAGTAACTCGCATGACTTTTGCAGCTCTTCAGCAATTTGCAGCTTTCAAACAGGAAGTGAGAATCCTCTCAATGAAAAAAACCCCAGCAGCATCATTGTCCACAATGAAGGGTCTGCACCGGCGATGTTGGGTCTTTGCTCTTTGAATACGGCGAAGATGGCCTTCCAAAAGACGTCCTTCTGGCCCGGGTGACGAGCTCTGCGTCCTTCAAATACAGGGCGGGGGTTAATAGGCAGGCAGATTTTCATCGCTGCGCTGAAAAGAATTAGTGCAATTCAGAGCACGCGCCCATTCGGCCCGAGGCGACTTGGCGGTAATCATTTGAGGTGAAGGAAGGGGTCACCGCATGCTTTGCTGGCCACTGAAGAGTAACTCGCATGACTTTTGCAGCTCTTCAGCAATTTGCAGCTTTCAAACAGGAAGTGAGAATCCTCTCAATGAAAAAAACCCCAGCAGCATCATTGTCCACAATGAAGGGTCTGCACCGACGATGTTGGGTCTTTGCTCTTTGCATACTGCGAAGATGGCCTTCCAAAAGACGTCCTTCTGGCCCGGGTGCCGAGCGCTGCGTCCTTCAAATACAGGGCGGGGGTTAATAGGCAGGCAGATTTTCATCGCTGCGCTGAAAAGAATTAGTGCAATTCAGAGCACGCGCCCATTCGGCCCGAGGCGACTTGGCGGTAATCATTTGAGGTGAAGGAAGGGGTCACCGCATGCTTTGCTGGCCACTGAAGAGTAACTCGCATGACTTTTGCAGCTCTTCAGCAATTTGCAGCTTTCAAACAGGAAGTGAGAATCCTCTCAATGAAAAAAACCCCAGCAGCATCATTGTCCACAATGAAGGGTCTGCACCGGCGATGTTGGGTCTTTGCTCTTTGAATACGGCGAAGATGGCCTTCCAAAAGACGTCCTTCTGGCCCGGGTGACGAGCTCTGCGTCCTTCAAATACAGGGCGGGGGTTAATAGGCAGGCAGATTTTCATCGCTGCGCTGAAAAGAATTAGTGCAATTCAGAGCACGCGCCCATTCGGCCCGAGGCGACTTGGCGGTAATCATTTGAGGTGAAGGAAGGGGTCACCGCATGCTTTGCTGGCCACTGAAGAGTAACTCGCATGACTTTTGCAGCTCTTCAGCAATTTGCAGCTTTCAAACAGGAAGTGAGAATCCTCTCAATGAAAAAAACCCCAGCAGCATCATTGTCCACAATGAAGGGTCTGCACCGGCGATGTTGGGTCTTTGCTCTTTGAATACGGCGAAGATGGCCTTCCAAAAGACGTCCTTCTGGCCCGGGTGACGAGCTCTGCGTCCTTCAAATACAGGGCGGGGGTTAATAGGCAGGCAGATTTTCATCGCTGCGCTGAAAAGAATTAGTGCAATTCAGAGCACGCGCCCATTCGGCCCGAGGCGACTTGGCGGTAATCATTTGAGGTGAAGGAAGGGGTCACCGCATGCTTTGCTGGCCACTGAAGAGTAACTCGCATGACTTTTGCAGCTCTTCAGCAATTTGCAGCTTTCAAACAGGAAGTGAGAATCCTCTCAATGAAAAAAACCCCAGCAGCATCATTGTCCACAATGAAGGGTCTGCACCGGCGATGTTGGGTCTTTGCTCTTTGAATACGGCGAAGATGGCCTTCCAAAAGACGTCCTTCTGGCCCGGGTGACGAGCTCTGCGTCCTTCAAATACAGGGCGGGGGTTAATAGGCAGGCAGATTTTCATCGCTGCGCTGAAAAGAATTAGTGCAATTCAGAGCACGTGCCCATTCGGCCCGAGGCGACTTGGCGGTAATCATTTGAGGTGAAGGAAGGGGTCACCGCATGCTTTGCTGGCCACTGAAGAGTAACTCGCATGACTTTTGCAGCTCTTCAGCAATTTGCAGCTTTCAAACAGGAAGTGAGAATCCTCTCAATGAAAAAAACCCCAGCAGCATCATTGTCCACAATGAAGGGTCTGCACCGGCGATGTTGGGTCTTTGCTCTTTGAATACGGCGAAGATGGCCTTCCAAAAGACGTCCTTCTGGCCCGGGTGACGAGCTCTGCGTCCTTCAAATACAGGGCGGGGGTTAATAGGCAGGCAGATTTTCATCGCTGCGCTGAAAAGAATTAGTGCAATTCAGAGCACGTGCCCATTCGGCCCGAGGCGACTTGGCGGTAATCATTTGAGGTGAAGGAAGGGGTCACCGCATGCTTTGCTGGCCACTGAAGAGTAACTCGCATGACTTTTGCAGCTCTTCAGCAATTTGCAGCTTTCAAACAGGAAGTGAGAATCCTCTCAATGAAAAAAACCCCAGCAGCATCATTGTCCACAATGAAGGGTCTGCACCGGCGATGTTGGGTCTTTGCTCTTTGAATACGGCGAAGATGGCCTTCCAAAAGACGTCCTTCTGGCCCGGGTGACGAGCTCTGCGTCCTTCAAATACAGGGCGGGGGTTAATAGGCAGGCAGATTTTCATCGCTGCGCTGAAAAGAATTAGTGCAATTCAGAGCACGCGCCCATTCGGCCCGAGGCGACTTGGCGGTAATCATTTGAGGTGAAGGAAGGGGTCACCGCATGCTTTGCTGGCCACTGAAGAGTAACTCGCATGACTTTTGCAGCTCTTCAGCAATTTGCAGCTTTCAAACAGGAAGTGAGAATCCTCTCAATGAAAAAAACCCCAGCAGCATCATTGTCCACAATGAAGGGTCTGCACCGACGATGTTGGGTCTTTGCTCTTTGCATACTGCGAAGATGGCCTTCCAAAAGACGTCCTTCTGGCCCGGGTGCCGAGCGCTGCGTCCTTCAAATACAGGGCGGGGGTTAATAGGCAGGCAGATTTTCATCGCTGCGCTGAAAAGAATTAGTGCAATTCAGAGCACGCGCCCATTCGGCCCGAGGCGACTTGGCGGTAATCATTTGAGGTGAAGGAAGGGGTCACCGCATGCTTTGCTGGCCACTGAAGAGTAACTCGCATGACTTTTGCAGCTCTTCAGCAATTTGCAGCTTTCAAACAGGAAGTGAGAATCCTCTCAATGAAAAAAACCCCAGCAGCATCATTGTCCACAATGAAGGGTCTGCACCGGCGATGTTGGGTCTTTGCTCTTTGAATACGGCGAAGATGGCCTTCCAAAAGACGTCCTTCTGGCCCGGGTGACGAGCTCTGCGTCCTTCAAATACAGGGCGGGGGTTAATAGGCAGGCAGATTTTCATCGCTGCGCTGAAAAGAATTAGTGCAATTCAGAGCACGCGCCCATTCGGCCCGAGGCGACTTGGCGGTAATCATTTGAGGTGAAGGAAGGGGTCACCGCATGCTTTGCTGGCCACTGAAGAGTAACTCGCATGACTTTTGCAGCTCTTCAGCAATTTGCAGCTTTCAAACAGGAAGTGAGAATCCTCTCAATGAAAAAAACCCCAGCAGCATCATTGTCCACAATGAAGGGTCTGCACCGGCGATGTTGGGTCTTTGCTCTTTGAATACGGCGAAGATGGCCTTCCAAAAGACGTCCTTCTGGCCCGGGTGACGAGCTCTGCGTCCTTCAAATACAGGGCGGGGGTTAATAGGCAGGCAGATTTTCATCGCTGCGCTGAAAAGAATTAGTGCAATTCAGAGCACGCGCCCATTCGGCCCGAGGCGACTTGGCGGTAATCATTTGAGGTGAAGGAAGGGGTCACCGCATGCTTTGCTGGCCACTGAAGAGTAACTCGCATGACTTTTGCAGCTCTTCAGCAATTTGCAGCTTTCAAACAGGAAGTGAGAATCCTCTCAATGAAAAAAACCCCAGCAGCATCATTGTCCACAATGAAGGGTCTGCACCGGCGATGTTGGGTCTTTGCTCTTTGAATACGGCGAAGATGGCCTTCCAAAAGACGTCCTTCTGGCCCGGGTGACGAGCTCTGCGTCCTTCAAATACAGGGCGGGGGTTAATAGGCAGGCAGATTTTCATCGCTGCGCTGAAAAGAATTAGTGCAATTCAGAGCACGTGCCCATTCGGCCCGAGGCGACTTGGCGGTAATCATTTGAGGTGAAGGAAGGGGTCACCGCATGCTTTGCTGGCCACTGAAGAGTAACTCGCATGACTTTTGCAGCTCTTCAGCAATTTGCAGCTTTCAAACAGGAAGTGAGAATCCTCTCAATGAAAAAAACCCCAGCAGCATCATTGTCCACAATGAAGGGTCTGCACCGGCGATGTTGGGTCTTTGCTCTTTGAATACGGCGAAGATGGCCTTCCAAAAGACGTCCTTCTGGCCCGGGTGCCGAGCGCTGCGTCCTTCAAATACAGGGCGGGGGTTAATAGGCAGGCAGATTTTCATCGCTGCGCTGAAAAGAATTAGTGCAATTCAGAGCACGCGCCCATTCGGCCCGAGGCGACTTGGCGGTAATCATTTGAGGTGAAGGAAGGGGTCACCGCATGCTTTGCTGGCCACTGAAGAGTAACTCGCATGACTTTTGCAGCTCTTCAGCAATTTGCAGCTTTCAAACAGGAAGTGAGAATCCTCTCAATGAAAAAAACCCCAGCAGCATCATTGTCCACAATGAAGGGTCTGCACCGGCGATGTTGGGTCTTTGCTCTTTGCATACTGCGAAGATGGCCTTCCAAAAGACGTCCTTCTGGCCCGGGTGACGAGCTCTGCGTCCTTCAAATACAGGGCGGGGGTTAATAGGCAGGCAGATTTTCATCGCTGCGCTGAAAAGAATTAGTGCAATTCAGAGCACGCGCCCATTCGGCCCGAGGCGACTTGGCGGTAATCATTTGAGGTGAAGGAAGGGGTCACCGCATGCTTTGCTGGCCACTGAAGAGTAACTCGCATGACTTTTGCAGCTCTTCAGCAATTTGCAGCTTTCAAACAGGAAGTGAGAATCCTCTCAATGAAAAAAACCCCAGCAGCATCATTGTCCACAATGAAGGGTCTGCACCGACGATGTTGGGTCTTTGCTCTTTGCATACTGCGAAGATGGCCTTCCAAAAGACGTCCTTCTGGCCCGGGTGCCGAGCGCTGCGTCCTTCAAATACAGGGCGGGGGTTAATAGGCAGGCAGATTTTCATCGCTGCGCTGAAAAGAATTAGTGCAATTCAGAGCACGCGCCCATTCGGCCCGAGGCGACTTGGCGGTAATCATTTGAGGTGAAGGAAGGGGTCACCGCATGCTTTGCTGGCCACTGAAGAGTAACTCGCATGACTTTTGCAGCTCTTCAGCAATTTGCAGCTTTCAAACAGGAAGTGAGAATCCTCTCAATGAAAAAAACCCCAGCAGCATCATTGTCCACAATGAAGGGTCTGCACCGGCGATGTTGGGTCTTTGCTCTTTGAATACGGCGAAGATGGCCTTCCAAAAGACGTCCTTCTGGCCCGGGTGACGAGCTCTGCGTCCTTCAAATACAGGGCGGGGGTTAATAGGCAGGCAGATTTTCATCGCTGCGCTGAAAAGAATTAGTGCAATTCAGAGCACGCGCCCATTCGGCCCGAGGCGACTTGGCGGTAATCATTTGAGGTGAAGGAAGGGGTCACCGCATGCTTTGCTGGCCACTGAAGAGTAACTCGCATGACTTTTGCAGCTCTTCAGCAATTTGCAGCTTTCAAACAGGAAGTGAGAATCCTCTCAATGAAAAAAACCCCAGCAGCATCATTGTCCACAATGAAGGGTCTGCACCGGCGATGTTGGGTCTTTGCTCTTTGAATACGGCGAAGATGGCCTTCCAAAAGACGTCCTTCTGGCCCGGGTGACGAGCTCTGCGTCCTTCAAATACAGGGCGGGGGTTAATAGGCAGGCAGATTTTCATCGCTGCGCTGAAAAGAATTAGTGCAATTCAGAGCACGTGCCCATTCGGCCCGAGGCGACTTGGCGGTAATCATTTGAGGTGAAGGAAGGGGTCACCGCATGCTTTGCTGGCCACTGAAGAGTAACTCGCATGACTTTTGCAGCTCTTCAGCAATTTGCAGCTTTCAAACAGGAAGTGAGAATCCTCTCAATGAAAAAAACCCCAGCAGCATCATTGTCCACAATGAAGGGTCTGCACCGGCGATGTTGGGTCTTTGCTCTTTGAATACGGCGAAGATGGCCTTCCAAAAGACGTCCTTCTGGCCCGGGTGACGAGCTCTGCGTCCTTCAAATACAGGGCGGGGGTTAATAGGCAGGCAGATTTTCATCGCTGCGCTGAAAAGAATTAGTGCAATTCAGAGCACGTGCCCATTCGGCCCGAGGCGACTTGGCGGTAATCATTTGAGGTGAAGGAAGGGGTCACCGCATGCTTTGCTGGCCACTGAAGAGTAACTCGCATGACTTTTGCAGCTCTTCAGCAATTTGCAGCTTTCAAACAGGAAGTGAGAATCCTCTCAATGAAAAAAACCCCAGCAGCATCATTGTCCACAATGAAGGGTCTGCACCGGCGATGTTGGGTCTTTGCTCTTTGAATACGGCGAAGATGGCCTTCCAAAAGACGTCCTTCTGGCCCGGGTGACGAGCTCTGCGTCCTTCAAATACAGGGCGGGGGTTAATAGGCAGGCAGATTTTCATCGCTGCGCTGAAAAGAATTAGTGCAATTCAGAGCACGTGCCCATTCGGCCCGAGGCGACTTGGCGGTAATCATTTGAGGTGAAGGAAGGGGTCACCGCATGCTTTGCTGGCCACTGAAGAGTAACTCGCATGACTTTTGCAGCTCTTCAGCAATTTGCAGCTTTCAAACAGGAAGTGAGAATCCTCTCAATGAAAAAAACCCCAGCAGCATCATTGTCCACAATGAAGGGTCTGCACCGGCGATGTTGGGTCTTTGCTCTTTGAATACGGCGAAGATGGCCTTCCAAAAGACGTCCTTCTGGCCCGGGTGACGAGCTCTGCGTCCTTCAAATACAGGGCGGGGGTTAATAGGCAGGCAGATTTTCATCGCTGCGCTGAAAAGAATTAGTGCAATTCAGAGCACGCGCCCATTCGGCCCGAGGCGACTTGGCGGTAATCATTTGAGGTGAAGGAAGGGGTCACCGCATGCTTTGCTGGCCACTGAAGAGTAACTCGCATGACTTTTGCAGCTCTTCAGCAATTTGCAGCTTTCAAACAGGAAGTGAGAATCCTCTCAATGAAAAAAACCCCAGCAGCATCATTGTCCACAATGAAGGGTCTGCACCGACGATGTTGGGTCTTTGCTCTTTGAATACGGCGAAGATGGCCTTCCAAAAGACGTCCTTCTGGCCCGGGTGCCGAGCGCTGCGTCCTTCAAATACAGGGCGGGGGTTAATAGGCAGGCAGATTTTCATCGCTGCGCTGAAAAGAATTAGTGCAATTCAGAGCACGTGCCCATTCGGCCCGAGGCGACTTGGCGGTAATCATTTGAGGTGAAGGAAGGGGTCACCGCATGCTTTGCTGGCCACTGAAGAGTAACTCGCATGACTTTTGCAGCTCTTCAGCAATTTGCAGCTTTCAAACAGGAAGTGAGAATCCTCTCAATGAAAAAAACCCCAGCAGCATCATTGTCCACAATGAAGGGTCTGCACCGACGATGTTGGGTCTTTGCTCTTTGAATACGGCGAAGATGGCCTTCCAAAAGACGTCCTTCTGGCCCGGGTGCCGAGCGCTGCGTCCTTCAAATACAGGGCGGGGGTTAATAGGCAGGCAGATTTTCATCGCTGCGCTGAAAAGAATTAGTGCAATTCAGAGCACGTGCCCATTCGGCCCGAGGCGACTTGGCGGTAATCATTTGAGGTGAAGGAAGGGGTCACCGCATGCTTTGCTGGCCACTGAAGAGTAACTCGCATGACTTTTGCAGCTCTTCAGCAATTTGCAGCTTTCAAACAGGAAGTGAGAATCCTCTCAATGAAAAAAACCCCAGCAGCATCATTGTCCACAATGAAGGGTCTGCACCGGCGATGTTGGGTCTTTGCTCTTTGCATACTGCGAAGATGGCCTTCCAAAAGACGTCCTTCTGGCCCGGGTGACGAGCTCTGCGTCCTTCAAATACAGGGCGGGGGTTAATAGGCAGGCAGATTTTCATCGCTGCGCTGAAAAGAATTAGTGCAATTCAGAGCACGCGCCCATTCGGCCCGAGGCGACTTGGCGGTAATCATTTGAGGTGAAGGAAGGGGTCACCGCATGCTTTGCTGGCCACTGAAGAGTAACTCGCATGACTTTTGCAGCTCTTCAGCAATTTGCAGCTTTCAAACAGGAAGTGAGAATCCTCTCAATGAAAAAAACCCCAGCAGCATCATTGTCCACAATGAAGGGTCTGCACCGACGATGTTGGGTCTTTGCTCTTTGCATACTGCGAAGATGGCCTTCCAAAAGACGTCCTTCTGGCCCGGGTGCCGAGCGCTGCGTCCTTCAAATACAGGGCGGGGGTTAATAGGCAGGCAGATTTTCATCGCTGCGCTGAAAAGAATTAGTGCAATTCAGAGCACGCGCCCATTCGGCCCGAGGCGACTTGGCGGTAATCATTTGAGGTGAAGGAAGGGGTCACCGCATGCTTTGCTGGCCACTGAAGAGTAACTCGCATGACTTTTGCAGCTCTTCAGCAATTTGCAGCTTTCAAACAGGAAGTGAGAATCCTCTCAATGAAAAAAACCCCAGCAGCATCATTGTCCACAATGAAGGGTCTGCACCGGCGATGTTGGGTCTTTGCTCTTTGAATACGGCGAAGATGGCCTTCCAAAAGACGTCCTTCTGGCCCGGGTGACGAGCTCTGCGTCCTTCAAATACAGGGCGGGGGTTAATAGGCAGGCAGATTTTCATCGCTGCGCTGAAAAGAATTAGTGCAATTCAGAGCACGTGCCCATTCGGCCCGAGGCGACTTGGCGGTAATCATTTGAGGTGAAGGAAGGGGTCACCGCATGCTTTGCTGGCCACTGAAGAGTAACTCGCATGACTTTTGCAGCTCTTCAGCAATTTGCAGCTTTCAAACAGGAAGTGAGAATCCTCTCAATGAAAAAAACCCCAGCAGCATCATTGTCCACAATGAAGGGTCTGCACCGGCGATGTTGGGTCTTTGCTCTTTGAATACGGCGAAGATGGCCTTCCAAAAGACGTCCTTCTGGCCCGGGTGACGAGCTCTGCGTCCTTCAAATACAGGGCGGGGGTTAATAGGCAGGCAGATTTTCATCGCTGCGCTGAAAAGAATTAGTGCAATTCAGAGCACGTGCCCATTCGGCCCGAGGCGACTTGGCGGTAATCATTTGAGGTGAAGGAAGGGGTCACCGCATGCTTTGCTGGCCACTGAAGAGTAACTCGCATGACTTTTGCAGCTCTTCAGCAATTTGCAGCTTTCAAACAGGAAGTGAGAATCCTCTCAATGAAAAAAACCCCAGCAGCATCATTGTCCACAATGAAGGGTCTGCACCGGCGATGTTGGGTCTTTGCTCTTTGAATACGGCGAAGATGGCCTTCCAAAAGACGTCCTTCTGGCCCGGGTGACGAGCTCTGCGTCCTTCAAATACAGGGCGGGGGTTAATAGGCAGGCAGATTTTCATCGCTGCGCTGAAAAGAATTAGTGCAATTCAGAGCACGTGCCCATTCGGCCCGAGGCGACTTGGCGGTAATCATTTGAGGTGAAGGAAGGGGTCACCGCATGCTTTGCTGGCCACTGAAGAGTAACTCGCATGACTTTTGCAGCTCTTCAGCAATTTGCAGCTTTCAAACAGGAAGTGAGAATCCTCTCAATGAAAAAAACCCCAGCAGCATCATTGTCCACAATGAAGGGTCTGCACCGGCGATGTTGGGTCTTTGCTCTTTGAATACGGCGAAGATGGCCTTCCAAAAGACGTCCTTCTGGCCCGGGTGACGAGCTCTGCGTCCTTCAAATACAGGGCGGGGGTTAATAGGCAGGCAGATTTTCATCGCTGCGCTGAAAAGAATTAGTGCAATTCAGAGCACGCGCCCATTCGGCCCGAGGCGACTTGGCGGTAATCATTTGAGGTGAAGGAAGGGGTCACCGCATGCTTTGCTGGCCACTGAAGAGTAACTCGCATGACTTTTGCAGCTCTTCAGCAATTTGCAGCTTTCAAACAGGAAGTGAGAATCCTCTCAATGAAAAAAACCCCAGCAGCATCATTGTCCACAATGAAGGGTCTGCACCGACGATGTTGGGTCTTTGCTCTTTGAATACGGCGAAGATGGCCTTCCAAAAGACGTCCTTCTGGCCCGGGTGCCGAGCGCTGCGTCCTTCAAATACAGGGCGGGGGTTAATAGGCAGGCAGATTTTCATCGCTGCGCTGAAAAGAATTAGTGCAATTCAGAGCACGTGCCCATTCGGCCCGAGGCGACTTGGCGGTAATCATTTGAGGTGAAGGAAGGGGTCACCGCATGCTTTGCTGGCCACTGAAGAGTAACTCGCATGACTTTTGCAGCTCTTCAGCAATTTGCAGCTTTCAAACAGGAAGTGAGAATCCTCTCAATGAAAAAAACCCCAGCAGCATCATTGTCCACAATGAAGGGTCTGCACCGACGATGTTGGGTCTTTGCTCTTTGAATACGGCGAAGATGGCCTTCCAAAAGACGTCCTTCTGGCCCGGGTGCCGAGCGCTGCGTCCTTCAAATACAGGGCGGGGGTTAATAGGCAGGCAGATTTTCATCGCTGCGCTGAAAAGAATTAGTGCAATTCAGAGCACGCGCCCATTCGGCCCGAGGCGACTTGGCGGTAATCATTTGAGGTGAAGGAAGGGGTCACCGCATGCTTTGCTGGCCACTGAAGAGTAACTCGCATGACTTTTGCAGCTCTTCAGCAATTTGCAGCTTTCAAACAGGAAGTGAGAATCCTCTCAATGAAAAAAACCCCAGCAGCATCATTGTCCACAATGAAGGGTCTGCACCGGCGATGTTGGGTCTTTGCTCTTTGAATACGGCGAAGATGGCCTTCCAAAAGACGTCCTTCTGGCCCGGGTGACGAGCTCTGCGTCCTTCAAATACAGGGCGGGGGTTAATAGGCAGGCAGATTTTCATCGCTGCGCTGAAAAGAATTAGTGCAATTCAGAGCACGCGCCCATTCGGCCCGAGGCGACTTGGCGGTAATCATTTGAGGTGAAGGAAGGGGTCACCGCATGCTTTGCTGGCCACTGAAGAGTAACTCGCATGACTTTTGCAGCTCTTCAGCAATTTGCAGCTTTCAAACAGGAAGTGAGAATCCTCTCAATGAAAAAAACCCCAGCAGCATCATTGTCCACAATGAAGGGTCTGCACCGGCGATGTTGGGTCTTTGCTCTTTGAATACGGCGAAGATGGCCTTCCAAAAGACGTCCTTCTGGCCCGGGTGCCGAGCGCTGCGTCCTTCAAATACAGGGCGGGGGTTAATAGGCAGGCAGATTTTCATCACTGCGCTGAAAAGAATTAGTGCAATTCAGAGCACGTGCCCATTCGGCCCGAGGCGACTTGGCGGTAATCATTTGAGGTGAAGGAAGGGGTCACCGCATGCTTTGCTGGCCACTGAAGAGTAACTCGCATGACTTTTGCAGCTCTTCAGCAATTTGCAGCTTTCAAACAGGAAGTGAGAATCCTCTCAATGAAAAAAACCCCAGCAGCATCATTGTCCACAATGAAGGGTCTGCACCGGCGATGTTGGGTCTTTGCTCTTTGAATACGGCGAAGATGGCCTTCCAAAAGACGTCCTTCTGGCCCGGGTGCCGAGCGCTGCGTCCTTCAAATACAGGGCGGGGGTTAATAGGCAGGCAGATTTTCATCGCTGCGCTGAAAAGAATTAGTGCAATTCAGAGCACGCGCCCATTCGGCCCGAGGCGACTTGGCGGTAATCATTTGAGGTGAAGGAAGGGGTCACCGCATGCTTTGCTGGCCACTGAAGAGTAACTCGCATGACTTTTGCAGCTCTTCAGCAATTTGCAGCTTTCAAACAGGAAGTGAGAATCCTCTCAATGAAAAAAACCCCAGCAGCATCATTGTCCACAATGAAGGGTCTGCACCGGCGATGTTGGGTCTTTGCTCTTTGCATACTGCGAAGATGGCCTTCCAAAAGACGTCCTTCTGGCCCGGGTGACGAGCTCTGCGTCCTTCAAATACAGGGCGGGGGTTAATAGGCAGGCAGATTTTCATCGCTGCGCTGAAAAGAATTAGTGCAATTCAGAGCACGCGCCCATTCGGCCCGAGGCGACTTGGCGGTAATCATTTGAGGTGAAGGAAGGGGTCACCGCATGCTTTGCTGGCCACTGAAGAGTAACTCGCATGACTTTTGCAGCTCTTCAGCAATTTGCAGCTTTCAAACAGGAAGTGAGAATCCTCTCAATGAAAAAAACCCCAGCAGCATCATTGTCCACAATGAAGGGTCTGCACCGACGATGTTGGGTCTTTGCTCTTTGCATACTGCGAAGATGGCCTTCCAAAAGACGTCCTTCTGGCCCGGGTGCCGAGCGCTGCGTCCTTCAAATACAGGGCGGGGGTTAATAGGCAGGCAGATTTTCATCGCTGCGCTGAAAAGAATTAGTGCAATTCAGAGCACGCGCCCATTCGGCCCGAGGCGACTTGGCGGTAATCATTTGAGGTGAAGGAAGGGGTCACCGCATGCTTTGCTGGCCACTGAAGAGTAACTCGCATGACTTTTGCAGCTCTTCAGCAATTTGCAGCTTCAAACAGGAAGTGAGAATCCTCTCAATGAAAAAAACCCAGCAGCATCATTGTCCACAATGAAGGTCTGCACCGGCGATGTTGGGTCTTTGCTCTTTGAATACGGCGAAGATGGCCTTCCAAAAGACGTCCTTCTGGCCCGGGTGACGAGCTCTGCGTCCTTCAAATACAGGGCGGGGGTTAATAGGCAGGCAGATTTTCATCGCTGCGCTGAAAAGAATTAGTGCAATTCAGAGCACGTGCCCATTCGGCCCGAGGCGACTTGGCGGTAATCATTTGAGGTGAAGGAAGGGGTCACCGCATGCTTTGCTGGCCACTGAAGAGTAACTCGCATGACTTTTGCAGCTCTTCAGCAATTTGCAGCTTTCAAACAGGAAGTGAGAATCCTCTCAATGAAAAAAACCCCAGCAGCATCATTGTCCACAATGAAGGGTCTGCACCGGCGATGTTGGGTCTTTGCTCTTTGAATACGGCGAAGATGGCCTTCCCAAAAGACGTCCTTCTGGCCCGGGTGACGAGCTCTGCGTCTTCAAATACAGGGCGGGGGTTAATAGGCAGGCAGATTTTCATCGCTGCGCTGAAAAGAATTAGTGCAATTCAGAGCACGTGCCCATTCGGCCCGAGGCGACTTGGCGGTAATCATTTGAGGTGAAGGAAGGGGTCACCGCATGCTTTGCTGGCCACTGAAGAGTAACTCGCATGACTTTTGCAGCTCTTCAGCAATTTGCAGCTTTCAAACAGGAAGTGAGAATCCTTTCAATGAAAAAAACCCCAGCAGCATCATTGTCCACAATGAAGGGTCTGCACCGGCGATGTTGGGTCTTTGCTCTTTGAATACGGCGAAGATGGCCTTCCCAAAAGACGTCCTTCTGGCCCGGGTGACGAGCTCTGCGTCCTTCAAATACAGGGCGGGGGTTAATAGGCAGGCAGATTTTCAACGCTGCGCTGAAAAGAATTAGTGCAATTCAGAGCACGTGCCCATTCGGCCCGAGGCGACTTGGCGGTAATCATTTGAGGTGAAGGAAGGGGTCACCGCATGCTTTGCTGGCCACTGAAGAGTAACTCGCATGACTTTTGCAGCTCTTCAGCAATTTGCAGCTTTTCAAACAGGAAGTGAGAATCCTCTCAATGAAAAAAACCCCAGCAGCATCATTGTCCACAATGAAGGGTCCTGCACCGGCGATGTTGGGTCTTTGCTCTTTGAATACGGCGAAGATGGCCTTCCAAAAGACGTCCTTCTGGGCCCGGGTGACGAGCTCTGCGTCCTTCAAATACAGGGCGGGGTTAATAGGCAGGCAGATTTTCATCGCTGCGCTGAAAGAATTAGTGCAATTCAGAGCACGGCCCATTCGGCCCGAGGCGACTTGGCGGTAATCATTTGAGGTGAAGGAAGGGGTCACCGCATGCTTTGCTGGCCACTGAAGAGTAACTCGCATGACTTTTGCAGCTCTTCAGCAATTTTGCAGCTTTCAAACAGGAAGTGAGAATCCTCTCAATGAAAAAAACCCCAGCAGCATCATTGTCCACAATGAAGGGTCTGCACCGGCGATGTTGGGTCTTTGCTTTCTTTGAATACGGCGAAGATGGCCTTCCAAAAGACGTCCTTCTGGCCCGGGTGACGAGCTCTGCGTCCTTCAAATACAGGGCGGGGGTTAATAGGCAGGCAGATTTTCATCGCTGCGCTGAAAAGAATTAGTGCAATTCAGAGCACGCGCCCATTCGGCCCGAGGCGACTTGGCGGTAATCATTTGAGGTGAAGGAAGGGGTCACCGCATGCTTTGCTGGCCACTGAAGAGTAACTCGCATGACTTTTGCAGCTCTTCAGCAATTTGCAGCTTTCAAACAGGAAGTGAGAATCCTCTCAATGAAAAAAACCCCAGCAGCATCATTGTCCACAATGAAGGGTCTGCACCGACGATGTTGGGTCTTTGCTCTTTGAATACGGCGAAGATGGCCTTCCAAAAGACGTCCTTCTGGCCCGGGTGCCGAGCGCTGCGTCCTTCAAATACAGGGCGGGGGTTAATAGGCAGGCAGATTTTCATCGCTGCGCTGAAAAGAATTAGTGCAATTCAGAGCACGTGCCCATTCGGCCCGAGGCGACTTGGCGGTAATCATTTGAGGTGAAGGAAGGGGTCACCGCATGCTTTGCTGGCCACTGAAGAGTAACTCGCATGACTTTTGCAGCTCTTCAGCAATTTGCAGCTTTCAAACAGGAAGTGAGAATCCTCTCAATGAAAAAAACCCCAGCAGCATCATTGTCCACAATGAAGGGTCTGCACCGACGATGTTGGGTCTTTGCTCTTTGAATACGGCGAAGATGGCCTTCCAAAAGACGTCCTTCTGGCCCGGGTGCCGAGCGCTGCGTCCTTCAAATACAGGGCGGGGGTTAATAGGCAGGCAGATTTTCATCGCTGCGCTGAAAAGAATTAGTGCAATTCAGAGCACGTGCCCATTCGGCCCGAGGCGACTTGGCGGGTAATCATTTGAGGTGAAGGAAGGGGTCACCGCATGCTTTGCTGGCCACTGAAGAGTAACTCGCATGACTTTTGCAGCTCTTCAGCAATTTGCAGCTTTCAAACAGGAAGTGAGAATCCTCTCAATGAAAAAAACCCCAGCAGCATCATTGTCCACAATGAAGGGTCTGCACCGGCGATGTTGGGTCTTTGCTCTTTGAATACGGCGAAGATGGCCTTCCAAAAGACGTCCTTCTGGCCCGGGTGACGAGCTCTGCGTCCTTCAAATACAGGGCGGGGGTTAATAGGCAGGCAGATTTTCATCGCTGCGCTGAAAAGAATTAGTGCAATTCAGAGCACGCGCCCATTCGGCCCGAGGCGACTTGGCG